>NW_020664372.1:37018280-37059173 GCF_002925995.2 Terrapene triunguis
TTGGCCTGGAGCAGTGAACCGCGGCCAGTGGGAGCCGCAATCGGCCGGACCTGTGGACGGGGCAGGTAAACAAACCGGCCCGGCCCACCAGGGGCTTTCCCAGCGACCCCAGTTTGAGAAAGACTGTCTTAGTTCCAATGAGAAATTTAAACATTAATGCTGAAGAGACAAGACTGAACCAACTTCTCCTGGTAAAAGAGATAAGATTTCAAGCTTAGATAGAGCTCTTCTTCAGACCAGTATCATGTCTCTTTCATCACCTTGTCTCTCTAATATCCTGGGACCAACATGCCTGCAACAACGCTGCAAACAACATTAATGATAAAGTATTTCTGATTTAATTCAAAGGGTTAGTTTGTACTTCTCTGATTAAGCAAAATCATATGCTAATGTTCCTCTGTCTGAGTGTGAAGGTAAGCAGTGCGGCGGCTGTCCTCAGTTTGCACTGCACTGGGTACGTTCTTTGTTCATCATTGTTCTTTCTCCTGTCCAGGTGCAGCCTGTCATCACTCTAATAAACTAATAGACATCGCTCAGTGGATTGCTCTGCAACTGGCTCTTACTGAAGCAGTCATCTTACCTACAGCTGGTCAGCAGAACAATGGTCTTTTTGTCAGGTGGTAAGAGCATTGGAGCAGCTGCAATTCCATAGGAATATTCCTCTAAAATAGAGCTTCTCTATATTTGGGCCCAAACAAAATCCCTCCTCACACCCAATTTTAAGGACTAAAGACAGGGTTAAATGTATTTACAGCTCATATATAGGCTGGATGTCGGGAATCCTTACCAAAACATCATTATATTTATATCCTGTATATAGAACCACAGACTCACTATTATCAAGGAGTTGCCAAATTTGTGATCAACGGCTATACCTGATTATACAGCAATAAGCTCTCTAGCTAAAAAATATGTATATTGCGTAGAGTATTTCCAGCAAGCATATAATGACACCAGTGATCAATTATATATCTTATAAAACTTACCGTGGATTTCTGTGGAAATACTGTCTCTAAAGACTGTCAAATAATATAATTGAGTTCACATTAAATGGAAAATTGATCTAGTGACTAAGAGGCTAACCTTGTGACACATTTTCTATACGAGGAATCTCAGAATTTTCAGCTTGCTACAGTTTAAAATGTAATCTAGTGCTGCCTCATAATGGTACTGCAAAAGAAATTAACTACTCACATTTATTATTAGCTTTTTGCACAATTAATTTGAGTTTACCAATAAACTTTAGGTACTGATAATGAATCATTCCCTAATAATACATATCCATCTGTCTTCAACTTACTTGAAGCATTAGAAATTTTCCTTACAGTTTTTTCTTGTTGCTATGACCTGCTGCCATATTTAACATTTTGTCTCAATATACTGATTGCCTCTTTCTGACACACAATTGTCACAAAAAAGCGGTCAGCACAGCTCCACATTATATGTACAACTCTATGACTTTGAGAAGTTACTGTCACTGATGCCTCCTCAGCTATCAGGGTGTTTCAGACTGAATCTCTCAGTAACTCTCCTAGACATATGGACTCTATTCAGAACTTCAGAGCCAGATAATTCCTTCTAGATATTTTTTTTGCCCCCTCTCAAAGACTGATATGTAAATCTGGTTTAGTAGAGGCACAGAACAAACAGAAACAAAGCTTTGTAAGTTAAGGGGGACAGAGTATTGGTAATTTTAGTGGTCATCTAATGATCATCAGAATACAAAGAGGATATCTGAGCATCTGGCTTTCTGGCAGTGACAAGGACTGAAGCTTTCTTTTGTGGCAATCTGTGAATGCAGCTGGTAGGAATGAAGATTTTGTTAATGTGCTCAGTAACTATGCTATCCTCTAATCACTGTATCCTTGATATCTCACAGTAAACATCTCGTTTACAAAACAAAGGTTATAAAAACAACACATTATACAAGTGTCCTACCCAGAAATCATGCGGTATTGTATTTTAGTGAAAGAATAGTCATTACTATTAAATCTGGGTATGAAACATTTACAATGCCTATTATACACACATACACAGAGAGTGGAAAGAATACACCATAGTGAAAATGAAATAAGAGTTATTCTAATAAGTTTGAGATGATCATATATTTCTCTAGCAGTGGAGCCCTCTCAGGACCCAATTATAGGCCTAAAGTTTTACCTTTCTGAAGATCTGCATACTTGGTTTAATACTATCCTCTCCCATCTCTACTGCTGATCTGTGAAATCAATGGCAGTTTTGCCTGAGTAAAGCAAGCAACCTCATACCCTTAAGTTCATTGCAGTTCAGACCCTGTCTACATTATTAATATAACTTAGTCTTGTGGATTGCGCCCTCTGCTGGTAGTCAATAGTCCAGGGTTTTATTCCCAGCTCTGCCACTGACCTACTGTGCAAACTTGGGCAAGTTACTTCTCTCAGTGCCTCAGTTTCCCCTCCTATCCTTTGTCTGCTGTAGCTATTTACACGGTCAGCTCTTTAGCGCAGGGACTCCCTCTCTTACTATATGTTGTATAGTGCTAACTACGAGGGGGGCCCCATCTCTGCTGGGGCCTCTTGACAGTAGTGTGATACAACAACAACAACAACAAAAAGCTAGCAAACTCGGTCGTGGCTCAACACATTGCAAAACAATTCGAGCTGCCCTTTGGTAATGGGACCAAACCAATGTATAATCAGCTTTAAAGAGTGCTTCAGCCAACGGTTTCATCTGGGCTATCGTATGCTTTTAAAATCTGGTTACAGCACAGCTAGGCCTCAAACAAGTTTAACAGCCAATGTTTTACTCAGTAGTCTTTCATTGTTTAGACAGGGAGGAGTGGAAATATAAGGGGGGTGGTGGTCTGTCAGTGTAATCTACATTTTTGTCCATCACCATCATATCTCTGTACCTGGAAAAAAAACCCACCCGAGTATTTGATTGCTTACATTTCACTCCAAGGTATATCACATGCCAGACATAACTGCAACCACCTCTTCCATTTTGTCTGATCCCTTTCCATTTTCTTACTTTTTTCTCTCATTTATTGGGACACTGATAAATTAAAATCAAGCATATCGTATGCCAGAGACAACAAAACACAGGATAATACAATCACCTTTTGGCTTGTCCTCCAGGGAACGTCACAAATCCACTTGATATGCTCAATGCTAGATTTGACATTTAGATACTGTGTTTATCTGAAAGACACATCCCTCTTTCTTATACATGCCTGGATCGCCACTGTCTTTTCCCTGTGCAGTCATGTATAGTTGTATAAAGAGAGTATAAAAAGCTACTGGTGTAAGTGAATGGGAAATTTTGCTTTGGTAATGTTTCACACTCACTTAGTACATATAAATGACTATACAAGGCAACTAGGCAGTGAAGAATCAGACCACTAAGGTAGCTCAGAATTTAGTCTTTCAATGTCAAATGCAATTACTCAGTTATTTATATTAAGAAGAGTCTGTTTCACATGGTATCATGTGACTATTTTAAGATATTTGATTTCCAAAAGCAGCAAGTCAGTGTAGTTTAAACCTAACTATTCCTTTTCCTCAGCACAATTTTTTGTTTTTTGGCAAGCGTACCAAGTCCCATAGCCGGATCAGATATTACTGGATTGACATATCCTCTTGCAAAAGAAAGTAATAAAAACATCCATACACAGCACTGGGAAACTAGACTTTTGTAGTATACTCTAAAACTAGTGGCTATCCATAAACAAGTAAAATGGTCTGAAGCTCCTTTGCTTGTTAAGAACTCCATGTTAGATTATGGGATAAGAGCAATTTTAATATGCTAAATGTTTCTTGTCTGAAGAGGTGATGCTGCTCCAAAGTGTGCACAGACATGTTTACTTTGTCAACTAATTGCTGTCTTTGTAAGAGGTCATTCTGTACAATTTTTAATAGATTTAGTTAAAACTGAAACAGGTAACTGAATTCATTTTAAATAAGCCCAGTGCTGTGTTTTATGAAGTTTTATTGGTTTCTTTGAAATGCAGATTTGTATTAGCAGAGCATGAAATAAAAAGAGCATTATGGCTGCACATGCAAGATAAGTAGAAGTAGTATTCACATATTCATGCTTCACCTCTCTTTTTGGGGCCGGTTTTCATATTTGTATTATTAAAGGCTACTTCTGGGGGCCTTCATTGTCAGCTGCATTTTTAGACACAGCCTGTGAGGTATAATAAAGACTTATTTTAATGCTGCTAATTTTTCCTTAACCTTACTTCTTTACGAAATTTGCATACTATCTTTAAAAAGAGATACTATCAAGATAAAAATTGTGAGTGCGACTTATGTGTATGCTCTTGTGAAATACTTTGGGCCCCTGAACTGGAAATAGTCTCACCTTTATTACTCTTAGCAGTTTAGATCATCCAAACCATGGTGCTTATCTTGCAAACATGTACACACAGACGGAACTTTCTCTTAATGGGACTAGCTAATGTGTATAAAGTAAGCACCTGCATAAGTGTGAAGATGATCAGAGCCATAAAGCATTATTCGGCACTGCCTAGCACTTTGTGAACTCATTTATACTTGTGCAGTGGTATCAAATCACAACTCACACTGACAGCAGTGATACCTTTTTACGCCAACTTTGCACTAACTTTGCATAGGAGTAAATGAAAACATGAGGTTCAATGCAATGAAGAATTAAGGCCTTAGGCCAGGTCTACACTACAAACTTACCTTGGTATAACTATGTTGCTCAAGGATGTAAAAAATCCACACTCCTGAGCGACACTTTTATACCGACCTAACCCAGGTGTAGACAGCGTTATGTCAATGGGAGAGCGTCTCCTGCTGACATAGCTACAGCCTTTCGCAGCGGTGGCATACATACACCAATGGGAGAAGCTCTTCCTTCGGCGTAGTAGCATCTTCACCAACGTGCTACAGTGGTGCAGCTGCGCCCCTGCATCACTGTATGTGAAGACAAGTCATTTGTTTTTGCATTTCACTCAGCCAGAACATTTAAATTAGAGGGATACATTTCACATTGTTTACAGTTAGTTCGAATCCTTGGTTCTCACTCGTTAGCTCATCAGGGTTGTCCCTGGCTTCCAAAGCGGCAAAGAAATGCTCCAACTCAAAGTACGTATACCTGGATCTAGACTGTTCTCAGTGATACCTGATGACAGAACAAGGAGTAATGGTCTCAAGTTGCAGTGGGGGAGGTTTAGGTTGGCTATTAGGAATAACTTTTTCACTAGGAGAGTGGTGAAGCACTGGAATGGGTTACCTAGGGAGGTGGTGGAATCTCCTTCCTTAGAGGTTTTTAAGGTCAGGCTTGACAAAGCCCTGGCTGGGATGATTTAGTTGGGAATTGGTCCACCCCCAGGGTTCAATAACATAAGTATTATGATTTGATAGTACACTTGTATGTTCAAGTGCTTTGGAGGGGTCGGGCATCATCCACTGTAGTTAAGGTTGCAAAACATTTTCCAGTGTAAACCCTTGTTTTTAGATATTCATTGCTCTGTGAAACAGTTTGGGCTGATGTTTTTAATGCTCTGTTTCAGTCCTGTTAATCAGTCTTTAACATCTCATCAGTCATTTTTCTACAAGTGGAAAAATGAACTTTCTTCCCATCATGAAAAAATTGTGCACCTTTTTCATGTTTAATAGGCCTACAGCCAAAGTGGTTGAAATTAGTGGGTTGCAATTTAGGTTGGAAATATTTCTCATTGTCTAGCTGTGCACAGCCTTGATTCAGGGGAAATTCGATTTGACTTGGCTGAGTTATGAGCATGTGAAAATC
Source organism: Terrapene triunguis (assembly GCF_002925995.2). Taxonomy (NCBI): domain Eukaryota; kingdom Metazoa; phylum Chordata; order Testudines; family Emydidae; genus Terrapene; species Terrapene triunguis. The sequence continues at coordinate 37,024,038 of NW_020664372.1, forward strand.
ACATGCTTAGGATGTGAAGTACTGATTTTTTTTTTTACAAGAATGTTCAATATGCATCTAAGGAATGAGGCACCGGCAATGTCAGTGGTTAAGTGCACAGTAAACTCTGAATTGCTCTAAATCGGTCCTGACACACTTTTCAAATATGCCAGGGACCTGAGGAACTCCTGGGAACCAGGCATTTCTGAGCAATGTGCATGAGTGGGAATACATGAGTTGGCCCATTTTATTGCACTGAGGGGTGAGGGACAGATGTGGGCCTCTGCAGGCTAGAACTGATGTGGGGCTACTTGTACGGTGGGGGAGCTGAGCTGATGTGGTGATTGAGATATGTATAATTAATAGCTAAGCTGGGAAGGTGTGGCACTGAGGGGGGCAAAGAATTGGAATTTTTCTTTTTTATTTGGAGAGGAGTTGGAAGCTCCACTCCATCAGGCAGCCAGTGACGGCTCCTGCAGCGGCACAAGGGAAAGAATTTTGGGACAACGGCTGCAGGGGGGGGGGCAAGCGCAGATGTGCTCCGCCTGCATTGCTACGAGCACCTGTATCAAGTCCACTTGGCGCTCCATGATGCTTAGCGGCCTCTCTGTGCTTTGGTGCTGGTGATCCGCATTCTGCTGGCAGACCCTCCTTTCACTCTCCCACCATTCCTGCACTTTTTGATTTTCATTAAGGGACTGCTGCATGACTTCATGCAGCATGTCCTCTTTGCTTTTTCGCGGACGCTTCCTGATTTTTTGGAGTCTTTCGGCCGTTGATAACAAGGACGGCTGGGATCTCAAGTTTGCATCTGTAAAGCCAAAATGCAACACTTAACAGAGGCAGCATTGTTCACACCAGAAAGAGCAATGATTCAGCCGTACTTAAAGACAAGTACAGTGTACACAATATCAGAAATTGCCCGTCCCAAAGCGAGCACACATAACCCACAGGAGCCCCAAAATGGTGAGTAAGCCCAGGGGCAAGGGGGACTGATTGTTTCATGGCCGTACTGTCCTCTGGGTTTCTGTGCCTTGGGGAGAGCCAACAGCGGCAGGGGGCCCCTATACTGAACACTGTCCCCACATTTTCCACAGGATGAGTTCGTCCTGGAAGATTTCTTGCTGCTGAGGGTGACCTGGGAAGCAAGGGAGGGTCTTCTACTACAGTGCGGCTTCCACCCTGGCCCATATGCAGCTTGCCTGTGTGCAGCGATGGTCCCCAAGCCTGTCATGGCACAGTGGCGCGGACATGTTGGCCTTACTGGGACAAGGAGCATAGTAGCTCTGCCAAAGAACCTGCGCAAGCTGATTTCCCAGCTTCTGCATCAGACCTTTGAAGGCCGATTACCGCGATGTGAGAGAGCACATCAACGCCCTATTCCACATCTAGGCATGCATGCAGCCCTAACCCTCCTCCCCCCAAGAGCCTGCACCGAACAACTTCCTTCTCAAAATAAAAGCCACTTACTGGGCACCTCCTCTGCTGTTTGTTCTTCCCCAAGCACTGTCCGCTGCCACTGGCTACCTTCCTCCTGGCTTGAAAACAGCTCCTGGCTGCATGCATTTAGGGATGCCAGGCTGTCCCCCTCCTCCTCAGCACCCTCACTCCCACTTTCCTTCTCCTCCTGCCTTGTTGAACTGGGCTCTGAAGTGTCCATGGTAGTCTTCGGAGTGGAGGTGGGGTCGCCCCCAAGTATCGCGTCCAGCTCTTTGTAGAAACGGCAGGTCGTGGGGGCAGCACTGGAGCGGCAGTTTGCCTCACACTCTTTGCGGTAGGCATTCCGCAGCTCCTTCACTTTAACCCTGCACTGCAGTGCGTCCCGTTCATGGCCCTTTCCGTCATGTCCCTTGATATCTGCCCGAAGGTATCGTAATTCCTACGGCTGGAGCACAGCTGGGACTAGACAGCTTCCTCCCCCAAACACTGATGAGGTCCAGCACTTCCCCATTGCTCCATACTGGGGATCGCCTGGTGCTTGGAGGCATGGTCACCTGGAAAGATTCGCTGAGAGCACTCCATGCCTTGCTGAGCAAACAGGAAGGGGAATTTCAAAATTCCCAGAGAATTTAAAGGGCAGGTCTGATGGTTGGTCACCTGAGGGCAGGGCAGTAGAGTTCAAAGTGATGACCAGAGTGGCTAGAACAGGCATTGTGGGACACTTCTGGAGATCGATCACAGTGCATTAATAGATCAGGGCATCCACACTGGTGCTGCTGTGCTCCAGCCGGGGCGCAAAAAGCGTTATGCTTCTTGTGGAGGTGGATTACCAGGGGAACTCCATCCGCGGAGTCCGGGCGCTCTATGTGCCTTGCCAGTGTGGACACATCAGGAGTTAGGGCGCCTGGGGCTGCTTTAATGCGCTCTAACTCACAAGCGTAGCCAAGCCCAAAATTTGGAACTTTCAGTCAGTGATTGTTTCTTGTATAGAGCCTATGTAGCACCTCTGATGCTGTTCTGTGAATTACTGCCCATGATATTTATTACAAGCATTAACAGCAATTTACCCATCATTAATCAGAGCAGTCAGTTACAGTACTTCTCAGTCATTCTGCACCCTTACTTTACTAGCTGGCTAAAATATTTTATGCCACCATTAGCCTCAAAACTTCAATAAACTGCTTGTAAATTTAGACTCAGGATCCTGAAAAGTGTAGTGCCCTATTTGTGGCTAATTTATAGTCTGTATTTATGTTTGTGCCAGGACCTGGGCTTTCCCACTGATCCAGGTTTGAAATATGTAGTCATAAAGTGTACTCTTGTGTTGGGCCATCAGATTAGAAGTTGAAAATCATGGTCTTCTTAGTGGAGCCATTAGTTATAGAGTTATGCATCATAGCAGAATATACATCTTCATATCTACAAACTTATATTTATCAGTTGAGGCACTTAACACATTACCTGTAGGCTAACTGAAATTTTCAGTTTTATTTATAGAACTACTAGACGGTATGGCAGATACTGTAAGGTAGATGGCACCTACAAAATGAGAGACAACTGTTTGCTACACAAGTGTAAATATTTTTTTGGAAAACATTTTAGTATGAAAAGCAATTTCAGTTTTACAGTACATATCTTAATCGAAAGGGAGCATCTTTTCACGAGTGAGGCCTCATTTTCAAAATCAATGATAATGGAGTAGTGGCTGCAATCTTTATTAGTAAAAGGAAACCACTGATTATAGCACCTAAAAGTAAAGCAACTGCATATGTATGCCTTTTTATATTGTCAGAAAAGCCAATCTAGCTATACATTTATACCAAAGACACCAAAGTGAGGAAAGAAAGTACTAGAGTGCCTTTGCTAACATACCTACTAATTTATCTGTGAATTCACACTAGCAATTCAATCTGTGTGTCAGTTCAGAAAGCTTTGTAACAAAAGCATTTTACAAGTTAAATGATTTTCTGGAAATCATTTTAAGCTGGTCATTCTGCTTAATCAGCATGAAGTTCAGTACTGCATCAGATTACTAAAGCATACCATTACCCCCAAGGGCTTCAAATTCCATCAGTTTCATCTCAGTCATTTTGCCATGAGCTATGCAATTCCCATAACATGATCCAGGTCTTGGAAATAAGGGTAGGAGTACTTAAAATATCAACATTCACTTGTCGGACATACTCTGTGCTGATAAAATATTTATTTCCAGATGTTTGGTTTCATAGTTTATTACAACAGACATACTGAACAGATTTAGTTTTATCCAGCTCATGCTATTTAATAATGAGCTGGTCAGAAACATTTTGATGAATTATTTTTTGGTCAGAATTTTTTGATATTTCACAGAGACTATTTGATTTCAACCAAATTCTGATGGAATCCTACCTGATTTCCTGCCAGCTCATCTGCCTGGCTCTTTAGCAACTGTCTTGATGAGCTGAGGAGAGGCTGGGAACTTGGAAGCCCTGGCAGTCCCAGGTCCCAAGCTCCCAGACTCATGACTCCTTGGCATCCCAGGCTCCCATGGCTTCAAGGCTCCCTGACTCTGGGGCAGCCAACTAGGGTGGACTGCCCAGGAGAGAGGGTTCCCAGAGCTGGAAAGTTCAGGCCTGGCTTGACTTAAGTAACTTGCCTCAAGTGGGCATGATTGGGAAGGTGAATGGAAGGTTAAACTATCATAACAAGCTGTATTCTGGAGTCAGGGTGGCTCAGTAAGATCAGCAGGGACATCCTGGTATTAGTAAGTAAGCCTGAATGTAAGATAAAGTAGAGGTCAGATTATGCATGAACTGCACATGGACAGAGTGTGCTGTAGAGGGACTGGTTCGTGAAAAGTAACCAAGCCAGGCATGACGTGTATGATGCAATGTTTAGTTAGGGTCTAGTATTGGTAGAAACGTGTATAAGAAAAAAGTTTTGTTGAATGATATATATATATATATAGTGCCAGTCTATAAAAAGGGAAATAAGGACAACCCGGGGAATTAGACCAGTCAGTTTAACTTCTGAACCTGGAAAGATAATGAAGCAAATAATGAAGCAATCAATTTGCAAACATCTAGAAGAAAATAAGGTAATAAGTAACAGTCAGCATGGATTTGTCAATAATAAATCGTGTCATACAACCTGATAGCTTTCTTTGACAGGGTAACAAGCTTTGTGGATGGGGAAAAGTGGTAGACATGGTATATCTTGACTTTAGTAAAGCTTTTGATACTGTCTCGCATGACCTTCTCATAAACAAACTAGGGAAATGCAACCTAGATGGAACTGCTATAAGGTGGGTGCAAAACTGGTTGGAAAACTGTTCCCAGAGAGTCGTTATCCGTGGTTCACAGTCATCCTGAAAAGGTATAACGAGTGGGGTCCTGCAGGGATCAGTTCTGGGTCCGGTTCTGTTCAATATCTTCATCAATGATTTAGATCAGTGGTGGGCAACCTGCAGCCCGCGGGCTGCACGCAGCCCGTCAGGGTAATCCACTGGCAGGCTGCCAGACCATTTGTTTACATTTGCACGGCCGCCTGCAGCTCCCAGTGACGGGGAATGGCGAACCGCAGCCATTGGGGACTATAGGAGGCTGTACAAATGTAAACAAACAGTCTGACGGCCCGCCAGTGGATTACCCTGATGGGCCGCGTGTAGTCCGTGGGTCGCAGGTTGCCCACCACTGATTTAGATAATGGCATAGAGAGCATACTTATAAAGTTTGCGGATGATACCAAGCTGGGAGGGGTTGCAAGTGCTTTTGTGGATAGGATTAAAATTCAAAATGATCTGGACAAACTGGAGAAATGGTCTGAAGTAAATAGGATGAAATTCAATAAGGGCAAATGCAAAGTACTCCATTTAGGAAGGAAAAACCAGCTGCACACATACAAAATGGGAAACAACTGCCTAGGAAGGGTACTGTGGAAAAGGTTCTGGGGGTTATAGTGGATCACAAGCTAGATATAAGTCAACAGTGTAACACTGTTGCAAAAAAAGCAAACATCATTCTGGAATGTATTAGCAGGAGTATTGTAAGCAGGACACGAGAATTAATTCTTCCGCTCTACTCTGCACTGATTAGGCCTCAACTGGAGTATTGTGTCCAGTTCTGGGCACCACATTTCAGGAAAGATTTGGAGAAAGTCCAGAGAAGAGCAACAAAAATGATTAAAGGTCTAGAAAACAGGACCTATGAGGGAAGATTGAAAAAATTGGGTTTGTTTAGTCTGGAAAAGAGAAGATTGAGAGGGGCATGATAACAGTTTTCAAGTACATAAAAGGTTGTTATAAGGAGCAGGGAGAAGAATTGTTCTTCTTCACCTCTGAGGATAGGACAAGAAGCAATGGGCTCAAATTGCAGCAAGGGAACTTTAGGTTGGACATTAGGAAAAACTTTCTAATTGTCAGGGTGGTTAAGTACTGGAATAATTATCTAGGGAGGTTGTGGAATCTCCATCACTGGAGATTTTTAAGAGCATTTTAGACAAACACCTGTCAGGGATGGTCTAGATAATACTTAGTCCTGCCATGAGTGCAGGGGACTGGACTAGATGACCTCTTGAGGTCCCTTCCAGTCCTATGATTCTATGAATTTGGATCTGTGATGTACCCTGTATCCACCCCTGCATTTGAGGCTGATCAACTCAGCATAGCTCTGCTGAATGCCAAAGAAAGGAACCTGAGTGACAAGATCAGAGTTGAACTGAATTTTTGGAGAACAGAATGGAAGAGATCTTGGGGAACCCCAACATAGTGATGGCATGACTCAGATTCCATTAGTCTGGAGCAGGCAGTGTATAGTTTATTATACATGTAGTTTTACTGTCAAGGATTGCAACCCAGTAGTTTAGCAATGGCACTGGGAGGATTCAACTTTGAGGAGTTTTCCAGGGCATGATTAAATCTAAAGAAGGCTCCTATGGACTCCTAAGGAAGTATTAGGGGGAGACTGGAACCGGGTAGAATAGACACTCCAATTAGTAGCACTGGATAAAAATGTAAAAAGGAGAAACAAAAAACTATGATACGAGACTTTGTATTGCGAAATGGAGCCTTAAACCAGCAGGTAAAGGACTTAAAGATCCAGGTTCACAAATTGGAAAAGGAAAGAAATGGGCTGGAGGAACAAAAAGATGCGGTACAAATCCAATGAGGTGTTTTTGGAGAAGAGTCAAAGCTGTGAGCAGATTAGGGAAGAAAAGGACCACCTTGTAGAACAAGGGGCAAACTTATAAGACCAGCTATGGAGTTGCCAACATTATGGGAGGCAGGACCCATGAGGATTTTCCCTGGTTTGTAGTTTAGTTTTGGGGCTACCTGTATAGGAGGGCCCGTGCAGGTTCCTGCAGCCCCCACACCCTTCTCCTGCTTATGAGACTGCTAAAACAAGTTACCCATGGTCTGAGTTAAGAAATGTGTCCAAGTGATTGGGACTCTCACGCCAGGCTTCTGTTGTAGTTAAAGTTGAAGACCAGGGGGAAATGATGTGAGGATTTTCCATTTTCCCTGGTAAAGATTGGGGACCCCATTGAAGGGATGATGATTGAAATAGATTTACTCAGTGGTTGTTGAAGGGATTAACTTTGAAAGACGCAAACCACTTGATTATGCAAGATTGGGACAAGGTGTTGCAAAGATTTTTGGGGATTGGGTGCTTGCAGGTTCTAGAGCATACCACTGATGATTCAGCTCTAGGGGCACAGCTGGCCAAAGTGCTATATAATTTAAGATCAGCTCAAGCGGAAATGTTTAACATGAAGCTCCTCCCTAAGGAGGGGCCGACTGAATCAGCAGATGGCCTTCTTCAGTGGTGGAACATGCACGCGCATAATGTGCTTAATACAATAATGAGGGGACAAGGCACATTTTGAAACGTTGTTAGCGGTGCTGCCCCTTGAATGCAAAGAGTATCTTTTGCAGTTTGATCCTGATCCTGGCAATTTGGACAATCTGTTAGCTAGAACCAAGCACTGGAGGGGATTGAATAGGACAATGGTGTCAGTGGCAGAAGCCAAGATTTTTTTAAGTGGAATCTAGCTCCAGAGGCAAGGGATTCTGGGGGAAGGGATGAGGAGACTAGAAAAACGGGTGACCATAGATGGTGTTATGGCAGCTCAAGAAAGAAAACGAGAATTGGAGGAAGAAATAAAGAGATTGAGGGCTCTGAATGAGAGCCAGCCTAGCCCTGATGAACTCCCAATAGGGTTGCCAGGCCCCTGCACCACAGCTGTCCTTTGTAACACCCCTTTTACTGGGTGGCTGGGGATGCCCCACAGTAAAAACCACTATAGCGAGGGTGGGAAAGGACATGGTACTAGATAGGGGGCAGCAATAACTGTGACAGGGCACTTGTCAGAAGGGCCAAAGCAACAGAGGATTCGGGAAGTTACTGGAGTAACTTGCCCAGTTCAGGTCAGGGAAAAGCAATCAGTTGTAGCTGGATAGTGAAGAAAAGAGTATGATAATGGTAGTGGATTCACAAGAAGAGATTCTGGAGATTTGTGTGCTAGTGGAAATTAGATTAGTAGTGAATTTGGCCAATATGATGCTTTGGGGGACCAAAGAAGGAGGTGTCCTACCCATGACTGCAACTACCGGATCAATTAAGAGTACATGGGAAGTAGCTGTACAGTATGAAAAAGACACAGCTGTTGGGTGCCCCAACATACCTATGGGTACCCCAACTAGTAAAAACTTTTGGGGATGTCTGTGTCAAATCCAAACTGGAATGTGGTTGGATGGACATCCAGATTTCACTTGAAAGACAGGACACACCACCCCAGAGGCAGTATCCCATACCTAAGGAATCCATAGGTCCAATTCAGGACATAGTGGAGGCACTGTTAGAACATGGTGCAATAAAACCAATGTCCTCTGTGTGTAATTCCACATCCTGGTCAATGCAGAAGCTGAGAGGTGAGTGGAGATTGACTATAGGAATGTAAATGATAGAGCAAAATCTTTGGCTCTTATAATGGCAGCTTATTCAGAGACAATTGCAAAAATCTCTCCTAGAATGAAGTAGATTTCCTGGCTAGATGTTAGTAATGGGTTCCAGTCCCTTGCCCTAGCTCTGAAGTGTCAGTATTAGAAGGTTTTCACATTGGAGGGCTGTAAAATATGCATGGACCATATGGCTCCAGGGATAAAAAGATTCTCTGGCTATTTTCTATGCTCCGATTAAGCAGTGTCTCAAGGACTTTCCTTGTCTGGATAGGCTCATCCAGTAAATGGATGCAGATTGATTCACTCCCCTATACAGGAGGAGCACAAACAAGATTTGTTGGAGGCTTTGCAATGTCTTCTGTGGGCAGGATTAAAACTAAATAGTGGAAAAAACCACAACTGGTTAGGAGAGAGGTAACCTTCCTAGGGGTTTCCACAGGTAAAGAAGGGTTGAGAATTGATCACCAGAGGGCAGGGTTAATTTCTAAACTGCCCTTCCCCACAGACAAACAGGAAATACAATCTTTTCTGGGAATAACGGGGGTTTCCAGGGAGCATTCTGTCCCATAAGCTGAAAGAGCAAGCCCATTTATGAATTGGAAAGGACACCTCACTGGGATTGGCAGGAAGAACACACTGCAGCAGTGGTTAAATTGAAAAAAAAAAAAAACTTTTGAGGAGAGCTCTAGTACTGGCAAGGCTGGATGCAAGTAAACCATTTTTAATGTATCCTGTGGTAACTCCAAACAATCTAGCAGTGGTGTTTATGCAACAATATGCAGTTCAGGATTGATCGGTGATATTTGCCTCCTGACTGCTGCAAAGTGTGGAACTGAAGTACAACTGCTGTGAGAAGATTGTGTTGACAGTGTACTGGGCTATTATCAAGCATAAATATTTGGTGGGAAGTCAGAAAGTGTTCATTGTCAGTCACCATACTCCCCTTAAGGAACTGCTAGAGGGAAAGGTATCTGCTGGGCAAGTAAGCAGCGAAAGGATTTAGAGATGAACTCTGGCTTTGCAAGGAGACAACATGGAGGTGGTTCAGCTTAAAGAACCAAAGGAATGGATTGCAGGAATTTGCATAGAAGGAAAGCCACATGAATGTGAGGTTAGCTTCAGTAGCACCTGGCATCCAATCTTTAAGGAACTGCATGCCAACAAAGTTAGAGAAAAAGAGTAAGTTTGATGTATGGACAGCAGTAGCCACTATGTAAAAGTGCAAAGGAAAGTATATCTGGCAGCAATATAGCTACAGGATGAAATGGTCATAAATTGTGGGAGTACGTAGGCTCAGTATGTAGAATTAGCAGCAATTATTAATGTGCTGATGGAAGCAAAGCGGTCTTACTCTAAGCTTACCATAGTTCTGTACCCGGATTCAGTGCTCAGGGAAGTGGCATAAAAGTAGAAAAGAAACTTTTAATAAAAGGAGGGAAGTAACTCACAGTTAATTTGGGAAAACACCACAAACAGGGTTCATAAACATAAACCACAAGAAAAAGACCCACCTCCAAGTAGGTTGGGCAGTGTCCTTTTCCCCTCATGTTCTTAAGTCCAGCAACCCAAAAGTCCCTTTCACATGCCCGACCCTTCTCTGCACCCCACCCACAGCTGCTGTCCTTGTTCAGTGCAGGCCCAGAGGTGCATCTGCAGAGTTCACTTCCCACTCTGGGTGGGAGATAAAGAGGCATCTTACTCGCTCCACTGGCCGCTCACCGGCCACCTGCTCACTGCGCCCCTCCACCAGCCACCTCGCTGGCTGCTCATTGCACCTCTCCCCCACTGCCCTGCTGGCCGCTCATCACACCTCTCTGCCGGTCATTCATTTGCCAGCTGACTTTCAGTCACCTTCTGTGTGCACATTGCTGAACATGGATCAGAAGTTTCATGTTCCCTATCATCCAGCGGCAGCTGAACAGGTTGAGCGAATGAATAGGACCATTAAAACTAAACTCAAGAAGGGAGTAAAACAACACAGATAGCAATTGGGATGAAGTACTATGGCTAGTTTTAATGTGCATTAGATCTAGGGAATGCCAAAGGAGACCTAACCAAACATAAAGTAGGATTCAAAGTCATCATTCAGATTAAGCTCCCTACCACTTTTTCCCAAAGGTAGAGTGGTATGGTCCATACTTGGTGTTGAATCTACTTGGCCCCTCCATATACTTGTTAGACCCGGGAGATAAAAGACAGAGCTGGATTCACTTGAGTCAGCTCAAAACACATACATGTAGGTAAAAAAAGAAGCAAAAGATGGTTTCTTTCCCTTTTGTTTTGCAGATTTGTATGCAGGCAGAGATGGTGGTTTCTAACATAGGGGGTACTCTTGTGGTTTGGTGCGGTACTAGATCTGTGGTGAATCTTTACAGCTATCCGGGCCACTCCAATCCATTGAGAAGGCCAAAAGGTGTCAGCATGCTGCTAAGACAGAGAATGGGTGTTTACCTGGTCTTGAGGCAAACTCCTACAGCACCATGCTTGCAATGATAAAAGAGAGTTGATCTACCACCCGAGGCTTCTACTGGTCAAGTGGCCATTCTTTGGCAGCAAAGGGGGGGGGGAGGGAGCAGGAAAAGATTGATGTGCATTTTAACAAACAAAAACATGGAACCTCTTTCACAACAAGACCCCATGTCTCATTCCTCACAGCTGGAAGGAACTTTATCTAGGGGTAACCCTCAGGAAAATGCATTTCAAAAGGTGACTGGCCTATAAAAGTGAGGGGCAAAACACCCCAGGTATTCATTTTATCTCCCTCTCACCTGAAAAGACAAAGGAACCAGCCCCTTGGACTTTAGGGGCAGATCTTGGCTTGAGAATTTGGTCAGCAATGTTGCTGGGAACTTGTGGTAAGAATTTTACCTTGAACAAGTCTAATGTTAAGTTTTAGTTACTTGAAAACATTTGATCTTAATTTCTCTTGTAGCCATTCCTGACTTTAATACCTTGTACTTATACTCACTTAAAATCTCTTTGTAGCCAAATAAATTTGTTTTATTCTTTAATCAAAACTAACCCAGTGTTGTGTTTGAACTGAATTGTTTGGTAACTCCCGTTAAAGTAGCAAACTGTTGTACATTGACCCCTTACAGGACCTATAATACCTGGTCTGTCCAGGAGACGGCTGGACAGTGCAGAACACATGTTTTTTGGTGAAAAATTCTGGACTGGGGGTGTGTTGGGGTCACCCTGCAAGTAATAACACAGGCTGGTGGAAGCCAGAGTGTGACTGGTGAGTGGCTGGCAGGCTATACACAGATACTCAGGGCGTTACCTGTATGCAGTTTGGCTGTCTGTGGGTGGCCTAGCTGGGAGCTACTGCACCACAGCATTGTCAGGCACCCAAGATTTCAGGGCAGGTGGTGACACCTCTCACTGGTCTGGATTTCACCCTGGAATGTCATAGGCATGCACTGGAATTTCAGTGCTACGGCTGTGCTCGTATACAAATGATTGCACTGACATTGGACCTGGATGGACAGTTGGTATTATAATCAATTCCCCTTCCCTGTTTTGGTGGAGGGAGATTCAACGCCATGAGTCCACAGCCCCTCGGACCCCTATACAATTCCACACTGTCTTCCCTCCAGAGGGGTCAACTCCCTCCCCTTTATTTTGTCTGATAACCACACCATGGCCAGAAAATGGTATTTTATACACCCCACTTAAGAAACAGTGGTGGAAGATACTCATTTTCGATTTTTACAAGATACAGATTTCCTGGGGCCTAAGAAGTGGTATAAGAAGTGGTTCAGTAACAATATCAAGGAACATATTCTATTATGGCAGGATCTGGTGGGAGGCATATTTCAAGGACACAGAAATCCTAGGACAAAGAGGGATAGCAAAGCATTAGCAAAGCATATTAAAGTGGCACTGGAGTTGGGGTGTCCCTCTGGAATTCTGCAGACATTGAGGGACTGAACCTTCAAATTAGCTCCTTAATTGATGGATTTGGACAAGCCATTAAAGAGGAGGGATTAGTGCTTACACCTTGTGGCAAGAGGCATTAACTATTAGCAATATGCACTCCATTGCACAAACTTTACAGATATGTTAATCCATTTAAAATACTATTATTGACTGAATGCTAATAATGTTTCTCAAGCAATTGCTTGTAGTATATATGGTACTGAACTTGTTATGCAGTTAGGTCAGGTGATCGAAGAAATAAAGTGGGGGGAGTGGTCAGAATCTTTAAACAGCACACTGATCTGGACCATGCTAATAGAAAAGGGAATTTATAATATTGGGGAAGAAAATTTGCAGTTTTCAAGGTTAGAAGGCCCAGGACCTTGGGCACCACATGAAATTAATAATTTGACTCTGCCAATTATAGATTGCTGTTCCTAGATGGACAGAGGGCCCTAAAGAATATTAACAGTATGGGTACCATAGAGAATGGAACTTATAAACAACATTATCCCTGTGTGAAGATGTCCACACAAGGAGGAGATGAAATAAACCCAGCTTGCTTGTGAACAAATAAAGCACAGATGGCTCTGTGAGTGCTCGATGCAAATGATCCTGACCACCAGCAAGGAAGGTTGGGCCTGACTAATCATCAAGGAGAGAGTGAAAGAGGTGGTAAAAGCTTGGAGACACAGTCTGTGCTTTGGATCACCACAGCTTTTTGTTTGGGACAACACCATGCCAGGGGAGCCTGGATGGATTTTGTCTGAACCTCACCTCCCTGACTCAGATTGGGGCCCATGCCCTATGGCCAAGTGTGCTGATTAAGGAAAATGTGACAGAAGACATGACAGACAACACAGAATAGGGATCACTGGTGACAAATCTCTTTGTACCCATAACTGCAGTCTATTACCACCACTGATTTTAATTCAGAGAAAAATGGAACAATTGTTGCCGATTGCCCAACTAACAGCTGAGCAACAAGAAATTGAGGACAATACTGTACAGGGAGTGAAAACACCCTGGTGGGCTGTACAAGAGGAGGTGAGTTTGCATCCCCTGGTTCGTACTTTGAGCCTAATATTAATGGTGGTTCAAATGATTATAACTACTGTGACTGGGCAATGCCAGATGGCTATAGTAAAGTAGTGAGGAACAGGTATGTTAGCCCCAGGCTAAACAAATCCCTGGTACCATGGTAACCAAATGGCTGTTGCTCCAGGTTAATCAAGACACCTGGGGCCAATTAAGATCCTTCTAGAAAGCAGTGGAGATAGCTAGGTTGATTGGGACACTTGAAGCCAATCAAGGGCTGGCTGGAACTAGTTAAAAGCCTCCCAATTAGTCAGTGAGGCGCATGTATCAGGAGCTGTCGGAGGAAGTCGCGTTGTTGGAGGAACGAAGCAGTACAAATCCATATCAGGCGCAAGGAAGGAGGCCCTGAGGTAACGTGAAGGAGATATTGAGTGGGGGCTGCTGTGGGGAAGTGGCCCAGAGAACTGTACACCTCCTATTTCCAAAAAGTCAGCTACCATAGCTGCTACTATTAGGGTCCCTGGGCTGGAGCCCGGAGTAGAGGGCGGGCCCGGGCTCCCCCTCCCCTCCCCGATCAATCACTGAGACTGGGAGACAACAGAGACTGTGCAAAGGAGGGTTGCTTCTCCTCACCTCCCTTGCTGGCTTATGATGAAAATGGCTCAGTAAGCTCTGACCCTTGCCTGTAGAGAGAGAAGGGCTACGTGGAGGGTCACAGTGAGCCTCTGAGGCTAGCGAAATCCGCCAGGAAACGCGGGACCCACGGAAACAAGACTAAATGTAAGATAAGGTAGAGGTCAGATCATGCATGGACAGAGTGTGCTGTACAGGTAATGGTTCCTGAAAAGTAACCAAGCCAATCATGAAGTGTATGATGGAAATTATAGTTAGAAACTCGTGCTGGTAGAAATGTATATAAAGAAAAGTTTTGTTGTATGACTTTGGATGTGTGATGTACCTTGAATCCACCTTATGCATTTGAGTCTGATCAACTCAGCATAGCTTTGCTGTATGCCACATAAAGGACTTGAATGCGGAGACTGGAGTCAAACTGAGTTTTTGGGGAGCTGAGTGGAAGCCCAAACAGACTGAATGGCAATTCCCTTTCATTGAGAATTTCAAATTTTTGGGGTTTTGCTCCTAATCAAATTAATCCAAATTTTAAAAATATCAAAACCCTCTTTGAAATGGAACTGCCATTCTCCCCCCAACTCTAACAACACTTGCTTGTCTTTCTGTATGCATCTTTTCAAAGTAATTTATACAGTTATTTTCTAATTTGGCCAAGGCTACTTTTCTATATATTTGTATGCTTAAGAACTTGGATCAAATATTTGGTTTTTGATAATAATAAAAAAAGATAATTGCTATATAAAGCATTTGGACATATGCAGAAATTTTCAAATGTGGTTCCTACATTAGGTGAGCTGCTCTGAAGTTGCATGCTCAAAGTGACACTTAAAAAAGCTACAGCACACCTAAGTGCCCAAATGTGGAACTGCATGGCCAATTTAGGTGCCCAAATTAGGTTTATATAGGATTGTGAGGAACTTCAGAAGGGCCAACCAAAACTAGGCAATTAAGCAAGATGGTGATAAATGCCATTTGATGTAGGAAAGTGGACAGTAGTGCATATTAAAGGGAAAAATTCAAACTACTCATGCACATTGATGGGTTCTAAATTCACTGCAAATAAAAAGAAAAATCCTTAGATGTCATTATTGACAGTGCCTTGAAAACATATGCCCAATGCACAGTTGCAATAAAAAAGTAAATATGATATCAGGTTGCATTTAGACAGGGCTAAAGAACAATACTGAAAATATGATGTTACATGAATCAGTGGTACTTCCTCACTTTGTATACTATGTTTGGTTTTGCTCATTCCAGTCTCAAAAAGATGTAGCAGAATTTCAGAAAGAGGAAAGACCCAGAGAAGGTAATGAAAGAGATTATTGACGTGAAAAGACTTGCACATGAGATTTAAAGATTTAGTGCCAGAGTTGAAAATTGAAACTTTTTTGACAAAAACACAACAATACTTTTACAGAAATGTTTGTGAAAAATGTCTCTTTTCAACCAGTTCTAATTACAATGATTTAATTTAGAGAAGAGATGTATAAGAAGTGACACAATTCTAACATGTCAAATAATGAGGAATATAGCAGTACGATGGGTGGTCTTATTTATCGTCTTTCGTTATACAAGAACAAGGAAAGAAGAATGAACTCAAAAGGCAACAAATGTTAAATTAACACATAATTGGCCTGCAAATCCCACTGACACTCTAAGGCAGTGGTTTTCAACCATTTTCCACTTGCAGACCCCTAAAAAATTTCAAATGGAGATACGGACCCCTTTGGAAATCTTAGACATAGACACAGGTTGAAAATCATTGTTCTATGGTAATGACAACCTTTCACAGACCCCTTAGACATAGTCTGTAGTCCACAGGGCTCCGCGGACCACAGGTTGAAAACCACTGCTGTATGGCAAAGCATTTAGTAGAACGCAAAAAAGGATTAGACAGTTACATGAATAAGAAGAATATCACTGAGTTACATTAGGTAGGATTAAAGTTATAAGGAATATCAGGCTATATGCAAATCAATAGCTCCCTAAAAGTGAGGAAGAAACTTTGCTATCGTGCCATTGTTGCTTAATAGCCCATTATAGATAATTGTCACCTTCTTTTGAAGCATCTGGCATTGGCCACTGAACTGGATAGACCATCTTGATTCCCAAGTCATTTAAATGCACATTTTAAATTTTAATAAGCTGAAAGAGACCAGTTTAAATTTATAGTTTATCTATCACTTTCCTTATTTGTTCATTCGTCATCTCTTCCTCTTTCCCACTCCTTGTTTCCTTCATTTTGAGTCCTCTATTTCTGTGTGTCTTCTTGCTACCTTTTCCTATTTCCTTTTATTTCTCCCTTTTATCCTCATACCTGCACTACTCACTCATTTGTCTTCCATTTACTGCTATCCAGGAGCATTCAGGCCACCATGGTGCTTTGTTTCTCATACTTTACATGTAACGCAATTCTTTTTCTTCCATTTTATCTTTTTAGTGCATACAAGGATCACCCAGCTCCATGCCCAGGGAGACATGTTGCTTACAGATTCCAAGCACATCTTGCAGCAATGAATTTCCAGACTTGCTTCAGACATGTCTTCTATTATTCTTCACAGAAATATAACATGCTAGCCCTCTCTCTTCTCAGCTTTGTATGGATTCCAAGGCCCTATACCTAACTCATTTGATTTGACACTTGTTTCCCCATCTCCTGGAATGTAATGACAATCTCATACTAATGAACTCTTTTGTCTTCAATCTCTACATATCTGTCCAATAGTGTTTCAGACATATGTAGACTAGTTCTTTTTGAAATTGTTGTTTCCATTGCCATTACTCTCCTAGTGTTCCTTTTAAAAATACCACGCTTGAATTGTCTTTTTCCCCCCAGAAATACAAAGGTTACAGTGACTGTCAATCAATTGAAAGAGATGCTAATACAGTGAACCTCTTGTTCACAAACGTCTGTTCAACAATAGAGTATGAATTCAAATAATGGCAACGCTATAGAAGAAATGGATAGAGGAACAGAGATGAAAAGCTCTTATTGACGGATTATTGAATCTATCCCTCTTCTGTGAGAGTAGAATCTAGGCCCCTGGTAGCTTGTGAAAATTCACTGGCCATGGCTCCATGCGGAGAGCAAGTGCACCAGCCACTCTGACTACTGAATCCCTCACCCATTCCCACACAGACTAAAGCCTGTGGAGAAGCATAGCAGACAGCCCAGCCCTTTGGACTGCATATAGGTTTGAGCATTTAGTTCAGAGGTTAAAATATTTTACTGGGGCTATGACAAGGATAGGGTGGCTTGGATTGGGGTTGGAATATTAACATTAATGTGAGTGTGAGGCACTCCATAGTATAGATCTTTGGCAAGGGTGTTTTATCAGTCTGTGACTATACCGTATAGTGGTTTCTAAATGCAGTAGGAGGAATCTATAGTGTTTTGTATGGAGAGAGCTATTTTCTCCATCACCAGCATTTTGGAGAGCTTGACCCTAGCTGAGTCGTGCTCAGCCCAGGACATGAATTTTGGGTTCCCAACAAAGGTTCCACCTCGATGGTAAGTGGAGCCAGTTGGGAATTTTCTGACAAAACGTTTTCCACCGGAAAATGCCAATTCATCAAAACGGAAGCTGCAGGAATGGCTGAAACCAACCCTATCTCCAGCTGTGAAAAAAAAGAAATTCAATCGGAATGGCCCGTTTCAACATTTTCTAAACAAAATTTTTTTTTGGTCTGAAATAACTTTTCATTTTGAAATTTTAGTCAATTTATTCTAAAAAAAAGTTTTAAAAAAGGCTGAAGTTGAAATGAAGTTTTAGAGTGATATGACCCAAACAGGTTTCTCCCCACACCCTCCAGATTATGGAACTCTTTGCCAGAGGATGTTGTGAAGGCCAAGACTATAACAGGGTTCAAAAAAAGAACTAGATAAGTTCGTGGAGGATAGGTCCATCACTGGCTATTAGCTCTGTCCCTAACCTCTGTTTGCCAGAAGCTGGGAATGGGCGACAGGGGATGGATCACTTGTTGTTTATCTGTTCGGTTCATTCCCTCTGAAGCACCTGGCATTGGCCACTGTTGGAAGACAGGATACTGGGCTAGATGGACCTTTGGTCTGACCCACTATTGCCGTTCTTATGTTCTTATTATTAGTTCATGAAAATTTTCAAGATTGACTTTTTGTCCCAATTTGGGACCGGAAAACACTGAAATCTCAAATTCTTGAGGGACACGAAAACCCTTTTCTGCCCAGGTCTAATTGTAAGGCCATTCTTTTGCATAGTAAAACGTAATAGTGCATAGTGTGTCACTGTTCAAATACTGTCCACCAGCAATTTGGTTTGTATGCTGGTTCCAGCAGATCTTTGCATTTGGCTGGTGTAAGTACAAATAAATAATGAGAGAGTACCAGAAGACCAGTAGAAACAGAGTAAATTGCTTAAGGAAGTTTAGAGCTCTAATTGCCGAAATTAGACAGTAATCATCCTTTTGAAGTCACCTGGGTGTGGGCTTGCCCACAGGCCTTCCGTTGCATTGGAGTGAATGAAAGGAAATTAAAATGGAGCCAAAATAGATTTCCTCTGCTTTCAAAACTGGAGCTCTGTTTTGGAAATCCATACAATTACCTTATAATGTTTAATATTAGGGTATACATAATACAGAAACACATTGACAGCATTGTACAGACTATGTTATATTATTGTCCGGGCTACACAGAGGTTTATGGGGGCCCAGGGCAAAATCTGAAACTGAGTGGCTCCTGCCACTCTTCTAAAAAAAATTACCACTGAAGGGAGGACCCAAGGGGGTTGGTTGGAGAGCAAGCCCCTCACATTCACACCTCAGTGGTGACTTCCGGACCACAAGGCTGGGCCCCGCTCCCACCTCTGGGTGTTGCAACCTGGAGTAGGGCGCAACTGCCACTCTGTCATGACAGAGTGGTGCTGCGACACTACATGCCAGGTTGCAATGCCACTCAGTTTGGGGGCCTGCTCAAATGGGAGGCCCGGTGCAAACTTCCCCTTTTGCCCTCCCTATCCCTTTTGGGTGGGCCTCATTAGGTGCTGTCAAATCAGCAGTCTAACGTGATGAATGTCACCACAATTTACAATTCTGTTTCTACAGGCCAATTTACGAGATGCTGGTTTCTCTAGCCAGAAAGTCTGAGTCTCAAAATTTTCACCATGAATTCCATTTGCCCAGGCTTGATAGGTTTTAATGATTTAAATTAAATTGAAATGCTTTCCAGAAATACAAGTATACAGTCAAAGGACAGACCGACAGCTAGGCAGAGGACAACAACAAAAGTGATTTTTCTATACAAATCGACAAGACAATTTAATTGTTTTACCACAACTGAACCCCAATCATGTAACAGTTATTTTTGCCATTTTTGTGTAGTGCCATTGTACACCACTTCCTTTTCCTTTGTGTATTTGTTCGTGTCTGCTTTCTTTTTTCTGTTTGATGTATAGTTTACACCTCATGTGTCAGAAAGGATTGTGGTTAAGGCAGTGGCTAAAAGTTTCAAAGGAATTCCTGCCTGCGGGCCGTGATTGAGGGGCTTTATTCCACCCAATAATTGTTGTTACCCTCTCACCTCCTTGTGGTGAACTTATGACTGGCTCGTTATTGCTTTCTTAAAAGTGTGTGGAAACTTGTTTCATTAGGTTGACAAGTCTAAGCTAGTCTCCAGCATCCATGTCCATGAAGTTCAAAGGAATGCTGAAATTCCTTATATAGAGATCAGAAGAGGGGAAGACTCAGACTTCCCCCCAAACTATATAGAAATTAGCATGGGGGTGCGTATGAAGTATGAGTGTTCACTGAAAGCAAAAGGGATTTATGCCTAAAGCAATATCTTCAGGCTAGCACTAATTAGTTTCTCAAAAGCATATACCTGGGTCTGAATAACATTCTTAATGCAAAGATAGTATATGACTGAAATTAACTTGGATATAGGAATTTAGGCCTAGATGTCATTTACACTGCAGCCCCTTTTCTCTGCTCTGTCAGAGTAAGAAGGTCTTAAAAGTGGGTGCAAAATATATTCTGCACAGTGGTGTAAAGGGACATTAAGGAAAATGAAAGTCAGTCCCTTAAGGCCAGATTTTTAAAGGTATTTAGGTGCCTAACGATGAAGATAGGCACCCGTGGGATTTTCAAGAGCACCTAGGTACCTAAATCATCTGCATCTTTAGGTGCTTAAGTACCTTTAAAATCTGGCCCTTAGTATCTAGTAGGCTGGATCACTTGAAGAACATTACAGCAGAGCACTGTAGATTGTACTGACTCTCTAATTACTTCCGGATGCAATTCAAGCTGTTAATCTAAAGACCTATATGGATCTACTTAAAAAGTTTATTCTGTTTTGAAAAAAAATTCCACTGATTTGCAAGATATTGCCTCTACTGAAAATGAGGAATCCCAGTAGAACCATTAATTTCATAAGCCAGCAGAAACTTTTGAAGTGCAACTACTGTACCTGGGACACGGTCTTCATCCCATCCACTGCCTTGAGAGCTGAGATCACTTGACACACCCTCCCCAACAGCCTCTGTATTTATGTCTATGGGGCTGAATCTAAAATGCACACCCCCTTGCTGGCACAGTACAGCCTGAATTGGTTGACCTCCAGGACACAGTGCAAACCACTCTGCCTGCACTATATCTTTCTGTTTTGGCTTTTTGCCCAAAATTGGTTGGTGAACACAGGTGTGTTATAACATGAAGAATAGCTCTGGTGATCATGTTAGGATCATAGTGTTTGGTCCCAGGACAAGAATAGCTTTAAATGAAGTTTACGTTTTTAATAAATACCTAGCTCGTATGTAGTGCTTGTCATCAGTAGATCTCAAAGCTCTTCACAAAGGAGGTCAACATCTTTATTCCCATTTTACAGATGGGGAAACTGAGGCACAGAGGCAAAGTGACTTGCTCAGCAGGCCAGTGGTAGGGAAGGAATATAACCCAGGTCTCCTGAGTCCCTGTCCACTGCCCTATTCACTAGGATCTCCTCATGGCACCGAATTAGCCAGGGATCAGAAACACCCTGCTGGCCTTCCCCAGCCCCACCAAAACAGCAGCAAGCACCATCCAGCTACAATTCCAGTATAGAGAACAAGGAAATCACCAGGAGGAGGCAGCCAAAACCCCAAAACCCCCAGCCCCATCAAGCAGCTCTAATTTGTCAAATTTTGATGTATGTAGCAAGTAGAGAAGGTCAAATAATGTATTGCAGTGGAATCACTGGAGAAATTGTTTTATAAGTATTTAAACACATTTTCCATTATTGAGACAACTGATGGAACTGGGCAAAGTAATGGATTAATATTTTCCCCATTCTTCAGCTTTTTGCTGTTCGCCAGCTCTAGTAACAGGGATTCTACTTCTGATTGTGTTAATCCTAAATATAGGGTCACAGCCTCTGTCGGTGTAAGTGGGGCTAGCTGTATTGAACTCAATGGAGTTAAACCAATGTATCTATGCTTCAGTAAGCACACCATTGTGACATACACCAATAAGTGTATGTAGGACCAGGGGGATGCAGCTCCAAAAAAGAAAAAGCAGCTTCAGATATGATAAAAGCCTTAAATCCTTTTATTGAGTAGCCTGGCAGCTGTATGCTGGCAGAGCAGAGAGGCAAGCCTCTATTAAAGGTTTCTATGGCCATTCTACAAAGAGAGCAGTAGGAAGTGAGACAGCTACATAACTGACACTTCTAGACTGTTCTTTGTCCTTTCTGTCTGGGGTGATTTTTAGATTCATGCTAAAGCTCTGCGTCCCATTGCAACCTTGATGCACATTGTCCAGCACTGCTTGTAGGGATGTATTTTCAGCAGTGGGAATGAGAAGTTCTATGCAGAGGGCTGTCTAATAAAGACCAGAGTTGTGCTTCTAGATCGGTGTATGGTGCCCCCAATATTACTAAATAGGGCCCAGACTTGCACTCGTAATTCAGGTACAAATCCTTGAAGTCTAATGATTAGGTGCACAGTACTTCCAATAAGGGTAAAAATACTTTCCTCTCTAAGACAGAAGAGGCTAATTTAGATTCCAAGCCAGTATACTATAGTCTTGGAATGTCATTATGGTACAAAACTGGTGTGAGACCAGAATCAGGCCTCAAGTACAGAAGATAGGATTAAGTATGAGGTCTGACTTTCAGAGGTGCTGAACATCCATACCTCCCACTGATTTCAGATGGAGTTGAAAGTGCTCAGCACTTCTGAAAATTAAATCCACAGATACTATAGTAATGGCTGCATTAGGGTTATCTAGAAAGCGTAGCGTAGCCTGCACAAGTGAAGTCTGTGTAGCTCACCTCTGGAATATGCTCTCTTCAAGTTAGCAAATTTATGTTTTTAGTGCCCTATTTTGAAAATACAAGGTGTTATCTATATATTTGATAACTATGAATAATTTCATTATTGAAGGTACAAGAAAAGAACTGCAGAAAGAAACTAAACATGAGTTGTAAAAGAGGTTCTTAAAAAAGGTCATCTGAAATAAAAACCAGAATGAGCCAAATTCTATCCTCAGATAGATAGTTTCTATTGACTTCACTGGGGATTGAGTGTAAGAATCGGAGGCTGGAATTTGCTCCAGTGGTGACAGCCCCAATTATAAAATGAAAAGTACGCTAGTTGAAGATACATTTTTTTCTCATCTGCCTGTCAAGTTCTCAGTTCAGTATTCCATAGTTCCCTTCCAAATCAGTTTAATCAAAATTGATGAGAGTGCATGGATGGTCTGACGGTACAGAAAATGCAGATTGGAAATATTGGGAAGGAGTAGCATCTTCAAATAGAAATAGCTGTAAAGAATGAGCATTCCCTGCCTTTTGCTTTTATCTCTTTTGAAATACATTACAATGAAAGCAGAGTTCAGTTTCTAATGTCATACTGATTAGGAAATTCTCCTCTCCCTCTCAACAGATCCTTCTTTAGGAAATTGAGTTTTTCATCTTCATTCCTGCATGATCAGGCACTGTTTTCTGGCAGCTGATGCCAGCTGCTCCAAGTGAAACAAAGAACCCTCACTTAACACGGCACGCCCCGTTCTTGCCTTCTAGCACCACAGACACTGCTCTGACGCCACTGGCTGTGTATCCATACTGTGCCATTTTTTTATGGTCCCTCTTATCAACGCCTTTACAGTCGCATGCATCAAGACTGTTGACAGTGCTCCCTGTGCTTTTGGCTCTCCCTCCACCCTCTAGGCTTGAAAGGAACAAACGTCTCTCTTCTCTGAGATCTCCCTGAAACAGGGCTCAGCTAGCCCTGTTCCTGTCTTCCCTCACTGCCTTCCTGTGTCCTTCTTATCAGCCTTGAGCTGATGGGTTAATTGGCTCTTTAGCTCACCCAGCCCCCCCACCTGATTAGATCATTTCAATTACCCCAATCAACCTTTTCCAGGGGAACTAATTGGTGTCAGAGGGATGAGAATACAGGCTCATCTGTTAACTCCCTGCACTCTGGCACACCTCAACTCAAGCCCTTGCTTCCCACATACCTGTAATTTGCCTTCAAAAATTGATTTGAAATGTAATTTATTTGCAATTTTAAAAACTAGGTCAATTTTTCAGACTGACATCACTGGAGCCACATAGATTTCTACCAGCTGAGGAACCTGCTTTTTTTTTTGCCTTTCCCTCTTTTTTGGCTTGGGATATTCAACAGCTTTATATTTCCAAGTCTGTCATTCATGTCTGAAGTCCTTTGTATGACTTTAATGTTAATGTGCAAGAACAAATCCATGGTGAATAGAACAAAACCAAACTAGTACTTATACATTTTCTAATATTTATAGATCAATCTTTGGTATTTATGAAAGACGAGTTGCTGACTAGTAATGAAACAGAAGAGGATGGCAAGGTTCGGTGCTTTATAACAACTGTACTGAAAGGCTCTAGGTAGTTAAGATCATTCAGAACTTGGTGAAAGAGTATCTTAAAGAGGAGGCAACTGCCAAGATTTCAACATAAAATTGTTTTTAAACAAAATAATTCCTTACAATAATAGCTGCTTTATGAAAATATACATTTCAAATGGATGTTTCTGTGCCTCCAGTTGTCTTCTTTCCTATACTTTTGGAGAGCCGGTGAGAATTTTTCAGATTTTTTTTTTCCCCACCCTAAATGGCAGGTGTCAACATTTCAATGGAAATTCCCAAAGAAATATTCTACCACCTTTGCAATGTTTTTGGCTTTTGGAACAGCTATAAAACTGATTGGAGTTTTTTGGGGGGAAAAAAGACTCCAAGGAAATTTCAGAGACCGTAAAAAAAATTCTAAACAATTTCAAGAATTGTGTAACTGCTTTTTTTTTGACTGGCTGTAAATAGATTGTTTTTTTCATTTCCCAAGTCTCTAGTTCCTGCTGAAGCTTTCTCCAATACTGGGGTGTCCAGCACCCAGTGCATGAGAAACCTGCTATTTGCAGAATTCTGCAAAGATAAAGCAGTATACAACTTGACACAGTCATTTAACAAGTCTGCTGTGGTACCTACAATTGACTGAAGAAGCTAGCAGCAATTTCCCTTATGTCCAGTATTTGCGGGCCCCATCGTAGTTCCACATCAGTGGCAACAGACTGCAGCAATTTGCTCAGCTGGTTGGGTCTTTCAGGTTCATTGGGCACAGGGAAAATGTTAGCCTACTGTAGGCCACCTGCAATCTAAATACAAAGCAGTCACTCAAAATCTAAGGGTATGGCTGAGCCACCCAAGCTGAGTCAACAAGGCACCATGTGCTCACCAACTGCTACTAACTTTCTTGTATGTTGTAGCCCAAGTTTCTGGTCCAGCCTCCCAGCCTATAGTTTCTTCAGAGGGCTGGGGTACACTGAAACATCCCACATGAGCCATTGCCAATACTTCAGCTTTGCTGTATGAAATACAGCTTTTATAGGAAACAAGGTGAAAGAATTGAGACCGTAATACAGTGAACATTTCACATTTAGAAAAGGAATCACTACTAGTGGTGACTTAGGGAAAAATACAGTATGTTATACTGATCACTGAATGACATAACTAAACAATACAATATACACATTAACTTCAAGCATGATCAGGTTCAGTGGAAGACCTTTTGACATGAAGCCAATCAAAAGTGACCACTCTTGCCCAACTGCTGAGCAGATACTTGGGCCCTTAGAACATCTGCATTAATGAATGGGTGTGATTATGTAATTCTCATCCAGATCCACTTAATAGAATGTATAACAAACTGGCATGATCTTAGGGAATAGAGATGTATCTTTTAAAATAGATCATATTGCAAATTTACATCATCAAGCAATAATGTGAAGAGATGGCCAACCATGGCTGGGCCCTCTGACAGACAACTGGTTGGTTGCCATAGTAGCTAAGACAAACATGCACATGATTGCCACCCAAAGATCATCAAAAATAGCAGCAAATAACAATACATTGCTTAGACGACGCTGAACAGAAAGTGGGATAAGTACAACTTCCATGAGAACTGATGTGCCAAGGAACAATTTAAAAAAGAAGTTAAAGTCGGTTCCCTGTATTTGCTTGTATGTAATATATATAGAACGGACAGAGTTGTATAAATATTTAGTGTTGAGTTACCAGGAAAATTTGAAATCTGAGTTTTGCTGTTAGCTTCATCCCATAAGCCTTCCTAGTAAGTAAAAGTTATAGTATCTGTACAGCGATTTCTTGACATCATTTGCCCTCCAACTCATGCTTGATGGAGCCCTGCACAAATTTATGTAATCTGTGTTTTTCATGTGTGCTGTTACCAGACTGTTTCTTGAATCAGCATTGTGGTAAATGCAATGAGTATAGTACTACAAATAAAGGGGAAAACATCTGAGGCGATAAATAATTCAATGATGCTCTTCACTGTAACTGACTCTCTTCTGTGTTTCTTCAGGATCAAGAGGCACCTAAATTATTCCACCCTGAAACAGTGAGCTAGAATCTTTGTTTCTTTGAACTGTGCATGGGGATACAAAAGCGTTTCCACTGGTTGATTAGTAGAGAGTGCTATATAGAGTGCATTGTCACTTGTAAATAAACAACATTTGTTTAAAATCATAAGTGGAGGAAAAGCCATAGGCTAACACATTGACTCTATTCAAGCTTCTTTCCTAGCAGACGTGATCAAATTCATGGTGCTCTGGACTCCAGCTTATGTGATGATTTTGATCTACAGCACAGTTTCCCTCCCCTCCTGCCCCCCCAAGAGACAACTGAGCTGTCAGTTATCAGAGGCTATGACCTCTGCCAGAGGAGTTTAGAGCAGCTTAAATAAAACAAACATTTTGTATATAAGAACCCACCAATGTAATCTCTATGGCCTTTTCATTTGGGAAAAACATATTTCTGCTAGTATTTTTAGAACAAACTAGGGCAAAATCTGAAAACCTTTCCACTACCCAATGGATCTCATTGAGACGACATGCCTTGAGACTAAACTGGAAAAGTGAATGCCATTCTTTCATGTGGCAGATGAGCAGCAACCCCAGAAATCCAATGCACTATGGTATGAAGAGAAATGCATCATAGCTCAATCAGTGCAGTAATCTGCATCACTACGCCACCTGATTCAAGTTGTTCACTCTTTGCCTCCTTTCATGAAAAGCACAGAACTGAACTCAACTTGTTGCATTTACAGGAATATCTGAGGACTTCAAGGCCAAAGCCACTGTAAACACAGCAAAGGCTATTGGGACACATCACATGAGCAACTGTTGAGAATCAACTGGAAGAAATAGAAGAAGTGACACATTCACCCATCTTTTTGTTGCTCAGGTTGATGCTGCACTTGAATGATCAGGTAGATCTGTGGCTAAGATGGTGTCTTTTTATTGACACTTTACAAGATGTGTGCAACTGTTTGGTTAGGATGCAGACCTTGTTACATTCATTCATATGTGTCACTTTTAGATTAGACTACTATCGTGCAATCTTCCTAAGATAAGGCTAGTACTAAAAAACAACCAAAAACTGAACTAGTGGAGAATTTGAATTCCCACTTACTCAGCAGTGTTTTATGCCATGAGCCTATCACATCAGTGCTTCACAGTCTGGACGGTTGCCTACTCATTTCTGGCTGGAGTGTAATGTGTTGGCTTTGATTTACAGTATTACTTTAATGAGGCTATTCACATGCTTAAAGTTAGGCACATGTTTAAGCCCCTTGCTGAATCTGGGTCTCAAGCCCTAGATTTGACACTTGCCTATACAATAGACCCCCACAGTTTCATGCAGTGGAGATACTTAAGCTGTTGGTTTTTTAAAAAAGATGGAGCTTGTGGCAGGACATTTTCTAGGAGGGTCTTTGATTGGCCTCATTTCCCATCTCAGTCAACCCCCCCAAATTTGCCGATCCTCAGGGTGTGTGAAAATTGTATTTTTGTTATTTATTGTGCATGGATAGATACATACAGCACCTAAAGATCATGGCAGGCTTTTTTATTATTTTAAATAAACCTAACAAAATAATTTTGAAGAAAAACATGGCTACTGACTAGCTGAAATAGTCAAGTGATGAAGCTTGTTTTCCTCCTCTTTAATCAAAAATATTGAGGGTAATCTGGAATAATGTTAACAGGCCAATCTGCATATATAAATCCTACATCCTGATTCACTGATCTCACTGAAAACATTTGTCTCTGATGAACCAAATAGATAAACATATGCACATTTTCTTCCTGATTAGATATAATGCTGAAGAATAGCACTCCCCCCACCCCCTGGATTACGGATTCCATTTCTCAGTCAGTTTGAAAGGATTATATAGCACATTCATTGCCATAATGGAGAATGCACCAGGTAGGTATGATGAAAACATTCAGGGCCCAATTCCCTAGTTGCTCTGGACAGGGAACTCCAGCTGACTTAAACTTGAGTTCTATGCTGAGAACAACCACAAGACATGGCCCTCACAAATGTACAAAATACATGTTTGCCCAGAGCCCCCAGTATGAGAGAGCTGTGCTTGGAGCAAGGCCAGAGAGGAATGGGGAACAAATGGTGTCTTTGCAACAGCTTTTATCCCTTTCTTGGGACTGTTCAAGACCGGGCTGGTCATTGGCATGGGTTAGAACAGCCAGGGATGCATGGTACAGAAGTATGTTCTAGCCATGGCCCCTTTCACTGCCCTGGGGTGTCACAGTAGATTCTCTGGTAGTTTCACATCAGCTGAGCACGTGTCTAGGCGGGGTAATCCTCCTAGAGCTGATTAAGCAAGCTTTAGGGCTGCTTTGCATTACTGGAGAGGGTCCCAGGATCTGGACCACTGACATCCTGTTTTAATGGCCATCAAGTTTAGTGTCTCTAAAGATACATTGCTTCACCTTTGTCAATATTTATCTCTTGGGTAAATAAATCTTGATGCTGACCTCCCAAAGCAAATGTCTGTAGAAGGTTTGACTTCCTTTATTGAACCTCATAAACACATACAGCCAGAAGAATTCCAGGTGACACTTTCCCCTCACATTCGGGTAACAAAGAAGTCTATATGAGAACTGGAGCTTTAATGTATGCTTATAAAAATCTTTCATGTATTATTTATATATTTATTTGCAGAGCTCTTGTCACCATGGCAACTTTTCTACACTGTGAGATAAATCGTTACATGTACGGGAATCATGACTCCAAGCCTCGTCACACACAGATAAGTCTGAATGGACACAGCAAGCTTTGCTCAGATTTTCTACAGTAGTTGTTGACATTAAAATACCTTCCTTTTGTTAAATTCGAGAGACGATCCTGTTTTATTAAACAGCTTCAGCTAATGGGTGCATATAGGAACGCAGCTCAACTTTGAATAGACTGTCCCATTATACCTCGGTATTACAAAGGAAATGGAAAATAGGGCCAACATTTTCCAATCTGGGGGCCTATAGTTATGATACTTATTCCACATTTAAGCACTTATATAGAAGTAGCTCTGATTTTCCAAGTTGCTAAGCAACCCCTCTTGCCATCCATGCAGGGGTTCAGTATCTTTTAAAGATAGGCCAGGTCTATTTAGGGGCCTAAATATGAATTTTAGGTGCCTGGGTTCAAAAATTTTATGCTAGGTTTATTATTAAGGGACTGTTAGAATAGAATAGGTCAGCAGACTGCCAGTAAATTAAGCATGAAAATACATTAGAGAATAATATTAGTTAATATTAGACATAACCTTCAACGGACTTCTCTGAATTAACTAAGGAACTTTAGGGTTGCTTTTAAAAAAAAATCATCCCAGAATATAAATACAAGTGCCAGTTAATATTGCTCTAGGATTACAATTTGGCTTCAAGAGTAATAAAAATAATCATAGAATATCAGGGTTGGAAGAGACCTCAGGAGGTCATCTAGTCTAACCGCCTGCTCAAAGCAGAAGCAATCCCTAGGCAGATTTTTACCCCAGTTCCCTAAATGGCCCCCCCTCAAGGATTGAACTCACAAGCCTGGGTTTAGTAGGCCAATGCTCAAACCACTGAGCTATCCCTCCCCTTGGAAATTTTATTATTTCTCTGACAACAATGCCTAGAGGTACCAACTGAAATAAGGGTCCTATGTGATATACATAGTAAAAGACATTCCTTACCCTGAAGAGGAGAGAAACAGACAAAGTGATTTGCCCAGATTCACATAGCAGAACAGCAGTCAGGCCAGGAACAGAACTCAGCACTCCGACCTTCTTGACCTGTACCCCAGCCACTAGGTCACTCTGCTAGACTACTCTGCTGCACAACACTCAATACTGAGGCTTGGAACTTCCCTTGCCCATTGTGTAAGCAGCTTTGTAGTCAATTTTAATGAAGGACTGGGGCACCACATTGGTTTTGAACAGAATTAAATTGCAGAAATTATCAAAATTAAAGCTGATTTAAATAAAATGTTTCCCAAGAGTACAAGATTGTCCTTTGGCTGTCTGGACTATGTGAGATTTGCAGGCAACTTGAAGGTTGCCAACAAAACCAGCCAGCTGAGTCTGCCAAGAGGCCAGATGCCGCTTTCATAGTTTCCAATCAGTGTCATGTGATTGCCAACTAAGGAGAGGAATAGGACAGCACCATAATATTTCTTTGTGGAGGTAGATGATGCCTCAGCATCTAATCTCATCATTTTTTTTCTTCAAAGATTTTAAAGCAGTGGTGTTGTTTATTTAAGAGTATGATTTAGAACACTATTAGAGTATGATGTTGGTGGTCTGATCCTAGTCCTCTGTGATTCATGTTACTAAAACACCGTACAAGTTGGCATCACTCATGCTTGGCAGTCTCTGATCAAGAGGCCCAGGACTGGAATAGCACAGGGGTTGCAGATCAGGTTACAGGCACATTAGAAGAGCTGTGTAGGGAAAGTTTGTGCAACACCTGCCAAAACTATGCCTGGCTTGAGCTAGTATTGATAATCCGTCATTTTCATAAGCGCTACATTCACTCACAATTTTGCATAAAATGAAACAGTGCATGCAATCAGCAAGACGAAAACAGCCTATTTGTAAGTATTTTAATTCTCCCTTTAAAATAAATTCAAGGACTTTCAGAAGTGGACAAATAGAATTAATGTTTTGGCATTAGATCTGTGCAAAACATTCTCAAAACATGAAGCCAGATGATTTTTGCCTTTTAAAAAAATCAATTATAATCATGCAAATATTTGGCATCTATAGTCTCTCTCATGCATTGGACGATCTCCTAGCACTTGAAGAAAACAAATATATAATCAAAAATACTTTTAGAAAAAAAAAACCCATACGCCCCCCAAATTGAAACTATCTGCCTATTATCACAGACCTATGAAACCTTATTAAATTCAGCTACCATGTGCAGAGTAGCAGATCATGTGCCTTTCTTTAGGTATAGTTCTTGGGGAGATCCTGGGAACTACAGGCCAGTTAGCTTTATTTTGACACAGAGTAAGTTAGCTGACAAACCAGCACATCTTCTGAGAGGAAAAATCATACCTCTAAAATCCACTGCTCTTTTGAATGTGTTGCAAATTTGGGGACAAGGAAGAAGTGGTTGATATACTTTACTGGACTTTCAAAAGGCTTTGACTAAGGGAGCAACCCCTCTCTTCCTCTGTATGCACCCTCTTATGTAGACCTTGGAAGGCTTCCAAGAGTCGTAGCATTTAGACATGTTCTCCTCTCCTAGAAATAAATTCCCCCGCCTGAAATACTCATTTTGGTATAATAAAGCCACTTCCATCTCCATTAGGGTATTGGGAGCTATTACCTAAGCAAGCCACCCACAACCCTCAATTAGGCCTACAACCTCTCTTGAGTTAGAGAAATCTCAACCTGGCAAGACAATACAGAAAGAAGGAAGGAGAGCCAGAGACATCAAATCAGACACACAAAATTACAGGTAAGTAAAGGGGAAGTGGTGGGGAGGAAAAGGAAATATGTGAAGCAGGAGTCCTACATAAACAACTGACCTGGTCTGAGAAAGGAAGGGGAGCTCCTACCAAACAACTCCAGGGAGCTCTGTTCTCAGGGATCATTAAGCAGAATCTCAGACAGTGGGACTCTGCCATTCAACCTGCTTACCTCAAATTGAACCCCATGGAGGATGGGGCAGGGCAAGGAAAGGACAAAGACATATGAAATCCAACACTGCTGAAGGGTTGTCCCTCAGCGCCCACGCACATGGATAGGGTATCCCCCTCTGTTACAGTTAGTAATGTGAATAATACAAGCAAAAAGATGGAATAATCTATATTAGCAAACAAAAATTGTGTTTAGTGAGAGCTAAAGTGTTGGGCGCATCCCATCCATCCCAAACCTTAAAAGCATGGAAATAAGAAGTGGAAAGACTTGTGCATTCTTTTCCACATTCATATTGCCCATAAAACACTCAGTAACACTCCAGGGCTCCATAAAGCTTTCAGATTAATCTCCAACAAATACCCCAAAACAATATGAACTCCAGCTTCATCAAACTGGCACTCTTAACTCAAAACCTTAACAGTGAGTTTACATACTTTAATATCAATGATAGCCATGGACTGAGACAGTCAGATGTGCCACCTTCCATGCATGTGGGGAGTTATTCTGCCTTAGCACTGCTGGCATCCCTGTAATGCTTTCTTCCATCTCTGGCTGGCTAGAAGACCCCCATCCCAATATGATGGACCTGGCCTTGGCAGTACACAACGTCGTCACCTCCCATATGAACTACAGCGATGCACCTGAGCGTGAAGCCGTCTACTCGTAGGAAACTCCTGCTAAAATAAAACATTGCAGCACATTGCCTCAGCAAACACCTAAAACCTCTGCTCTGCTCTACACTGGCTTCCCATAGAATATCAAGTCAAGTTCAAGGTCTCAGTCCTCATATTCAAGGCACTCGATGCCTTGTATCCCCTGTATCTAAGAGATTGCTTAAAACTCTGGGATGAGGAGCATGGTTGGCAACTCTGCTCCTCATGCACAATGGAACTCTCTAGAATAAGGATAAGGTTTGTCTGTGCAGAAGACAGTGCTTTCTTGACGGTTAGTCTGAGGCTGTGGAATGAACTTCCCCAGCAACTAAGGGCCAGCACATACCTCAACATCTTCCACTACAAGTGCAAGAGGTACTTGTTCATCCCTGCCTTCTCTAACAAACATATAACTTCATGTACATTTATGTAAACCTCATCAAAACAAAACTACTGCACTGTTTTGATTTTTGCCATTTCAATGAGATTTTTGCAAAATAAAGATTTAAGTTCCTGTTAGCTGAAAGCTATTGACACTGCCTTTACTAGGGAATCATAACCAACACTTCCATAATGTTCTCATATGGCCTCCACTGCTGTAATATCTCAGCACTTGTGACCCAGGAACCTCTTAGTGCCAACTGACAAGGGGATCTCCTGAGTCTGGTATTTACATTTTAGCTCACCAAAAGAGGGCCATATGAGGTCTCTAATAAAAGCCTGTGTCACTCTGGTCATCCATATCATTGTGAAATGTATGTATCGATACTAGGTAAAGAATTCTGTATATATACTGAAAATGTGTGCTTCAAGTCTGTGTCTAGGGACTAGTCACCAGCAAAGGTGAAAAATGGGTTTTTTTGTCAGACAAGAATTATTTACCTATGTGGCTTTTAAAAATGTAAAACAAGTATTGTATAGTTCACAGTGGGTCACTACTCACCAGTCTGAACTGAATGCAAATAAAGGATTACAACTGCAAAGAAAGAAAGGTAAAGGGAAGAAATAAATGGGGGGAGGAGAAGGGAAGCCTCTCTTGAGGTGCACATCAAAGATTTGCTCTATTATGTTTTGCGGACAAAGACGACACTCAGACACCCTTAACTGAGGAAGTAAGCAGACAGCGAATTTGCTTCATGGAAAAGAGGTGACAGCCAGGCTTGGTTGAAAATGCTGAAGAGAATTTTGGGTGAGAAAATTCTTTGGAGGGGAGATCACCGGTTAGTTTACTGTCTAGAAAGCATGTTATGATTATATTTTATATGTAACCATTTGTTTCCAATAATCGTACTCACAATCACTTGCATCTCTGTTCTTTGATAAACTTATTCTTGTTTTCACTATAACTATATCTAAGTGCTATGGTGTTAGGCAAAATGGTGGTCCACAACTGAAGCTTACTAGCTGGTGTGTACTGTTCCTTTGGGAATGTCTGGCCTGGTAATTCTGTGAGTGTTCAACGGACAAGGGGCTGGACACTGCAGGGAACACTTGGAGGACTCTCAGGTTGGTATGTGCCTCTCACTAACCTGCAGAGGGAGTGAGGCCTGCGGGGGCTGGAAGGTAGGGAGTGCTTGTATTGCCAGAAGCTGGTGATCTCAGGGAGCTGATCCTCAGGGGGAGGGATAGCTCAGTAGTTTGAGCATTGGCCTCCTAAACCCAGGGTTGTGAGTTCAGTCCTTGAGGGGGCCACTTAGGGATCTGGGGCAAAATCAGTACTTGGTCCTGCTAGTGAAGGCAGGGGGCTGGACTCAATGACCTTTTGGGGTCCCTTCCAGTTCTATGAGATAGGTATATCTCTATATATTTTTGTATAATCACAGACAAGACTTCTTCACACTAAAGACAGGTGGTGGTGAGGTACCGCACAACCCTGGGTATGCCTAGGAACATCACAGCATGATCTGTAATGCATTTATCCTTACAATGCCCTGTGAGGTAGGAAAGTGCTATTATCCCTGTTTCCTAAGTGAGGAACAGCGAGACTAAGGCTACGTCTTCACTACCCGCCTGGATTGGCGGGTAGAAATCGATCTCTCGGGGATTGAATTATCGCGTCTCATCGGGACGCGACAATCGATCCCCGAATCGACGCTCTTACTCCACCAGCGGAGGTAGGAGTAAGCACCGTCGAGGGGGGAGCTGCGGAGGTCAATTTGCCGCCGTCCTCACAGCGAGGTAAGTCAGCTCGGATACGTCAAATTCAGCTACGCTATTCGCGTAGCTGAATTTGCGTATCTTAAATCGACCCCCCCTGTAGTGAAGACATTGCCTAAGAGCTTGCCTACATGTGTAAATTTACTATTATAGTGCTATGGCTATACCATGTGAACTCTGTGACAGAAGTTAAACAAAAAAAAAAAGGCCACCATTATTACAAATAAGAGTATCCACATGAGGAGTTATACTAGTGTAACTACAACAGTATAATTATACTGGTATAGTAATATCAGTAAATTTCCCCATGTAGACAAGCCCTAAGTGATTAGCCCTTGATCACACAGGAAGTCTGTGACAGAGAAGAGAATTAAAACCAGATCTCCCAATTCACAGGCTTAGTGCTCTCACCCCCAGCCCATCTTTCCTCCTTGATTAGTCTGTGTAGCAATGTGAGAAGGACTCATGTGATTTGACTCAGTGTTTCAAGTGGTATTAAATTTAAATTATATCATAATGGTTGTGGATTGATCATGAGAAAGCAATTGGTAGTTATAAGTCATTTAATATTTGCCAACTATATGATAGATGTTCCTTTTGAAAGTTTGGCCCAATACGCATTAATCTGGCTTCCAACTTTATCCCCACATTTGCATGTGCAAATAGCATTTCTCCATATAAGTAGGGTTTTGGATGGGTAACTATACAAGCTGAGATGCAAACGTAGCAGTTTGACAAGGCCTTCTTTGCAAATGCAGTTTTCTGTGAATAAATTAAAAAGTTGCATTTGAAAATATAGTCTCATATGATTTAACAGCTATTCAGTCTCTGGAATAAGACAGGTTCACATTAGCAATGATTAAAAACCTAGCATCATACAGTTTGTTACTGTAGAAAGG
>NW_020664372.1:37059183-37139137 GCF_002925995.2 Terrapene triunguis
TAGTGCCACTAAAACAAACAGGCAAATGAAAACCACCCAGGAACATATAATCCTAAATCAAATTTATTTTGGGCACAGTTTTGTTTAGATTTTTGTTGTCATTTTTGCATACTAATGTTTTTAATGGGACCCAAGGAGCATGCAGTATGCTTTTATTTCAGAAGATGAATATCTTGTACAAAGAATCTGTTACATTTGCTCGCTCTGTGATTCTAGCACTTGCTAGTGAATAATGTATTAAGCTTGTCCAGGCTCCTTCTTTTTGCCAGATGAGAGCTGCAATGGTTTCTTCTTATTCATTTATACTCAACATTCAAATAATGTCATATTCTAGCCCCGATGCAGTCATTGTTGAAAAAAATAATCACAGAACTGTCTGAGCTTTACATTTCTACACAAAGAATGGAAAAGGCATCCACGTCTTGTCTATCAACTGCCTGTAGCTAAAGGTATTTCCAAGTTTATACTAACAGAAATATCTGCCATGTGTGGACAGGTTTTTCCCTCTCTCTCTATGAAATGCCAATTCCATCAGCAAAGGTTTCACATTTTTAGACTGAAGACATCTGTTGTGGCACTATTCCCTATACTGCTGTTCTACCTTTGTTGTGTTTTTCAAATCTGACTGGGACTTTATTACATACATTGATCTGATAATTTAGGACTAAGTATTGCAATGATGCCATAGAGCACCCTACTAGACATACTTTTTTCTCTTGTTATTATTAATTATTATTATCCAAAGATGTGCCATTTAAGAAGACAAAGAAAATGTACCTAGCCCAGAACTTGCAATCTAAGTTGTGGATGTTACATGATGAATCAGAGTGACAAGTGTTGGAGAGGGCATTGTAGGAGGAAGCGAGTAGGCTACAGCAGTACAATCATGCAGTTACTCAGCTGAGCTATGCACATAACATGGCAATTCATTTAAAGCAGTGGTTCCCAAACTGGGGTTCGTGAACCCCTGGGGGTTCATGAATGTTAGAGGGGGTTCTCAGGAAAAAATTCCCTAGTGGCAGACAGAGCTGTCCCTAGGGACCCCGGGCAGCACGAGGCCAGCAGCCCAGAGCCCCTGGACTTCCAAGAGCTAAGCAGATCTAAGCAACCATAACTATGACAGTGAAGAGATTTAAACTTCAAGACTCCTTATAAGAAATGGAAAGGGAGGTGGATATTTTTTTGCTGTTTTTAAAATTAAATAGGCAGCTAGTATTGCTTTAAAAATTATTATCAAGAACAAGTTTAAGCTTTGTTGTAACGTGCGTTGTTTGCCTGGATTGCTCAAGACCTGAATGCGTGTGTAGGAGGAACTCTTTGAGTTGGCTTCTTAAATTCCTTCATGCTGTTTCACATCTGATACTCCTTGATGAAACATAGGAGCCTTGTCTTATAACAGGCTTATTCAAAGTGATAAAAGCTATGAAAGTGAGATCTTGGAAGAGTGTTGCCGTTTTCATAATGTAATAAAAATACTGTAATGATAAATGTCAATTAATTAATTAATAAGAAATAGTGTGTAACAAGCATGCCGTAAAAACATATTTTATATTTCCAAGATCACTGCTTTTATAATTTATACTCAGGTAAAGGAGAAAATCCCTGGAAATATTTATTTTTAGGAGGGAGTTCGCGAGACTTGACATTTTAGTGAAAGGGGTTGACAGGTTGTTAAAGTTTGGGAATCACTGTTTAAAGGGAACTTTTTCTGAAACAGAGCGATGTAGATATATGCTTGTTCATGAGCAGGGAGGTATGAGACAGAAAGGAAGGGTCAGATCTAGTAGGAGAGGGAAAGAAGAAAATATTGAATTGCCTATACACCAATGCTGGGAGTCTGGCTAACAAACAAGGGAAACTGAAATTGCTCATTTATGAGCTAAAATTTGATCTAATTGGTATCACTGGTGGGATGATTCACATGGTCAGAGTGTTAAAATCAATGGTTATGACCTGTGTAGGAAGGATCGAGTGGGCAAAAGGGGAGGGGGAGTAGCACTCTATGTCAAAAATGCCATTACCTGTTTCTGAGTCACTGATAACTGTAAAGAAAATGATCTTGAATGCACATGGACCAATGTCCTAACAGATACAGCACAAGATGGGGTATTAGTTGGTGTCTGCTACAGACCATCAAATTCACACGAGGGAACAGGATAACTGCCTCATTACGCACCGATCTATAATGTATAGGGGAAAAAAGCAGCATGTTCATGGGGGACTTCAATTTGAGTGACATATGCTGGAGGTCTCATGCTGCCCGTACTAAAACATCCCTGGAATTTCTAAACATTATAGATGACAATTTCCTAACTCAAAAAATGCTGCAGCCAAAACAGGGGAATTCTTTATTAGACTTTACCCTAGCAGATAAAGAGCACTTATCACAGAACTAAAAATTAATGGTAGCTTAGGTACAAGTGCTCATGATTTGATTACACTTACAATGTGCAAGCAGAATAAAGTCCAGACCAGTAATATATATACTTGGTGCTTTAAGTGAACCAATTTCAAAAAGCTAAAAATAATTATGATGCAAATCAGCTGTGAGGAAGAATTTATTAAGAAAAATGTGAATGATAATTGGGAATCATCTAAGAATATCTTACTAGATGCCCCAAAAGCCACAATTCCATGATTAAGGAAGAAGGCCATAATGGTTAAAAATCTGACCTGGTTTAAAGGGAAATTGAAGGTAGCTAAAAATAAATAACTATATATAACAAATGGAAGAAAGAGGAAGTTGATAGTAATGAATATAAATCAGAAGTTATAAATTGTAGAAAACTGATAAGAGAAGCAAAAGAACACAAGGAGACACCTATGGCTAGCAGAGTTAATAACAATAAGAAGTTTTTTAAATATATTAGGAACAAAAAGAATCCTAACAATGGTATTGGTCCATTACTAGATGGAAATGGTAGAATTAGCAATAATAATAATACAGAAAATGCAAAAGGCTTTGATACATATTTCTGGTCTGTATTTCTGAGGCACTCGCTGGAATGTTAATGTTGATTTTCAATAAGTTTTGAAGCACAGGGGAAGTTCCAGAAGACTGGAAGAAAGCTAATGTTGTGTCAATTTTTAAAAAGGGTAAACAGGATGACCTGGGTAGTTATAGGCCTTTCAGCTTGACATCTATCCTGGGCAAGATAATGAAGTATCTAATATGGAACTTGATTAATAAAGAATTAATGGAGGGTAATGTAATTAATGCAAATCAACATGACTTTATGGAAAATATATCCTGTCAAACTAACTTAATTTTTTTTAATGAGATTATATGTTTGGTTGATAAAGGTAATAGTGTTGATGTAATAGACTTCTTTAGGGCCTTTGACTTGGTACTGCATGACAATGTGAATAAACAACTAGAATGATATAAAATTAACATGGTACACATTAAAAAGATTAAAAAACAGCTGATAGGTCTCAAAATGTAATTGTAAACAGGGAATTGTTATAAAGTGGGTGTGATTCCAGGATGTCCTGCAGGGATCAGTTCTTGGCCCTATGTTATTTAACATTTTTATCAATGATCTGGAAGAAAACATAAAATCTTCACTGATAAAATTTACAGATGAAACAAAAATTGGAGGAGTGGTAAATAATGAAGAGGACGGGTCACTGATTCAGAACGATCTGGATTACTTGGTAAACTGGGCGCAAGTAAATAATGCACATTTTAATATAGCTAAAAGTAAATGTATATATCTAGAAATAAAAAATGTAAGCCATATTTATAGGATGGGGGGCTCTATCGTGGGAAGCTGTGACTCTGAAAAATATTTGTGAAATCATGGTGGATAATCAAGTAAACATGAACTCCCAGTGTGACTCTGTGGCTAAAAGAGTAATGTGATCTTGGAATGCACAAATAGAGGAATCTCGAGTAGGAGTAGAGAGGTTATTTTACCTCTGTGTTTGGCACTGGTGCTACCACAACTGGAATATTGTATCCAGTTCTGGTCTCCACCGTTTAAGAAGGATGTTTATACATTGGAGGGGGCTCAGGTGAGAGCCATGAGAATGATTAAAGGATTAGAAAACATGCCTTATAATGATAGAGTCAAAGACCTCAATCTATTTAGCTTAACAAAGAGAAGGATAAAGGGTGACTTAATTACAGTCTGTAAGTATCTACATGGGGAACAAATATTTAATAATGGGCTCTTCGGTCTAGCAGAGAAAGGTATAACACGATCCAATGGTTGGAAATTGAAACTAAACAAGTTCAGACTGGCAATAAGGTGTAAATTTTGACAGTAAGGGTAACTAACCATTGGAACAATTTACCAAAGGCGGTCGTGGTGAATTCTCTATCCCTACTAATTTTTTAAATCAGGATTGGATGTTTTTCTAAAAGATTTGCTTTACAATTATTTGGGGAGAAGTTCTATGGCCTGTGATATACATGTGCTCAGACTAGCTGATGGTCTCTTCTGGCGTTGGAATCAATGAATCTATGAAATGTTGTAGAGAAAGAAATGGCAAGATTTGAACATGGTGTGAATGTGTGGGGAGAATGAGAAGGCGGCATCAAAGGTGACCCCCACATTAAGTCTCAAGATGCCAAGGAAAATGCTGATGTTATAAAGGTAATGGAGAAAGAATGGAGAAAATATAGGTTAGGTGGAATTTTTTTTTTTAAAGTTGACCTTAATTTACCATGAAGGCAAGAGACATGTTGAGATGTGGGATTGGACAGACGGAGACAGATCAGGCATGGTAAAACAGAGTTGTGAATCATCAGAACAGAAATGTTCTAATGAGAACATTAGGAAAAATAAAATAACCCT
Organism: Terrapene triunguis; assembly: GCF_002925995.2. Taxonomy (NCBI): domain Eukaryota; kingdom Metazoa; phylum Chordata; order Testudines; family Emydidae; genus Terrapene; species Terrapene triunguis. Next base: position 37,063,986 of record NW_020664372.1, read on the forward strand.
ACATCAAAATAGAACACATTTATAAGAAAAATTAAGGAGTTTTGTCTGGCCATAACGATATATATGTATGGACAATCTGCAAAGATATTAATTTGCTGCATGAAACCAAAATGAAGGCAAATTAGTTTCACACAAATAAATATAACTCAATGATTAGATAAAGAGCAGTGGAAGTTCTATGGAAAATTCATGCACTTCCAATATGTATTCACTTCTGCAATAACTAATACCTAGTATTTGACAGTGTAGAACATCTTAGCTAATGTTAGAAGCACATGAGGACAGTTTCTCTTTGTCTTTAAAAGCCTCTTCATTTAAGTATGGCATAATCTTACACGCCTTATTTCTATTCAGGTTTCAGCAGTATGGAGGGATTTCATTTCCTACTTTTCAAACTGAGAAAAGGGGCACTGTAGACTGTTTAGCTATTGTATTGCACTGCATTAACACAGCTGACAGATCACTAATGATGATCCCTGTTCAAGGAGACGAAAGGCCACAGTAAACTAGGCTAAAATACGCTCTTCGGTTTGAAGAAATTTTACAGTTCTAAAAATATTCATCAGGTAACTTAGGGCTGATATTTTTGAAATTTCTAAAGGGAGTATTTTGCTTCAACATTCAAATGACCTGAGGTGTGACATGGTTTCAGTGAGGCTGAATTAAATGTGCTGCTATCTAGAGAAATTATGTAAACCCTTCCCCTAACTTACACATACATCCTCTCGGTAGAGATGTCATAATTTTGTTAGTTTAATGAGAGATGTTGCAGGGTTTGTAGTTTTCCTAAATAAAAAGAATCAAATGCTTCCTTAGCCTAAGACTTTTATAGGCTTTAAAAAATATATCTCCAAGGAAACTGCCAGATGTAGGTCACCAGTATAGTCCTGGGAACATGTTTTCTAATTCTACTGAGTTAAGAATAAGCATGTTATATGAAGCCATTCAGCTAATGTGTACAATTTTGGGGATGAGAATATCTTTGGAGTGATTCTTCAGTGAGCTAAACTCAAAGGGAATGTTGCCAGGAAGATGAAATGAAGCTAAATGATTGCTCTTCACCACAATAGCTCATCAGACTCAAGAGCACTGTTACCAGAGGAATGGCTAGGGGCTATTATTAATGATGAACATTTGGGGGGAATTTACACATCCAAGATCCACTTGACATAGGTTTATATTTGTCACTGCCTGTCTTTTATATGCTTCATTTAAATTAGCACAATCCCCTTGCAGATGGCTTAAATATGATACTGGCTGGGAAATGGGCCTCAGATAGCATCCTAAATGCTTTGACTGATGCCTCCCATTGCAAAGCACAGGAGGCAAAATGAAAATCAGACACAGTGGTTCATACAGTTGCCACCAGCAAGCACTTGTTTTTATTTGAACCTTTGTGAGAAGGACCAGATTCAGCTCCACTTACATTGAGTAGTACCTTACTTGTTGGTAGGTCCGGGGAAAGCCATGAGACTATTAATAGGGTGAGATACCACTCTGCCTCAGTACGGAAAGCAGAATCTGGCACTAAGAAAGTTGGAAAGGTGCTCCCCCTTCGCTATCAAACAAAGCAGACAAAAAAAAAAAAATCCCCAAACAAACCAACCCCTAAACCAGAAGTCTTTTCACAGAAGATTTGGTTCTAAAAAAATGATTCACTGCAAGGATTAAAATCTGGAATGCTCAAAATAAAAAGCTTTTTGTTCATGTGCTACTTTCTATAGCGACTGTATTCGCTTTTTCATGGCCCATAACTTTACCATATCAAATAGTGCATTTCGTGTTTCTCAATGAGAGATTTGCATTAAGGCTGAAGTGCTTTGAACTCTGTACGCCTCCTTTCAGTTTAGCATGGAGCCTTGGTTGGCAGTCTGCTGATCACTAGAAAGACTAAAGAGAAAGAACATTAGGGCAAATTAGGGCACTCTCTCTGGTGGAAGCTAAGTTTGTCTTCTACCACCAGGGAAGAATATATTTTATTTGCTGAATACATCAAGCTATGCTGCTAAAGCAGTGTAATTGTGGATCTGCATGCAGTTCCTTTTTTTACAAGCTCTATCCCATTTTATAGAAATTGTAAGTGGTAACATAATCCAGCAAACCCAAAGCTCTCTAATCAGTATGCACGAAAGAGGGGGGTAAAGGAGAAAAAGAAGAAGAAAATTAATTTGCCCAAGCCTAGAGCAAAATATCTCCAACTTTGGGTAGATGTTAGACTCTGTCTTCAGACTTTTGTTTGCACACCAGCTCCCGGTCTTTTATTTATTTAATTCTGTGGTAACTTCAGCCCTTCATGCAGCTCAGGTTTCTTGAAAGTGCAATCATCATACAATAAAGGATGTAAAGGAAATCAAAGCAAAGCAATAATAAAAAAGGCAATAATGTGAAATCATAGCAAGAAGAAAGTCTAAGTACAAAAGAACCCTGCCTGCACATGACGGGGGAGTTGTTCTTGAAGTAATTGCAAGTCTATTTCATGTGATATCCTACACCAAAAGTTTTTTTTCTAGTGCCCTGAATTTTTTTGTGTGTGTGCAAAACTATGCTATATAGCAGTCACATTAGCCCACTTCAGTTATCTTGCAATTTCCCAAGGAACTGAACTGAGGGCATTTTTTTAGCCTGGGGATTTAATGATTTTAATTAGCTTAATTATGTAGTTCTTATGCATGTAAAACATAAGAAGCTCGGTGGCATGTTTGTAACTATTTTTAACTGGAAAATGTTGTGCACTCAGATGCCTTACACTAATACAGTGCAGTCATACATATCCTTTGTCTCTAATGAATTGTGCAGAGAGAATTACTAATGGTCATTTCAGAAATAGTTTCTTGCAACTTCAGAAACCATGACTAGGAAGTACAGACAGATTAATTATTTAGATTATCAGTAAAACTACAACTTTTTAAATAAACCAATAGGCAAACAGTCTCTCTTCCTCTAATGTACAAAAGGGATGCATTTTCTACAGGGAAATTAGACAAATGGCAGCTTTCTAGGGACAATGTCCCAGATCCTCAAAGGTATTTAGGCACCTAACTCCCAATGAAGTTAGTTTTCAGTTTTATATATTATCAACTGTTCCTTCAGTTAAACATTTTTGATGACCAAGTTTCCTTATGAGTTCAAAGACGTTTGAATAAGTACTTGCCTCCCTCCAGCTCTTCCCTGACTCCATGCGGACCTCCTAATTTTGCTGTAGCCTATCTCAGAGTCTCAGCAGCTCTAGCTATCCTTTTTAGGTTGCTGATTGTTTTTAAATCCCAGAGGTTCCTGGAGTCAAAGCCAAAATGGGTCATCCTTGGCTTAGAAAAGGTTTGAATCAGCCAGAGTCCAGCAGTACCAGATCTGAAACTCCTTGATTGAATATTACCAAAAGTAAGGGGTCTATTGAGGGCTTGCAGCAGTATAGAGAAGACACTGGTTGGGATGGGAACAGAATGTGTAAATCACATTGGCACACCATTGGAATTGATTCTCATTTTCATTAAGGCCCCTTTATACCACTTTGGCAGCATAAAGGAGGTTTAAAATGGGTGTCACTGTAATGTAGAGTCAGAAGCTATGAGGTTGTATTACCTAGGAAAGGGAGGAAGACACACTGCATTAAACTCTAAGAATTTGAAGATGTTGAAAACACTAATTTCAGACAGACCCATGAGAGATAGAAATGTGGGCAGGAAATAAAATGAAATTTAATCTGGAAAATTGCCGACTAATACATCTGGGGAGGGGAGAGGAGGAACCCTGAAACATAGATATGTCATGAGAAGGAGAAACCTGTAAAGAATAATGATAAACTGAGCAGTGACAGAGGACAGCAAATTAGATATCAGTATTCAAACAGTAAGACAGCAAAAAAGAATAATGCATGTTGGGATTGTAAATTGAGAAATCTAGGAGCATTTAAGAGCAGAGTGATGAAAATCTGGTAGAACAGCACCTAAAATACTGTTCACAATTCTGAGTACCTCACAACAGTAGGGAAGAGAGAAGGGGCTCATTCAAAGTGAGAAACCCCTGGACCTTTAACTAACCCTATAATTGAACAAAAACTATTTGTGTTGAAGTGCTGGGAAACTCCAAGGGGGTCCCCCTGACCTCTTGCCAGTCTTACCATTCCTTACTTGCAGTGGCAGCAAGGGGTCTTAAGTGAACCAATCCCTACTGTAGTTTAAGCATTTTACTTTCAAGAGGAAGCCTCTGGTTTTTTTAAAACATAGGCCCAAACTGGCTGGGTTGAAGAACTTTAAGGCTTGATTCTCCACTACCCTAAACCTTCTGTCGTCACCTACAAGTGAATGTCAAGTGGGCATAAAACAGTCACTCTCATTTGGTATCTGTCACAGGACAGCTCGTTCCTGTGGATAGATTAAGCCCAGCCCCCCTGGACCAGAGCATAGAATCATAGAGTTCTAGAAGATTAGAGTTGGAAGAGACCAGGAGGTCATCTAGTCTAACCCCCTGCTCAAAGCAGGACCAACTCCAACTAAATCATCCCAGCCTTGGCTTTGTCAAGCCAGGCCTTAAAAACCTCTAAGGATGGAGATTTTACCACCTCCCTAGGTAACCCATTCCAGTGCTTCACCACCATCCTAGTCATATAGTTTTTCCTGATATCCAACCTAGACCTCCCCTACTGCAACTTGAGACCATTGCTCTTTGTTCTGTCATCTACCCCTTCAGGTAGTTGAAGGCTGTTATCAAATCCCCCCCTCCCCGCACTCTTCTTTTCTGCAGACTAAATAAGCCCAGTTCCCTCAGCCTCTCCTCATAAATCATATGCCCCAGCCCCCTAATAATTTTTGTTATCCTCCACTGGATTCTCTCTAATTTGTCCACATCCTTTCTGTAGCGGGGGGCCCAAAACTGGACGCAATACTCTAGATGTGGCCTCACCAATGCCGAATAGAGGGGAATAATCACTTCCCTCGATCTGCTGGCAATGCTCCTACTAATGCAGCCCAATATGCCATTAGCTTTCTTGGCAACAAGGGCACACTGTTGACTCATATCCAGCTTCTTGTCCACTGTAATCCCCAGATCCTTTTCTGCAGAACTTTTGGTTAGCCAGTCAGTCCCCAGCCTGCAGTGGTGCATGGGATTCTTCTGTCCTAAGTACAGGACTCTGCATTTGTCCTTGTTGAACCTCATCAGATTTATTTTGGCCCAATCCTTCAATTTGTCGAGGTCACTCTGGACCCTATCCCTACCCTCCAGCGTATCTACCTCTCCCCCCCGGCTTAGTGTCATCTGCGAACTTGCTGAGGGTGCAAGCCATCCCATCATCCAGATCATGATGAAGATGTTGAACAAAACCAGCCCCGGGGGCACTCCACTTGATACTGGCTGCCAACTAGACATCGAGCCATTGATCACTATCAGTTAAGCCTGATGATCTAGCCAGCTTTCTATCCACCTTATAGGTGAGTCCAATCCAGCCCATTAAAGATGTCTGGGATGCCCCTGGGCCTAAAAGGGCTGGTAGTGGGCAGTTAGGAGATGGTTGCGTCCTGGGGAAGAAAAGTCACACTGGAGTGGAGTTAGCACCTGCGGTGGGTCTCTGGAGGAAGGGGCTTGGGACTCAGGGAAGCAGCCCTAGGGCTGCTTGCCTGGAAGGGAGCAGAACTGACTGAAACTGGGAAGCTGCCAGTAGCAGGAGTGCCAGAGACCTGTGCAAGGGGTGGCCCTGAAGCCTGGGGCCAAGAGAGGAGTTGAAAGATTGTTTTTCTGTTTGTTTGCTAACTTCTGTTAAGGAAAATAAACCTGCTTGCAAAAGACTGGGGGCAGGTCTACACTTAAAACGCTGCATCAGCACAGCTGCACGGATGCAGCTGCGCAGCTGTGGCACAGTAATGAAGACATTCTAAGCTGACGGAAGAGAGCTACGTCAGTGGGAGAAGCTCGCATGCTGACATAGCACTGTCTGCCTGAGGGGTTAGGTTGTTATAATGACATCACTCAGAGGTCTGTAATGGAGGTCTGTAATGGAGACCAGACCTGGGTGTGGCAGTGCATGCTTGGGAGCTGGGGGAGAAGCCTGATGTGGCGACAGCATCATTTTACACCTACTTTACACAAGTATAGATGACTAGCCAAGATGTGAGGTGGTGGAGAATCAAGTCTTTGGTGGTTATATTTCCCTTTCATATATTAGTATCACCTATAAATCTCTTCCTGTGTTTTTTAACTTTCCCCTTACTAGCTAGGTGCCAGTAGGGGAAAAAAAAATCAGACACAACATTTTGGGAACTGTGCATACATAGCTTATTACGTGCAATTTATTCCTTGGAGCAGTTGTTAATGTGTCAAGGCAGAAAGTGCATAGGCTGCATTTATCCACTATAGAGGTGTATAGTGCCTAATGGAGAAAGAATCACAGATGCGGAAAACCATGCATTTACATTAGCTTTTATGTGTGATGGGCCACATTCACTCCTGGTGTAACTCTGATAGAGGCCAGGTGGTTAAACTAGGCATTAGTTTGACCCAACATCTAAGAAAGTAATTGTTTTTCCAGGAGAGAATGAATAATGTACTTTCTGGCACCATGTCTGTGTGGGCTTCATGTACTCTTTCATTCAACTGATCAATAAAAATAACTACTGACACAACTCTTATGTCACATGGTGCTTGGGTAGCCCTTTTCAGATCTTCTACATCTGGTGCTGGGGAGGCAGGAGAAGCTTCTAACTGTAGATACTGGCACATGACAAATGGAGATGCCCAGCTGCTGCTAAATTTACAAGGAAAAAGGAGGACGTGAAAAGAATAAATCAAAACTGACTCTCAGCCACGTTAACTGACAGCTATTGCTCATCCTAAAACAAACAGGATTTGTGCTCACCACCCAGCAGTCCAAAGCCCACTATAGTCTTTAACAAATATTGTGTTTGAATACCCAGAAGCAGGTCCCCTCATATGCTACCAACTTCAATTTGGTGAATTAGTGAAAATAAAAAAAATCAATTTCTTGGGCTCCCTGAACCAGACTAGGGCATCTTTTCTGCAGGTTTCACAAGTGGCAGTGGGGGGAGAAGGCAGAAGATGATGGTACCTTATGGCAGGGGTTCTCAGCCCTTTTCTTTCTGAGCCCCCCCCCAATATGCTATAAAAACTCCATGGCCCACCTGTGCTACAATAACTGGTTTTCTGCATATAAAAGCCAGGGCCAGCGCTAGGGGTAGCAAGCAGGGCAATTGCCTGGGGCCCCATGCCACTGGGGCCACTGCAGAGCTACATTGCCTTATGGGTTTGGTAACTCAACAGGGGATGAGAGCTTCCTCTGGGGCAAAAGGGTGGGGGGAGGTGGTATTCAGAATGTTTTGGCATTGGGGGCATGTTTGTGTGTGTGTGTGTGTGTGTGTGTGTGTGTGTGATGGGTAACTGGCAATCCTTTCAATGGATTGAAGGAAAGAATGGAACAAGGGGCTACACGTCACCAGTGATGGGGGGAAATGATAGGAGGGAAATGGAGCGAGGCTTGGGAGAGAAGCATGGCAGTGAGAAGGTGATAAGGAGAGGGGACTGGGAATGGGTGGGACAAGGACAGTTTGAGTGGGATGAACATGTCACTAGGGAAGTTGGGAATAGGTTTAAGGAAAGGAACATGAAGCTGGAAGGGTGGCCATTTCAGCCCTCTCCTTCCATCTACCTTCAGCTTTGCAGATTTGACTGGCCAACTTCCACTTACTTAGATCCTGTCAACACTGAAAAATTACATCATGTTAGAACGCATGTTAACTAGCATGATATTAAGCACTCGTTGTGGCAAGGGCCTGATTCTCAGTACATTATGGCTATTATACACTGCTCTAGCAGTGTAAAGTAGCATAGGCAACTAACTAAGGTGCCAAATCTAAATGGGTACCTGGCATTGTTTCCCTCCAGAGCACTTTTATGCAAGAAGCTGGTTGCAGAAAGATGACTACACTCAGATGAGCCTAGTCTAACATTTGCCTTTGAAGTCGATCCCTTATGTAAGAGTTTGATGCAAAACTGAAACAGGCTTCTACTAGTCCATTTTTTCCATCAAGGACAGACAGGCTTTACAAAAAGAAGATGCTGGAGAGTGAAACTACTAGAATCCCAGACAATTTTTCTGGAAACTTTCAGCAATTCTGTGTGGAGCATTATTGCAATGAGGACAAAGGATTGTGGAAAAGACTAATGGGCAAAAAGAGGAGAAAGAACAAAGGGAAATTGGCTCAAGAGACCAGAGAAAGAGGGAATCATAATGCTTGGCCCTTTATATTTTCAAAGCACTCTTCAAACAATAACTAACTGGTCCTCAGCATCCCTGTGAGTTAGGTAAGTGTCATTATTAGAGCTGGGCAGAAAAAGGTCATTGCATTTTGCAGAAGGTTTCAATATCACAAAATGTGGTTTTCTTCTGATTCAGAATGAAAATGAAATTATCTGTGCAAGGGAATGGAGCCCTGGCTCAGGGGCAGTCACCTGGTGGGCTGCCCTGAAGCCATGAACCTTGGAAGCCCTGGGGTCCTCGACCCCAACACAGTCTGCATAGCAGGCTGCCCTGGAGCCATGGACCTGGGAAGCCCTGGTGTCCCAGACTCTGAGGGATTCCACCAGGCAGGCTGTCTAGGAGTTGGGCAGGTGAGCTGGCAGGAAACTAGTTGGGTTTCCTTCAGAACTCCCTGTGTTCCATCGGAACATTGTCAGAAATCCAACCGTCTCTGCTGAACATTTTGAATTTGATAAATCAGAAAATGTTGATTGAAAAAATGTTTCATTGCAATTTTTCCAACTGGCTCTAATCATTACCCTGATTTTATAGCCTGGGAACAGACACATGGGACCAGATTCAGTTCTCGCATATAACAGACTGTCTGTTAGCCACAACATTATTTTCTGCCACTTATACTGGGATGGCCAAATTTCCTTACCTTCTGAGCCGCATATGACGATCTTCAGAAGTTTGAGAGCTGGGGCATGCCTGCCGGGGCTGGGGGCTCCAGCCCTATGAGGAAGGGGGTCTCAGGGCTCCAGCCCCATGGGGCACGCCTGCTGGGGCTTGAGGCTTCAGTTGTAGGGTTGGGTGGTGATGCTAGGGGCTTCAGCCCTGCGGGGAGAGGGAGCTTGGGGCTTCAGTCCCATGGGAGGACCCTGTTGGGGCTCGGGCTCCAGCCCTGGTCCTGCTGAAGCCCTGGCAGGCATGTCCCGCTTGACAGAAGCCTCTAGCCCCACCACCCCACTGCAGGGAAGAAGCCCCCATCTCCCCATCCCAGTCTGGTAGGTGGAAAATTGTGGGGGAGTGTAGGGGGCTCAGCGAGCTGCACTTTAACTGTAAAAGAGCCGTATTCGGCTGATGAGCCATGATTTGGCCACCCCGGAATTATACAATGGCTGAATTTGCCTTTGAAAAGTTGCAACTGGTGCAAAGCCAGGAAGTAAATCAGTTTGAGAGCCCAGATTAGAACTCTGGGATTCCTGGCTCCAATTCCCCATGTTTGATCACTAGAACAGAGAGAACAAAAGAGAAAAGGACAGAAAAAAGAAGTGACAGAGAGAAGGCACCCAAAAGGGAGAAAAGGACAGGAGGTAGTGCCAGGAGGAGATGATACAGGAGCCTAATTTTCTGAGTGGAAATATTTCAACTCCTTGAAACAAGTGTGAATCCTGGAAGGGCTGACTCAGCCCTTCATCCTGTAATCTGAATTTCATGAAGTAGGGGTCCTTCTGGTGGAGCCTCCATCCACTCTGTAAGGTTTTTGGGAACCTTTCATGAAAGTAGGCTGTCCTTAGCTAAAATTCTCCCACACTGTCGTGTAGTGTGATGTGTATCAATTACCTGCTGCTGACCTCCACTGCAAAGCAGCTGCAAGATGTATAGACCATATGCAGTTTGCAAATCACTTGAGGATGAAAGACGCTATGTAAATGTTGTAAGACATATTTATTGTAAAAGACAAAGATGGGAGTGGGAGAAACTAATGGACAAAGACACACCCAGAATCTTCTAAGGTAAATTCCATCATCTTCATGAATGTCTGGCTGATACAGAATTGTTATCATGCTTAGCTCCAAGTGGAACACTCTGAAGTAATCCTCTTTCTGGGGGAGGTTGGGAGAGACACTCATGAGCTCTAAAGGGAGCCATGTCCATCCTTTTCATAGAATATCAGGGTTAGAAAGGACCTCAGGAGATCATCTACTCCAACCCCCTACTTAAAGGAGGACCAATCCCCAGACAGATTTTTGCCCCAGATCCCTAAATGGCCCCCCCTTAAGGATTGAATTTACAACCCTGGGTTTAGCAGGCCAATGCTCAAACCACTGAGCTATCCCTAAATGTTATGCCTTAGATTAGGACATAAAGGAGGAAATGTTGCGATCCAAGGAGGATCCCAAAACAAAAATCCGTGGAAACGGAGCCCTCTCTTATTGTCTAGACCAGGGGCGGGCAAACTTTTTGGCCTGAGGGCCACATCGGGTTTCAGAAATTGTATGGAGGGCCGATTAGGGGAGGCTGTGCCTCCCCAAACAGCCAGGCGTGGCCCAGCCCCTGCCCCCATCCCTCCCTCCTGCTTCTGACCCCCTGACGCCCCCCCCCCAGGACTCCTGCCCCATCCAACCCCCCGAGTTCCCTGATGCCCCACCCCGGAACCCCATCCACCTGCTCCCTGTCCCCTGCTCCCTGTCCCCTGACCGCCCCCGGAACCCCCACCCCTGACTGCCCCCCACTGCCCCATCTAACCCCTCATCTCCTTCCTGACTGCCTCCCTGGGACCCCTGCACCCATTCAACCCCCTCGTTCCCTGCCTTCTGACCACCCCGACCCGAACTCCCCTACCCTCTATCCAACCCTCCCTGCTCCCTGCCCCCTTACCGCGCTTCCTGGAGCACCGGTGGCTGCTCCACCCGGCTGGAGCCAGCCACGCCACAGCGCAGCACAGAGCACCGGGTCAGGCTGGGCTCTGCAGCTGCGCTGCCCGGCCGCCCAGAGCATTGCGCTGGCAGTGTGGCGCACTGAGGCTGCAGGGGATGGGGAACAGCAGGAGAGGGGCCGGGGGCTGGCTTCCCGGGCCAGGAGCTCAGGGGCCAGGCAGGAGGGTCCCGTGGGCCGGATGTGGTTTGCCCACCTCTGGTCTAGACAGATAGAAGTCTTCAATAATAATGTAAATATTGAAGTGCTCTACCTTTTTCCTATGAGTGTAGTTATTTTAAGTGAAATGACTAATAGCTGGCATGGACTTTAGTTTGTATGAGAGTAAAGGAAAGAAATCTAACCACACAACCATCTGTTGAAATTCCAAAAGGTAGCCATTTTTTCCCTTTTATTACATTCTAGACTGTCTTATTATGGTTTCCCAGTTAAAACAACCTCCACAGCAGACCAGTGCAAGCACTTGGGCCCTCTGTGAATTCATAACAGTTGCATTTTAAGCCCCCTTACACTATCCATTGAAGCATCCTAGAACAGACTTTTTGAACTTTTCTCTCTCATTTCCTTGGATATTCAGCCTTGATCAATTTTCATTTGAAAAGGTAATTGTAAAATCTCTTGACACTCAGAAACAATAGTAATTATATACAGTAATCTGTGATACATGGTTTCAACCAGAACAGAGACTCATTCACCAAAGAATGATAATGCTGTTATCTCCTTGCTTTTTGCCTAAGCACATTGATTGGACTAATTACGAACTAGGGAGAAAGCAAACAGAAATAAAGACCTTTCCTTCAACACACACACCTCCTAATGGATAAAACATTCCTACTACAAAAGGCCCAATTCTCCACTCTTGTATACAAGTCAGTGGAGTTATTTTGGCACAGAACTGGTGTAACAGGTGGAAAATCAGGCCAATCATTCCACGGCAGTGGAATGTATAAACAATCAAGGCTAAATTAAGATTAGCCCTGCTGGATTCACTAGTGGGGGAAATTGGGCGGAAGCCAGTAAAAGGCAGACATAATGTGGCTCTCAGCACTCCAGTGTGCAAACGTCTGAGTCGGGAAGGAATAGCTAATAATCCTGCAGCAATGGCTGGTCCTGAAGGGACATTTTTTGACGAAAACACACCTCCTTCATACTGGCAGGATTAGGAGAGAGCTAGTTTTTCACAATAGCTCAACTCCCATTTAGGAATCTAAATGCAACGGTCAGCTTCCCCAGAGTGCTCAGCACCCGAAGACAGAGATCCCCAATTGTTCTCAGTGGGAGCTGCTGGGTGCTGAGCACTTTTGAAAATCTCACCACTTCATTTAGATGCCTGTAGGGGAGAGAAGATCTTTTGAAAATCTGGCCCCAAGGAGGCACTGTAGCTTCTGCAGGCATAATGCCTCCAGACACTGATTGGGTGATGCATCTCTTCCTTTTCTCAGAGCGCCTCTGCCTTTTAGGTGGCATAATTTGGCCCTATCAATATAAAGGTTTTATGCCAAGACCAGTTCTCAAATATCTGTGAGAGCTCATAGATCTTTCAGTAACTAGTAAAGCTGGGTGGAATTACAATTAATAGGGGTTCATGCAAACCTTGTCCTCAGTTCTGAGCTGCAGGGTTTTTTCCCTTCTGAGCTTTGCATTAAGTTTTGGGTTTGAACCCCTCTAAAATTCAAAACAAAGCTCAGTCAAAAATCACACCTAGTTGTGCATAAAAAACAGGCAAAAATGTAAGGCTTTGTCAGAAGGCACTGCTCCAAATTCATAACTCCATTGACCTTGGAGAGAGATTTGGCTTATTGCTACCACCACAAGTTTTGTTTGGTTTTGACAGAAATCCATAAATGGGAGCAAATTCACTTGAAACTGGATCCTGCCTTATTTGGAAGGTTTATGAACCTTTCAATGAATCTCTGCTAAGTTTCAGGTTTGCAGCGAAACCTGATACCAGGTGACAAAGAAGCAAAATGAGTTAATGCTTGCCAGAGTTATTGAGGGGAATATGAAGGACTTTTAGAAATGTATCAGAGGAATTAGGGAACAGGGAGAAAGCAGATCCATTAATAAATGAAGATGAATAATAAATAATGTGCTGCAAGAGAGACTGAGATAATTTACACTGTTATCAAATCTGTCATCAACAAGAATAATATATATTGTGACAAAGTCAGGCTGGACAGCTATAAGAGAGTGGCAGGCGTGTCAGCCCTAGAATGGTGAAGGCTCTTTGCCTATGAGCTGAAAAGAAGTTACCTCAGGTCAACTAACATAACAGGGCAGCACCCTGGAGAGGCGGTAGGAAAAGTATTGCCTTTTTGTGTTATGATCTAGTTTCTTTTGTTTAGCTGAAGAATACTGCTCTGGCCTGCCCTGAGAATCACCTTGTAAATACTGGAAAATAAATCCAAGTGAGGAATAAAAACTCTCCCGAGTGGGATTGCTTTACTTCAGGCCCACCCATGGCCGGAGGGAGAAATGCTAAGTCCGGCTAGGTGAAGGAGGTCCCTTTCCACAATATTAAAAAGTTTGAAATAATTAGAAGGAAGGAAAACTGCTTAAAATAGCTTGGAAAATGTGAACATATAGAATTCAGCTAATCTTAATGATATCCTAGGGCATTAACTGCTGACAATTGTACTTTATAAGTCACATGCCTGGTCTACAGTAGAAAGTTGCACCGGTTTAACTGATGGTGTTGTAAACTGATTTAGTTAAACTAATAAAAACCTCTGTGTGGCTGCTCTTATTTTGGTTAATTTCACTTTAATTTACATTGATTAGGAACTGGTTGAAATTAAACCAAAATATCAATTTAAGTTAAACTGGTGCAATTTTTGGGGAGTAGAGAATATAATAGATAACAGGGGTGACGAATGAGTCTGACGAAGTGGGCATTCACCCACGAAAGCTTATGCTCCAATACGTCTGTTAGTCTATAAGGTGCCACAGGACTCTGTCGTTTTTTACAGATCCAGACTAACACGGCTACCCCTCTAATAGGGGAGATACTAGAGATAAGCAAATGTAATACCAATCTTTAAAAAAGAGGAAAGAAAAACAATCCTAGCAAACATCATACCCTAGATGTAAGTTTATCAATAGCAAAATAATTAAGTCAAATACACAGAAAATACTCACTAAACATATCGGGACAGATTCTTCCACCCTTAATCATGAGTAGTTCTTTACATCATAAGTAGTGTTATTGATTTTTATGGGATTGCTTGTGGAATAAGGTTGTTTTAAACATGAGTAAAGGTTACAAAATCCAAGTGAACCACCAGCAATAAGCGGCAACGACTGAGAACAAATCTTGCCCAACAAACTTGACTGTTTTATTTTAAATCACCAAACCAGTGGAAGACAGGATCACAGCAGATGTTGTATATTTGGATTTTAGTTAAGTATTTAATACTATGTTTTGCAAGATATTAATTCAACAATTAGTTTCCATCCAAGCCACTCTTTAGTTACCATGTGAATTGAAAATTGCTGACAAGATTGTAAACAAAGGATATTGATGTGTAGCAAATTATTGAGTTGTAGAGAGGTGATCTAGTGGGATACTACTGGCATAAGCATTAAGATTAATCCCATTTAACATCTTCATTAATGATCTAGAAGAGCAAGTAAATAGTACTTTAGTAAAATTTGCATATGATACTAAATTGGGAGGAGTTGCAAACACCATTAAGTAGAGAGACATAATATAAGGGACCTAGAGAGATTAGATGCATGGACAGAAAATAGCAAAGCTAATAAAACTAGCTAATAATCCAGAGCACACATTGAATGGGGAGAAAAGAGAAACCTGGGAGTCAGTAATGTTGACTGAGACCTGGGGATGCTAGTGAAATGTGTTTGTAATGTGATACGGCAGCTAAAAAGACCAGTGCAAATTTGGGCTGTATGTGCAAAGCCATTTCATACAACAGGGAGATGACAGTCCTCTTATTTATGGTTGTCATGGTACTGCCCCAGAAGTACTGTATTTAGTTTGTACAGCTTGTAAACAGAAAGACAGTAACAAATTTCAGAAGGCAAAGTCACAAATTCTAAGGCTGGGTGATTACGAAAGTTAGAGATGTATCATTTAATTAAGCAATGATAAATGAGGGAATTGTATCAGGACACAGCTATCTGAAAGGATGTAGACACCAAAGAGAGAAGGATAAGATTATGAAAGAGAAAAATCACATTGGATATTAAAAAAAAAAAAAGACATTTCTGAGTGAGATCTATTAAATTCTGGAATAACCTGCATAGGGAAGTGGTAAAAGCTATATTTCTTGGGACTTTTAAAACAAGACAGAGCACAAGTGCTAGAAAATGTCCTGTTTGAAATAATCATGGATTGGCAGGGTGATGAATTGTATAAGCAAATAGATCTTTTTTTATTTTGTCTATGAATTTTTCACAGTTTCATAGGCTTTTTTAACAAAAGTTCCTCATAGCTCTGGTAACTAGATACAATGGAAAATTCAGATACTTTTTCTGGCTAGCCAAAGGTCTGCAAAAATACATTATACAACTTGTAGAATCCTTCCCCTGTGGCAAGATTATCTGAAATATAACTTTTATTTTGTAATAAAAATATGTCATTCCTACTCTTGATTGCCAGCTGTTTCAGAACTATTGTAAATGCTCCAACATCCACATTTCATTAGCTTTCCTTTCAGATCCCTTGTTCAATGACATTTAAGCCATGATCTTTTGTTCCTTATTATGCAGAGAAGGTAGTTTCTCCATCGTAAAACTTGTGCAACTTAGCCCCATTTTCTACTCCTCCCCAACTTTGCCAAAACTCAACTGATCTGTTGGAAATTTCTCATATGCACACTTCTGGCAGAAGACTTTTTTTTTTTTTTAAGCTGGGCTGCAGAGGGGATAAGGAGGAAAATAGCCAAGGCATTTATTAGGTATCAGATCTTGAAAAATCAGAGATATTGCACTATTTGAAAATTGTTCTTTTTTTTTTCTTTTTCCTTTTTTTTGAGGGAATATTGTATCTCAGACTATTTGGTATAGCAGCTCAAAGTTTGTTTAATTTAATAAGGCCCATACCAGGTCTGGTACCTTTGACTATCTTGGAGTAGTTGGATGGTTATTTTTTTGGAGTTATTCTGTCCGGAATTTAGGAGAATGTTTGCATGAGAGCACGCTAGGAATGAGGACATTGTAAGCTATGGAGTATGATCATTCCCCAAAAAAGAGTGAGCGAGCACGCACACGCGCATACACACACATACTCATTCAGTTCTTGGCGCTGCTATACTGTGTTGCCTTACACTTTTACCTCCCTCTCGGAAGCTTCCCAGTCATCCCACAAATCCAATCAGAGTGGAAACAATGCCTCACACTGACCCTGGGCCATTCCACAAGTGGTAAGCCTAAGCCAACTGAGCCAAACAGCCACCATGTTCAGGTAGCTAACAGAGGTGAGCACTGGATTGTGGCAGGGAGTGGGAGGACAAAAGAAAACCTGTTCATGAGGCAGCAGGGAAGAAAAGTCCTGAACAAATAAGTATGAATGAGAGTTACAAAGAAAGTGATGGGGAAATTGGAGCCTGAAGACTAGGGAACAAACACGAAAATACCAGTCAGATTTTACAAAGTGCTTAGTATTGGCCTCAGCTCCCATTGAAGTCAGTTGTAAATCTCCCATTGACTTCAGTGGGAGTGGAACTAGGCCAATGATGCACACTTTTGAAAATCCCACCCTATAGGTATATTGGAGAGGGGGAAAGAGGGAAAGAAAGAGAAAGAACAAGCAGAGAAAAAAAATGAGGAAAAGGACAAAAATA
This sequence comes from Terrapene triunguis, assembly GCF_002925995.2. Taxonomy (NCBI): domain Eukaryota; kingdom Metazoa; phylum Chordata; order Testudines; family Emydidae; genus Terrapene; species Terrapene triunguis. The sequence continues at coordinate 37,080,696 of NW_020664372.1, forward strand.
TAAAATCAAAAAACCCAGAAGAGCAGGCGAGAGTTGACAGGTAGGACAGGAATAGATCAGGAGTTCTCAAACTGGGGGTCATGACCCCTCAGGGGGTCATGAGGTTATTACGTGGGGGGGGGTCGCGAGCAGTCAGCCTCTACTCCCAAACCCTCTTCACCTCCAGCATTTATAATAGTGTTAAATATAAAAAAAATGTTTTTAATTTATAAAGCGCGGGGGCCTGCACTCAGAGGCTTGCTGTGTGAAAGGGGTCACCAATATAAAAGTTTGAGAACCACTGGAATAGGTCTTACAGCAGGAGCAATTATGCGTTCATTTTTTTAAAAGGACCTGAGCCTGCAAAGCCAGAGTAAGAAACACAGGGAAGGGACTGGGAGAAGTCAGACTTGATGCAGGACTCCTGGCGACGAGGAACGTCTTAAAGCTCACATAGTTTGGAGTTTTGCTTGTGGCTTCAGACGTCTTAAACTACATCTACAACAGGTTACGCTGGTGAGTACACATACTCTTGCCACAAAGGTACAACATCCAATGTTTGAGAAGCCTGCAGCTGAAGGAAGCTGATATCCGTGTGTAGTGAAGGGTTTAAAATGACTGTAAAACTCTCTTGACTTGATATGAAGAAAGGTGGGGGCCCGATTTTGCTGCCATTTGAAGTCAAAAGGCAAAACACCTACTGACTTCAATACTTGAGGGATTGGAACCTATATTAGGAGGTTGTGATAGGAGCTGAATAAATCTTTGGTGTTTATATGGAGGGTAAGAGGAAAGATGTTAGTGTTCTTTCCTCCCAAGTATAGAATTCCTGCTTTCCCCCCGCCCCCCATTACACTGGTTGGGAGTTCAGGATCATTCAGTGCTGGCTCAATTATAAATTTTTGGTCCAAAATTTCTCACCCTCCATGGTTGAGTTGTGAGTTGTGTCCTCCCTCATATCTCAGCCATGAGTATCTCTTAAGAATTAATTCAATACAAGAACATGTCTCTCCCCTAACTCAGGAGCAGAGCACAACCCAAGGAAGTGGTTGCGTAAAAAGCATTTAGAATTTTTTTCCCAGATGCTTGCTATAATAAATACAGAGCTGATGTCCCAGCTTGGGGGAGGTAGGGTTAGAAGGAAACTTGTACTAAGGATCATTCTGAAGGATATAGTCTTTGCTCAATCACCTTTGCTACCCTATGTCAATGTTAATAGGAAATACAGATTACATTTTCTCAGACAGTTTTCCTCCCATTATAATTGTGTAAATCATTTCCCCCTCACTTACAATAGCATGGCATTCCTATGGTAATCACAGGAATTGCTGATATGGAAGAGCCATATTAATAAAGTATCTAATATATTTTACCTGTATACTAATACAACATAGTTGCTAGAAACAAGGAGGAGAGCCAGTGTCATGTGACCAGCCTATTTTCTGCAGTTTGCTAGAGAGTGCCCCAGTGATCACAACTTGAGTACCTCTGCTGTAGTAGAATTCTCTCTTCTGCCTCTGTCATAACTATAAAGGGAAGGGTAACAGCTCTCCTGTGTACAGTACTAAAATCCCTCCTGGCCAGAGACTCCAAAATCCTTTTACCTGTAAAGGGTTAAGAAGCTCGGGTAACCTGGCTGACACCTGACCCAAAGGACCAATAAGGGGACAAGATACTTTCAAATCTTGGGGGGTGGGAAAGGCTTTTGTGTGTGCTCTTTGTTTTAAGGGGTTGTTCGCTCTTGGGACTGAGAGGGACCAGACATCAATCCAGGTTCTCCCCATTTTTCTAAACAAGTCTCTCTTATTTCAAACTTGTAAGTAAAAAGCCAGGCAAGGCATCTTAGTTTTCCTTTGTTTTCTCAACTTGTAAATGTACCTTTTACTAGAGTGTTTATCTTTGTTTGCTGTACTTTGAACCTAAGACAGAGGGGGGGTCCTCTGAGCTCTTTAAGTTTGATTACCCTATAAAGTTATTTTCCATACTGATTTTACAGAGATGATTTTTACCTTTTTCTTTAATTAAAAGCCTTCTTTTTAAGAACCAGATTGATTTCTCCTTGTTTTAAGATCCAAGGGGGTTTGGATCTGTATTCACCAGGAGTTGGTGAAAGGAAGGAGGGGGGAAGGGTCAATTTCTCCTTGTTTAAGATCCAAGGAGTTTGGATCTGTATTCACCAGGAAATTGGTGAGAGGTTTCTCAAGGCTTCCCAGGGAGGGAATCCATTGGGAATGGTGGCAGCAGGACCAGAGCTAAGCTGGTAGTTAAGCTTAGAAGTTTTCATGCAGGCCCCTACATTTTTACCCTAAAGTTCAAAGTGGGGATACAGCCTTGACAGCCTCTTTCTTAAGATTTTAGAGAGTGCCTATCATTGTGGTATCTAAGGCCTGGTCTACACTAACCCCCCAAGTCGAAGTAAGGTACGCAACTTCAGCTACGTAAATAACGTAGCTGAAGTTGACATACCTTACTTCGAACTTACCGCGGTTCAGACGCGGTCCACACGCGGCAGGCAGGCTCCCCGTCGACTCCGCGGTACTCCTCTCGCCGAGCTGGAGTACCGCAGTCGACGGCGAGCACTTCCTGGTTCGACTTATCACGTCCAGACCAGACGCGATAAGTCGAACCCAGAACTTCGATCCCCAGCCGCCGAACTAGCGGCTGGGTGTAGACCAGCCCTAAGTGTGGTCCAGAATTAAAACTCAGACCCAAAAGGTTCATTTCTTTCTCAACTCTTCCAGGCAGATCATTGAGACTATGCATGATTTGTTTTTTTAACATGGGATGGGTGCTGGAGAGCAGACTCTGAGGTAAAGGAGTGTTTGAACACCTCTATCTGAATATAGTAGGATGCGATTCAGTCAGAGCTTTTGCAAAGAGGTCCACAGCCAGGAAAGAAGAACAATCGTAATGGCTGAGATTTTCAAAGGGCCTGGGCCTGTTACGGTAGGAGCTGGGTACCTCCCTCCCTTGAGCTGCTTTGAAAATTCTAGCCACTAATGAAAACAGGAGGGGGTGCTTCAGGCAGTTTATTTTGTCCCTAGATGGAGCCATGGAACCCAGCTAATTTTGCCTTGCAGCATACTGTGTCTGCAATTATCCCTGGTGTACCTGGTGGACTGTACGGTACATACAGCCCTACTGGTAGATACCTCTAGGTTGTTCAGCTGCTAGACTAGACATGAAAATGCAGTGAAGGGAACACTGCAGAGGTTTCCAACTTATGAAAAATTGCTTTTTTTTTCTGATGATGCATCTCGGCAAGGGGCTGGTGTTTTACTTAGATTGATTTTCTTCAAGATGATAGGAGCTGAGCTAGATAAGAATCAGTGCAAAGGGGTTTTATTTTAGATGGTCCAAAGGCAGCTGCTGAACACAGTAAGCTTTAATTTCTTTTTCCAGAAAGAAAGCCAGTGCACCCTTCCCTCCTGCCGAGCTACATGTTTGCATTCTCAGATTGCCTAGGTTGAAGCTTTTCACGCTTCAGCAATGACAGCCGCCTTCTCACTCCTCACCGCTTTCCAGAGAGGCTATAAATAGCACAGTCCATATTTATCAATTATTTGGCTGGATTTTTCCATTTATTTTACTACATAGAACAGAGGAGGAGCAATTACTTGTGCTGGAACAAATAATGAGTTAGGAAAGTTCATTAACAAAGCAGACAATGGTGCTTAGGGTGAGGATATAAGTGGAAATTGAAATTAAGGGCTGGATCCTTATCCCCTTGAAGTCAATGGCAAAACTATTGACTTCAAGGGAAGCAGGATTGGATGCTAAAATCCTAAGGCACTAGAATAAGAAAGAAGCGAAGGGAGAAGATGTCCAGTGTTCCCCGTCCACCCCACCATCATCATCTGCCCTGGTGACATTTACAGCCTGCCCCAGATATCTAATAAATGTCTGGAGCCACAGACAGTTCATCCCCCCCCCCCCCACACACACTTTACATCATCTCTGTTCCAGGGAGGAACAGAAGCTGAGGTTGATAATTCAGTTAATGCTCTGCACAAGTTAGAATCTTCTCTCTGCATCAAGATGAACACAACTCCCACTTTCAAGAGGAGTGACTGCATCCCTGTCACCTCCGGATGTTTGTTCAACCAGCCCTGACCTTGGGCACCAAAAAAGGCATCTCTGACCAGATGTTGTGTGTGACTCCTTCACCTCAGCGGGTGGTTCTGGGAGGATCTTGTGGTGTGTGTGTTTTGTGTGTTAGGTGGGGAGGGAATGAGGGATGGTGGAAAGATGCTCCCTTAATGAGCATATCGGCTCAAACCCTGTGTAACCATCCTCCTCAAAATACCACTTAGCTTTATCCCAATCAGAGGCAGCTGAAGGGGTGAGAAAATATCAATCAGCCACTAAGCAGGAAGGAAAAATAAGATTTGAAACTGAATTCTCAGATGTTTGGTCACAAACATTCCTCATATAAAATACACAGGACTTTAGAGTAGACAGATTTCAGAATTTCACATAAATATAATTTAACTCTCAGTGTGAATCCACACCATCCTCACGGCCTTCTATCTTAGTGCCTCACAGGTATTAATGGATTTTATCCTCACAATACAGCTTCCTGCGAGATAGGATGTATTATCCCCACTTCACAGATGGGGAACTAAGATAAAGTATAGAATTAGTGACTTGCTCAAGATAACACAAATTCTATGGCTGAGAGGGGAGTTGAGCCCAGATTGCCTTACACCCATAACAGCATCCAACCCTCTAAACCATCCCTATCTCTAGCTAGCAAAAGCAGTTCAAGCAGATATGGTCAGACACCAACGATATAATCACAGTCTTCTACAAAGTTTTCTCTCTGGACATTCTCCCCCTTGAGCGGATTGTGGCAGGTGGTAGGGGCAGGAGCAAACAGAATTTCTTCACAGCAGCCTCACTCCATCTACCCTCTTTGCTCCCCTCCTTCCTTCCTGCCCTTTTGTCCCTATCCTTCCTCTCTTATCTCCCACCTATCAGTGTCCCCTCTCCTTTCTTTTGTCTTTCTCTTTAGCTAAATCCATCCAACACAAAGAATTAAAACACACAAACAGCTGAAAAATCCACCACCAATCCTGTCCTCCTACCCCACCAAAATAATTGTGGAAAGAACATGACACTTGCAGACCATCACTTTGCTTGTGGGTTATATTCTTTTCCCTAGCTTTCCTCTGCCTGGCTATTTAGAATATAATTTTCTGGGGCAGGGATCATTTGCTACGCTGTGTTTGTGCACTCACTGGCACAAGGGAGCCTAGTTTTCAGTTGGTCCCTAGACATTACTGTAATATAAATAATAGCAATGTTGATTAAGTCAGTCATTCTACTATCATCCAACAGAGTCACTATTAGTTTTTCAAGTGCATCACACCATGCTGTTCCTTGGTTCAAAGGGCAGCCGTAACTAGGGAACTCCATGGCCAAGTGGGGGGTTGAACTGAAATCTTGGTCAATGTTCAAAGTGGATGGCGTGGCTAGAAGGAGGGTTGCCACAAAAAGGAGCTGCAAAGAGAGTGGCATGGAGAAGTAAATAGGGAGAGAAATGACCTCAATACAGAATGGCTGCCATTTGCAATATTTTGTGCTGTGCCCAGTTGCTGCTGGGCTGTCTGGAGGGTGGTGGTCAGTGGGTGGATGGGTGTGTGTGTATGGAGCTGGTTTGTACTCTTTTTTCCCCCCTTGAGCTGGTTCTGTACTGAACTCAGGACTGTTCTTCATGACATCAGATTGCTATGCTCCCCAGAGGACCATTTTTCTTCTTGTTGGGGTTTGCCAAGCCAATTTGCAGCAGCCTCATCAGTGAAAGTGCAGAGCACTTAGACCATCATCAAATCTGGTCAGAGGACAGTCATAGTGATGTGTGATATTGTCTGTCTTTGGCCACAGCCACACGTGGGAGTTTGTCATTGGCCCCAGGTGTGAAGGCTGGCTTTACATTCACCCTGGCCCATTCAAAAATGGTTCAGACAGGCCCATGAATGGTGTGGCAAAGCTGGGTACACACGTGCTTGGGACAGTTATAAGAGACTGGTTTCTGATGTCCAGTGGTGCAAGTAGAATTAATTTTTTATCAGTATGCTGCACCAGCTAAAGCGGGGGGAGGGCACATGACCCCCTACATGACTCCTCATGTGACTCCTCCCCACCCCACCCCCAGCCCTGGGCCCCGCGCTCTCTCCCTCCCCTCCCCATAATCCATCCCATGTTACCTGGGGTGCGGGGGGGGGGGGAGGGCTCTGTCCTGCTCCCTCTGCGCTGAACCACCGGGCTCTCCAGAACCACAGCAGCGAAAGGAGCAGAATATGGGGCTGCTGGGTGGCCCCACGCCAGAAGCTCCTCCGGCACAGCTATACTGCCCCCAGTCCTGCCCCCAGTCCTGTCTTCCTGCGGGGCTGCTGCACAGACCGCAGACAGGACTCAGAAGACATAGCTGTATGGAAGGGATGGGGGCGGGGTTGGGGGTGGTACAGCTGTGCTGGAGGAGCTGCTGGCGTGGGGTCACCCAGCAGCCCCACATTCTGCTCCTCGTGTCTTTCCGGTACAACATACCGGCTATAAATATCTTACTGGTCCGGCGTAATGTACCGTAGTGCCCTACTTGAACCACTGTTGATGTCAGCTGTGGAGCATTCTTCATGCCGCATCAATATCGCAGAGAAATCTAGGCACGGCAAATGGGCCCACAGCGGGTACCTCGATGACAAGTGTGCTCTTGGGTGGTTGAAGAGGTCTGTGGGTAGTGGTAAGCTCAGGTTTGCCCTGATCTTCTCAACCATTCTGGCTGTAGCATCCTCCTGGAGGATGTATGGAGAAGTGATGTTGCTTAACTTGGGGGGCCATGGTACTGGTGTGGGATGAATTGTCCCAGTTATGATGTGCATGGCTGTGTGTTAACCAACTTGACATGAGATGAATGGAGCCAGACCAGAGCATTGTATTCTGCTGCTGAGTAATAGAGGGCTAAGCCAGATGATTGGAGAATTTGAGTGTTTGCTTCCCATGAAGTGCTGGCCAGTTTGCTTAGAAGTTTGTTACGTGTCTTCACCTTAGCCATAGTTTTCCTCAGGTAGGTAAGATATATGAGAGCTGTAGCTAGGGTTACTCAAAGGTAGACTGGGTGGGATCATGTTTCAAGCAATGTCCATTGAGAAAGATATTCAACTCTTGGTCTGCTTTGGTGTTGTAAAGATGGAAAACACTTGAAACTGTCTTGGTCACACTTGGTTGTAAATGACACCAACTACACTATTCAGCCATCTTAATCAAGTCAGCATTTAGGGTGTCTTCAAGTTCTGGGAAGGACCATGCCTGGATGCCTAAGCAAATATCATCTGCATATGTGAGCTTGTGGGACTGAATGAGTGCAAGGTCATTTGTGTACAGGTTGAAAAGCATTGGTGCCATCAGAGAGCTGTGGAGTGTCATTGGTTTGGTCTTTTCCACATGCTAATTCTGTCTCCCATGTGCACTTGGAAACATCTGTTGTGGAGGAGAAGGTCATTGACATTGACTATCCATGCTGGGAGTGCACTTGACAATTTGACTAAAAGCCCCATGTGCCAGACCATCTCGGATGCTACTGTCAGGTCCAGAAATATGGCTCCTGTCTTCAGGTTTTTCTGAAAACTGTTTTTGATGAATATTGTTAAAACTCAGACTTGATCGCCTGTGCGCCAACCTCTCCAAAAGCCTGCTTGCTCAATGCTGAGTATTGGCCCCACTTCTGGGGAGATGCACTGAAGAATGAGATGTTCCAGCACCTTGAATGACACAGACAGAGATATTAGGCGATAGGACCATTCACCAGCCGAGAACAGATAGTCCAGTGGGAGAATGGGGGTTGGAGTAGCAGCCAGCTAGGTACTCCCCACACTGGTGGAATTCCCAGCTAGGGAGATCTCCCTTGCTTTCCATCCCTTTTGCATTACTCAGGACCAAATGACAGTATTTCTGGGCCATATTGTCTTTATCTAACTCACAAGGGTGGTGTGAGCATAAGTTAAAGTTGGCAAAGTACTTTGAAAAAGTAAATCCCTATGTAAATGTTAAACTTATTGCATATCAGTTTTTGCAAAAAAATCATATTGGCCTTCAAATCCCTTTTCCATCTGATTGTCTGATGTTGTCCTCATAATCTCCACAATTCTTTAGAATTTGCTTCCAATATACACATCTTTGCACACAATCCCCCGCTCCAAACAAACACCACAAACCAAAACAAACTAAAAAACCACACACATTCCTGGTCAGAAACTCTTTCTAGACAATCATTTTAACTGTGTACTTTTACAGGGAGGACTCATAGGTTAGCTTAGAAGTGGAGAAAAGGCATTGAACAACTATGCAATAAAAGGCACTTGTTCTTGTTGTAGCCCTGAATTTTTATGAAATGACATCTCTGTTCACCGTGTTCCGTGTGATGTTAGTCTTCTGCCACCATCTCAGACTTGGGTAGATGTGCAAAGCTGTAACCAAAGAGTCCCTTGCTAATAAATGGGAGAAATTCACCGTTACAGTAGAGCCCTGTAAGGAACATCTTGCTCACATCAGAGCAAACACATTAATATTGGAAATTTACCTTCCATTTTACAGGAGGAACTCTCACCCATATGTTAAGTGTTATGAGTCTATTTGTTTTAGTCAGCTCCCACGTCTTCTAAATTGAATCAATTTGGAGCTGAAGTGGAATAGAGCTGAAGTGGAATAGTATCCTGTGAACACCTCCCTTCACACTCAGAGACAGCCTTCCTTTATAGATGAACAGTAAAACATGATTGGTTTCTGCAATAAGGATTAGGGTCTTACCCATCTTATCACATGGAGTAACACCAAATGGATACAGCATGTTTTACACATTAACCAATTCAATGGGTTAGTTAATGTATTAAAAGAGAGGTTTAAGGCTCATTACCACATCGAGACTCTTATGCCATATCCTAGTGAGACAGTAATGGCTCACTCTTAAGATCAACCAACAGTGCTTTGTTTATGTTACATTCAATGCCATATTATCACATGCAATGTATATACCACCCAGTCCTGAGTTGTCTGTAGAGGGTTGTGTAAATATCACATACCTTGCTAATTAATACCTTTTGGAGATCACTAATCACATCTCTGGGCATCTCTCTCTGTTTACCTGTTGGTGCCTGTAACAATGTGGTGACTCACCAGCACGGCACCTCCTGCTGGTCGTCCAGGGAATTAGCTTTTCCAGCTCCAGAGCGCCCTCTGCTGGCCGATGTCCCGCTTGCTGCTGGCCCCCATGTCCCTCCCAGAACCCGGTGCCCTTTACCCAGGGGTTCTGCCCACTGCAGCAACCCCCAATCTGGGTCTCCCCACTCAGGGGAACCCCCAACTCCCTATCCCCACCTCGCCTCAGTGGCTACTGCCAGTCACCATCTAGCACCTGCTCACTGGGGCAGACTGCAGTCTGTAAAGGCCACTCATCATTGGCAAGGGGGGTTTGGACCTGCTGTCTTGGCCTACCCTGGGCTGCACCCCTGCAACCCCAGTACCCTTCCTGGCATTTCATCAAAGGCCTGCAGCCTGGGGGTTTGCCAGGCTGGAGCTCCCCAGCTCCTCTAGCCGCTCCCCAGCCCTGCTCCACTCTCGGTACCCTGCTCAGCTTCCAGGTAGCCAGGTCCTTCTCTCTCTATGGCCAGAGAGAGACTCTGCCAGCTCCTGGCTCACTTGCCTTTTATAAGGCCAGCTGTGGCCTGATTGGGGCATGGCCCAGCTGCGGCTGCTTCCCCAATCAACGAGCCTTTAGCTCACAGACCCAGCCCTCTCGCAGGGCTGGCTTTAACTCTTTCCAAGCCGGAACGGGTGACCACCCCGCTACAGTGCTTACTTCACAGGTGATATCTGTTCTCAGGCAGTGGTCTATTGAATGGTGGTGCTTCCTGGGGTACTTCCAAATGGTCAGCAAAATTGTTTATGAAACAACAATAAAGTCTGTGCCAATCTTCAATCAGTGATGCTTCCTGTTAGTTGAAACCCATTCCACGGGAAAGGTACACATTTTATGGAACTTAATAGAAAAATGATATTTTTTCTATAATTTTGTCCATTAATACAAATTTATATCCCTGCTATAGATTTCTATAGAAAACTCTGAAAAAGCCTATCGAAATAATATCATTTTTTAAATTAAGTTCTCGACATTTTTCTATATATTTCTACATGGACCTATTACATCTTTGTATAATAATGAATAAAACTCAGTTCTATTGGCTGCATTCTTATTAAATACAGTAGATCTTTTCCTTAATGACAGGACTTTCTTGGGGTTTTCAGAGGTTTTTTTGTGACCAAAAAAACCAAACAGCTTTCTAGAGGGCTACCTCATGTTTTGCTTTGTCTGTTAACACTGATGTAAATTTAATTGTGATTCAATCTATCACACCCAGTTTCTGACAAACGAACCACACCTAAAAGGCCCAAGCAGATCTACATAACTTGCTGCTCCAATCTGCATTCAGCACAAGTTTACATATGTGCCCTTTTCATAGTTAGACACCTCTTGGCTACCAAACCCTATTTGTCCAAAAACAATTTCTATGATCATTAGACCATATTTGACTTTCATTATCAAAGCCACTCTCTATATGCTCAACCTATTTTACTGTATATGTGTCACAACCTAACAGTATAATGCAAAATCCCATGCCCGGAGTGTAGTTTACATATTTACACCATACCGCTTTGGGCTTAAGTCCATTCATATCTCATTAGCTAAACTGCATCAGGCTAGGTTAGTACTCTAGGGAAAACATGAGGTGACCATGATTCAACACTCTGAGTCAGAGTGAAACAATACCCTGGGATGGTGCAGGGAAGCATACAATTGCTGGAGGAGGTGAAATTTGACACCAAGGCCCAGTTCATTTTGAGCTGTTTAAAAGCCAAACAAAATGTGGTACTTTCTGCAAGAGCAGGGTGTGACGGGTTAGATCACAGAAACCCCCTGGGAGCTGCCACCTGATGTGCCAATACTACCTCTGCTCCTGTTTTCCCTGCCACCTCAGGACTCCAGCACCCTGTCTTGCTGAGCCAGACACTCCCATCTGCTCCAACACAGATCCAGGGTCTGAATTACTTGTCCCAAAGCTGCAGGTTTACCTGAAAGCAGCTCACAGAAGTGTTCCTGTCTTTAGCACTCAGATGCCCAACTCCCAATGGGATCTAAACCCAAATAAATCCATTTTACCCTGTATAAAGCTTATGCAGGGTAAACTCATAAATTGTTCGCCCTCTATAACACTGATAGAGAGATATGCACAGTTGTTTGCTCCCTCAGGTATTAATACATATTCGGAGTTAATTAATAAGTAAAAAGTGATTTTATTAAATACCGAAAGTAGGATTTAAGTGGTTCCAAGTAGTAACAGACAGAACAAAGTAAGTCACCAAGCAAAATAAAATAAAATGCACAAATCTATGTCTAATTAAACTGAATACAGATAATCTCACCCTCAGAGATGCTTCAATAAGTTTTTTCCTCAGACTGGACACCTTCCAGGCCTGGGCACAATTCTTTCTCCTGTTACAGCTCTTGTTCCAGCTCTGGTGGTAGCTAGGGGATTCTTCATGATGGCTCCTCTCCCCTCTGTTCTGTTCTACCCCTTTATATATCTTTTGCATAAGGTGGGAATCCTTTGTCTCTCTCTGGGTTTCCACCCCCCCCTCACTGGAAAAGCACCAGGTTAAAGATGGATTCCAGTTCATGTGACATGATCACATGTCACTGTAAGACCCCAAGCCTTCATTCCTTCCAGCCTGACTCACAGGAAGGCTTGCTTGCAAACAGAGCCCCAGTCAATTGTCCTGGTTGATCGGAGCCATTAAGATTCCAAACCACCATTAATGGCCCACACTTTGCATAATTACAATAGGCCCTCAGAGTTATATTTCATATTTCTAGTCCCAGATACAAGAGTGGTACATTTATACAAATAGGATGACCACACTCAGTAGATTATAAGTTTTGCAATGATACCTTACAAGAGATCTTTTGCATGAAGCATATTCCAGTTACATTATATTCACTCATTATCATATTTTTATAAAAGCATATAGACTGCACAACGTCACACAGGGGTTTTACCCATGATGTCCTGGCTCAATTCCAACTTGAGTCCATTCCAAATATCTAAATTCCCCTGCCTCTTCGGGTGGTTAATGCATCCTCTCTTCATATCATAAACTGCAGTGTGGTATTGCTGTGGTGGCCACATCTACCCCAGAGGGACTGTACCTCAGGGTGGGTGAAGTGAAAAGGTCACATATATACCATAGAGCTTATAATTTTGTAAGCACCTCGTTAAGAATTTATTGTGCTGGAGGAGAAAGAAAGGGTTAGGTCAGGAGCTCAAAGTTTTTTGTACAAAGAGGGACACTCACTGGGAATAATGCTAAATATTAATTAAATATAAATGCAGTACAAAATAAAACTTAAAGTAAATTGGGCTTGCCTACACTATTTGGTTTTAAACAGACTTTAACATTCCCCCAAAATCCTTCAAATGCCATGAAATCCAGATATTGACTACACATAATGTCAAAATATGCTTTTTATTCCCATTGTTGTCAGGAGCATAGCAGGAGAAACATTAACAATGAATTGCAGAGATAGAACACTAACCTAGATTGATTAAAAATAGATGTTAAGATTTCCAGTGTTAGACACACATTAGTAGGGCTGTGTTTGGTGAGAATCCTGAAGTTAGCCTAAGTGAGGGGGTCTTTTGGGGAGCAGGAAGTGGCCCGACCACACACAGGACAGTGGAAGAGAGGAAACACATCCCACTCCTCACTTCAGGCAGCTGCGAGACTGAGGCAGGGGCAGCTTGTGCTTCATAATGCCGAATACAGTAGCTAGGAAACTAGTACCAATTGTGCTATGGACTATGGAGCACTGTCTGTCCTTGCCTCAGCCCAGCACTCATCTTCTGCAGGGGAAGAAATGTCTCCACAGACCCCAGGCCCATTGTCCTAAGGTGAGAGGGCTCAGACCAGCTCCTGGCACCTGAAGATCTGTTCCAATTTCATTGTGGTTCCCTGTTTTCTGCTTGTGGCACACAACAGTTTAGTCACATGAGAATGATTTAGTCTCCTCCAAGTTATTGGGCTTAATGCAGGGGAAGCTGGATAAAATCCAATGGCCTGTGTTATATGGGAGGTCTGACTAGGTGATCTAATGGTCCCCTCTGGCCTTAAACTCTATGAAATAGGTGTGGGGGAGGGGAAGTGCCTCTTAATGAGCAGTGAAAGACGGTGAGATGGCCCTGAAGCCCTGGGAAGGGTCACCCATCCCCAGTACAGAACACTGTGACACAGAAGCCCATTAGTGGCAATTGGCAAAGGGTTTGTGGTTCTTTACAAGCAACACCTGTCTCAAACCTGGCAAAATCACTATATCCAATACACCGCTTTCATGGTATTTATCCCCGAAGGGTAGCATGCGAGGTCTCTACTGTACACTTCTAAGTTATTGATACTCATAATCATTGCAATTATTTAAAGAATAACGTAACTATATTGAGAATTATGCCCTTATGATCTTGGAGAGAAAGTGAGCCATCAGGGAATCATGTGTCTCAGTGCTGGCCCATTCAAGTGGGAGGGTGTTTTCACCCCTCCCTGGCTAGCTGGTTATGTAATGTATTGCTCAATTGTCCACTGTTGCATCAACTCAGAAAATTCAATGGAAAACTATCACTTGAAGGTAAAAAAAGGGCTCACGGTGTCTGTGAATAAAGACAAAAGACTGATTCAGTATATCACAGCATGGAGAAAAGGACTTTGCATCCATCCACTAAGGAGACATTTTGCTGAGCGTGGGTGTCTCATAGAATCATAGAATATTAGGGTTGGAGGAGACCTCAGGAAGTCATCTAGTCCAATCCCCTGCTCAAAGCACGACCAACACCAACGTCATGAAACTCCATGAACTCATGAAAGATTGTATCCTGGTTCCTGTGAATCCAGCCAGCCCTTCAACAGACTGAATGTTGGAGCGGGAGGGGAGACCTATTTTGTTAGATAGGAAAGGAAGCTATTAAATAAGTGTAGGCCCTGGTAGTTCATATTTTCTGATTTTGTTTTGTACTGTAACCATCTGCTTCCACCACTCTCTTGTTTCTAGTGGAATCTCTATTCTTTCTTAAATAACCCTTCTTTTGTTTTATTATAAGTGCTCACAAGTGCGGTGTGTTATACAGGAGCAGTGAGTTAAGGTAAAGGAGCAGAGGGTCTGGGATTTCTGTAAGTAGCACTGTCAGTGGCTGGTTATCACAGGGAACACTTCAAGGGGACTCGGGGACTGGGGTGTATTTATTCTTAACCTGCAAGGCAAAGACAGGGCTGGCATAGCCCAGAGGAGAGTGCTTGAGTGGCTGAAGGGGTGGTGATGTGAGAGAGCTAACATGCAGCCACCACAGCGAAGACTGCCTCATGCTGGAGGCAGGTGGTAACAAGGTGACACTCAGTCCTGGGTACCCTGAAAACAGTCCCAAGCACAACCCCAGAATTCAAGGAAGGGGTGCTCCAAACCAGCAGGGGTGAGAGTGGTTCCTGAAGGTTCAATTTGCCACCCACTTCAAGCTGAAGCCCCAGTAATTAGTACAAAAGCCTCTTCCAAACCAAACCATGCAGGGGCTCTTTACCTCTCACTAGCAGTATTTATTTGCTATAGTTACAAGTTGGGATAAAACACACAGTATAAAATATGGTAAACAACACATTATAAGAAGAAATGTTTTGAAATCAGAATTACAAAACCGAAAGGATTTAATATTCCGCTAATTTATTTCTTTTGTGGTGACCTGCTAGTGAAATGTAGCTTAAACACATTGGTGACTTTCCCCCCATTTATTATCCAATGAGAAATTACATGACAGCCTCCTGGAAGGAGACTTACTAGTTAAAAGATAACTGACATTGATGACAAATGTAAACTGATTTGCCAGATATGCTCTCTTCCCCCTCTTTCACATACAAGCTTTTAGAAAAATCTGTTGCAGGCAGATTTCAGAGACACCCAGCCTTGCAAATGCATCTCCAAGGCAACCTTGACACTAATGTCTAGAACTCAGAACGGAGTAAAACAATAAGCACTTTAAATCTGTATCCTTGGCCTGAACCTCATTCAGTATTTCATATTGCACAGAGCAATATTGGCATCCAAGTGCCTTGTTGCCAGCGTTCTTTCTGTGTCCCCTGATGGTTAACTTCTGCACCTAAGTTTGAAATTTTATCCATTGTCTAGCTACCACATATCAGAGCTTTCTTTTTTGATATATAATAATCAGGTTTGTTACTCCGGAAGACAGATGATAATAAATAATCCCCCTCCAAATCATAGCGGCTAGTTTGCCCACACCAGTAATACAAAAAATTACATCGCACTGGAACAATGTCTTTCAAATGAGCAAAAATGGATGGTTGAATTTAGTGCACTCAACACATCTGTGTAAGGGAACAGTAGTCAGCCAACAATTTGTCTAGTAGTTTGGTCATTCATCTTACTGTTACCGATCCATAATTCTTGTCTTATAGTACATAGATTTGCATGAGTATTTGTTGTACTATCCAACTTATTGTATGTTGATATTTCTGTTTAACCTTATGTTTTTTAAAAAGTTCTGCATTATTGCATTATTGTTTCAGTCTTTTGTAATCATTTGTATTTTATTTAGGATTCTATTCAGATTCTTATATCCCACCTGTCACAGTTTCAGGGTAACTGCACCTGTATTCCCGTGCTGTGGTCCGTTGGGGGCACCCACTGAAGGTTTCTGGCACCCAGCCATCACATCTCTTGGGCAGAGACCCACATCTCACTCACTTCTGACCAGGAGTTTTAAGGCCTCAGAGCTCCATGGCTTACACTGTGATATCCCCAGCAAGCCAATCTGCATCGAGGCCAACACCGGTGCTTTGCTTTCTCTCCAACGGCTATGAAAAGTGTATTGCCAGCAGTTACAGGTTACCACACAACTCTTGCTAAGTAATGCTAATTTTTAAGGTAAAAGTATTGCTGAGAAAACATAAAAGCAATAAAATTTCCTATCTGCATGCTAAAAGTTTACCAGAGCTCACCCATCAGTCTTATGGGGCTCTAGTAGTTCAATGTCCTTCCAACCCTTCAGCATAAAGGGGGTTTGGGACCCTCCACTGAACAGAAGTTTCTGTCCATTTGCTGGATCAGAAGAAGGCCCTGACTCAGTTCAAATGCAGCCTTTTTATACCCAAAGCCTTTTCTTTGTCTGTTGGTCTCAGAAAACCCAGTTTGAATCAATATATGCAAGCCTTCCCATGTAGTGTTACTTCACTGGAGGTTTTTCCAACCTCAGTGCTTCACCTTAATTATCCCCAGCTGTTTTAGTTTCTGTAGGAGCTGTGATAATCCTCTCCCATGGAGTAAAACACAATAATGCAGAAACCATTCATAACCGTAATACAATAGGATCCCCAAAGATATTGCATAGGGTTGCAATATTTGTCACAGCACCCATCACTGTGGTATCTGAGCACTTCCAATTGATGCATTAAGCAGCATGACTAATATCTGTCACATGTAAATCCTTCTTCAGTAGTTTCCTATAAATATGGAACATGAGGATTTGAAATAGAATTGATGCAAAAATTCCCTATTTTCAGACAAACTAGGCCCCACTTTCCCCAAATTTTAATTTAAAGTGAATGTGTGGCCTTGCCAGTACAAATTCCTATTTGGAAGACCAATGAACGATCTAAACAAGGATAAGTGGCCATTCTGACCCCAATGATAGATCTGTCCTAGATATAATAATGATTCTGCCATTAACATGCATGAGGTTGTTATATGCTAATGCATTTTAAGAAATAGCCTATATAAAACCTTTTGGTAAAATAGTTGACTTCAAGGCAATTGTATAGCAAAAAGCAATCCACATCATTTTAGCCAGAACCCAGAAGCTGTGCTTTCCTAGAGTACCAATCCGGCTCCACAAGTGATAAAATCATCTTGTGTAAACAGTGAGGTAGTTTTTTCCCCCATTATTTCTTTTTTAATACATCAGGTTAAACCTTACAGCTAAAATGCAATTCTTCCTGCATCCATCTGCTGTTGATGGGGTACACATACTTATTTTCTTTGCTGCCCTGGAACTGTAAAAGCAGAACTCAAGAAGTCTGTCTTTGTTTGTTTCTTTTTTTTTTTTAATGTTTGGATTGTGCCCTGTCATAAAATTCCCTCTGTATCGTAGGTCATTTAAGAAAGCAGCTGGCTTCTACTTAAAATCAGTTGATAATTGCTTTCTACTGAGTGACTCACCCTGCCAGGAAGTGTGCTTTATTGTTGATACTTTGGGGTTTGATTTTTCAAGCTACCCTCGGAGCTTAGAGGTGAGCATAGGCAATCTGGCTGTATACATTATATATGGTCTTTGATGCCATCTGTTTTTATGGGATAAAGGATGACTCTTCAGCTGTCCCTTTCATCATTGATATGGGCAGGCTAACTGTTACTCTCCACCAGTCCCCTCCTCTTGTTACATTTTCCATTAATTCCCCCATTCAGTGGATGAGCCAAATGTCAGGAACAGAGGATTTGACAAGATGCCAATGCAGATGTGTTGTAACAGTGGGGGAATGGAGGAAGGGGGGTTGTTTCTTTCTGAGGAGGATTTAAGTATATATATTTTAAACACAGTGCAGAGGGTCCTGGCACACTACTCCCACTTTACCTAGCAGGACACACACTAGAATGGCTCAACAGGAGTTACTTTAAGTGGAACAGTGAATCATTCATTTAATTTGAAAACAAAAAGGGCAATTGTCAAATACTCTGTCTGGGAGGCTCAGAAGTGTTCATTACTGTGGGCTTCCCCATTGCAATAGGCAATACAAGTTTATACAGTGGGGACTAAACATACTTTAACAAATTCTTGTAAACAGATATGGGTCCAAACTGCAGACAGGTATCTGACACCCACCCCATTTTCTCCCCACACCTTGCTATCTGCTTGGGAACCATTTTCATTTTGCAAAACCATTAACTGACCCAATGAGGTTCTGAAAAACAAAAGTAACTGTGACGGGTTGCCCCTTCTTAAGATGCCACCTGATGTGCTGAAATACCACTGAGCCTGCCTGTTCTGCCAGCCTGGGCCCCCTTTTTACTTGTCTTGCTGAGCCAGGCTCTTAAGGATCCTCCAGCACACACACGGGCAGGGCCACACCCAACTGCAGAATGACACAGACACGGAGATCAGCTCTGGGAAGACTCAACTTAAGGGACTTGCCCCAGCACTCAGGTGCCCACCTCCCTCAGAGGGCAGACCCAAAGGTATATCATGAAATCCACCTCCTCCCTCAATGTGGAGGAAGGTATGCACAGTCTCTTATCCCTCACCCCCCGCAATTATGAATTGCACAAACTGGGTTATATTATAAACAAGAAATACGTTTATTAACTATAAAAGGTAGATTTTAAGTGGTTAAAGAGATAGCAAACAGAATAAAGCAGATTACTAAGCAACTAAAACAAAACACGCAAACTAAGCTTGTTTCACTAAAGAAATTGGTTACAAAATGCAGTTTCTCACCCTAAAAGTTGAATTAGGCAGGATGCAGAGTTTCTGTAATTCAGAGTTCCAGTTATTTCTTCTTACAGGCTGGACCCTGTCTCAGTCTGGACTCTCCCCTGTCTTTTCCTTCAGGTTAGTTTCTTTGCCTTTTCAGGTTCTTCCAGCAGTCCTTCTTCTTGGGTAGGCCGTGGAGGAGAGCGTCCTGTTTGCTTTCCTCCCCATCCTTAAATAAGAATCCTTTGTTTCCAAAACATTCTCCCCCCCCCCTTTTCTTTTACTGAAAAGTTACAAGAAGTCCAAGATAATGTTTAGTATCAGGTGACAAGACCACCTGACCTAGTAGTGTCACAGTTATATCCCAGGACACCTCCCAGGAGGGAGAGAGCTTAGTATCTTCACAGTCTTGTTGGTTCTTCCTAATGGCCCATCAAATCTGATGGCCTGTCATCCAGTGGGTGTCTTCCCAATACACACTCAGTTGTAATTGTTACATAGTCCATATTCCTAACTATAGATACAGAAATGATACATGCATACAAGCTGGATAATCACATTCAGTAAATCATAACCTTTACAATGATACCTTACATGAGCCATCTTGCATAAAGTATATCTCAGTTATGTCATATCCATATCATAAGCATATTTTCATAAAGACTATGGAGTGTAATGTCACAATAACCACCAGAGATTCGCCCGTCTGTATCTGAAACAGCAAAGGGCCAGAACCAGAGCTCGTTGTTGGACTCTCCCCAGATGTAGAGGGTTCAAGGGAAAGGTTTGAATCTGGACTGCTCCTGGTTTCCGGTACCTAACTGATGAGTTGCCCCAAATGAATCCTTCTTTTGGTCATTTCTTTTTGTTAAAAAATAATCAATGACAACATGAAAATAGCTGACTGCTTCAAGGACAACACTGGATGATTGGCACGAAGCCCCTGTGTGGGTAGCAGTGTGGAGCAGCACCACCTTTGAGGAGCATCAGGAAAGCAACACAGACTCTCAGAGCTATTCAGTGCACTGTTTGTTTCTTCAGTTGTGTTGGCCCTGCTTTTTGAGCAGGGCATCATGTCATGATTCTGTCTCCTTTTCTGGGTGCTTTGCTCCCTGGAGGAACCCCAAGGCAAGTGGCAAGCAGGTCCTAGTTACAGAGGCTGCTATTGTGATTGGCTCATACATGGGCCATACAGGAGGCTTCCTTTGCAACTCCTGTTCCTCTTCCCTTCCTCCCCCTGCAAAAAGGCTGATTTCAACCTGGCCTCAGAAGATAGAAGAAAGAAAACTGGTAAGTGGAGGACAAGGCTAAAAGAAAAACCCTAAGTGACCCTAAGAACACCTCATTGCTTTCTTAAGCAAGAAACTGACACCCACTGAATAGAATTACTCTGTCACTGAGAAAGACTGTTATGCCATAGTGTGGACAATCAGGCTGCTCAGGCCCTATCTCTAACAAGAAATTCAGCGTCCCGAGTGACCACTCTCCATTGATTTGGTTGCACATAACCAAGGGCTCCAACTCCAAACTGCTACGATGGAGCACGACGCTCCAAGAATATGAGGTGGAGATTGTACGTGTAAAGGGAAAGCAAATATGGTGGCAGATGCCCTGTCCAGGAAGGAGTTTTTCTGACCTGCTGCTTATGAGTTAGCCACTGGCTAACCCTCTTCTGGTTTTATAAGTGGGGGAGGTGTGACCCTAAAAGCACTCCAATGCCAGCTGGCATACTGTTGTCATGATATATACCCCAAAGGTGGCAATAGATCATTGGAAAATGAATAATTCGCTGATCATTAATATTTTTGCATGATGTATGTATGGTAAATCCACAAAGGACTTTATGGATATGCGATAGAAATAAGTTCTTTAAAAGTATTTGGCAAGCAGTGCCTAAGCCACGTCTGTTTCCACCTGCTTGAATGAATCTCCAATGTAAATTAAACAAGGTGTGACCTAAGACAAAAAAAAAGCAATACATTTACATGCAAGGTAAACAAACCCATTAGGAGAGCTAGTGGGGAAAGCTGAGCGCTTAACAATCCCAGAGGGGATTGGAAACTGCACCCCCAGGAAGCCTTCTTTCCTCTTGAAGCAGGGTCAATGAATTTTAAGAAGATATAAGCAGGGAGAAAAAGCCATTTGGCATCCATCACTTCAGGAGACACAGGAATTGAGCACATTGAGCTCTGTGAAAGGTCCTGGCCAGAGAATCTGATCAGTCAGTTTGGAAAAGAGACTTGGTGAGAAACGCTTCTTTGAACAAGAGATTCTAGTTTGTTAAATCAGTTCTTAGTCTTAGAAGCGTATTTTTACTTTTGTTTGCTTGTAACCCTTTCTAGCCTTATTCCTTATACTTGCTATCACTTAATCTGTGAGTCTTGTTTTACTTTTACATTAAATCAGTTCCATGCTTTAATTAAATTAATTAAAATTCAGTGTTTTTTAACCCCAGTTAAGGGAGCAGCAAACTTCATAAGTACCGTCAGTGCTACAGTCAGAGGGAATGGACACCACAAGGGAGATGGTTTGGGGAAAACGTGGCACTGGGAGGCTGCTGGGTTTAGGGCTCTGAATCAAAGCTGCACAGCACAGAGGTACCCAGGAATACAAAGCAGGCAATGATAAAACCCCCAACAGGTCTGGGTTGAACCCTATAGAGTCACAGTAAGAAAATCAGCCAGGAAATGGCTCACAACTTTTGGAACCAAACTCATGATCTCAACTTTTCTAAGTATTTGAATACATGTAAGGAAGAAAGCAATAAATGTCACCTTGGCATATATGTGAACAAGGCTAGGGGAGAGTAATGAGTCATTACTAGAGCTATAGGAGAAGCCGAATCATATTTATGCATTTTAAAGTTGTCTGGGTTCAGTTTTAAGTTGGTCAGTGTTTTATGTTAGATCCTCATTTTGTATACAAGTGATAGCTATTACCCTAAGAGGACTTGAATGAAATATTAGCCAATTTAAAACTGTGTTCCACACAGGGATGGAGAGTTTATGGATGGCTGCTGTGCCAAGAAAATTGTAATATCTGAAACAGTCTGACAGATTGTGATTGGACCACAGATGTGCTAGCTGCTGCTTTAGAGAGGATCAATAGCACTGCTCAGCTTTAATTTGGCCTATGGTGCCTGTTCTGGCCAAAACCCCCACAATCTTTTATATCTTTTCTTAATGGCCCAGATCTGGAAATAAAGGTTTTTGTAGCATGAAGGGATATACTCAGTAATTGCTTCTGCTATGAAGATTTAATTAACATTAAAACAGCAAAATCATCATTATTATTCCAATGTGTTTTACATTGACTATCCTCAAATGCTGTTACATTCATAGATTCTAACTTCTAAGATCACAAACAGACATACTGAAGACCTGCACTGTCATGGACACCAGACAATTCTGTTAAGACGCAGAAACATGCAGCTGTGAGAGAGTGTTTGAAATTAAATCCAAAGCCCATAGGGTTTGATCTGAGAGTTGGGCTACATTAGAGAAATTTGCACCAGTATAGCTGGACATAACATAGTTGTGCTGCACTGGGGGAAATCAGGATTTTTATTGGTGCAACACACTCTGGTAAGTTGTCAGAGTAAGTTGCCCTGTTTTACACCGGCATTGGGCATTTACCTTCAGGATTTGTGCTGAGTGGTTCAAATTTCCCTACTGTAGACCAGGGATCGGCAACCTTTGGCACGTGGCCCGCCAGGGTAAGCACCCTGGAGGGCCGGGCCGGTTTGTTTACCTGCCCCGTCCGCAGGTTCGGCCGATCGTGGCTCCCACTGGCTGCGGTTCGCTGCTCCAAGCCAATGGGGGCTGCGGGAAGCTGCGGCCAGCACATCCCTTGGCTCGTGCTGCTTCCTGCAGCCCCCATTGGCCTGGAGCAGCGAACCGCGGCCAGCGGGAGCCTCGATCGGCCGAATCTGCAGACGCGGCAGGTAAACAAAGCGGCCCGGCCCGCCAGAGTGCTTACCCTGGTGGGCTGTGTGCCAAAGGTTGCTGATCCCTGCTGTAGATTGACCCTTAATCTTGATGGTTAATTAACCAGAAACAAAAATAAGATGTGTTACGTGGGGCCTGTGCTTTAAGTTGTCCAAGATAATAAAAGTCCAACTCAGCCTGTTACATAAAATTGTTTATAAAAAGTCAGCAAAAGTTGAGACAGATGGATTGATACAAACTGGACAGTTTACATTAAAAGAAGTGGTACAAGGGTGTGATGTTGTATGATTAAAATATGACCATGTATATCGTTGTTGCTACCTCTGTTAAACAATTGCAACAAATCTTGTACAACATTTATCATGTAAAGTTTCAATGGAAAAGCTATGATTTGCGGAATATGATTTTCCTGGTTGTAAGCGCATGCCATTTTTGTATCTGAAGTTATGAATATTGATTTTATAACTGTATTTCAAATGTGTTTGCTCCTGGAGTAATACCCACAAGGTAGTTTACATCCAGTCTGGCAAGCACATTGTGAATGGACCATTCAAGCTGATGGCCCATTAACAAACACAATGGGCAATGGAAGCTTATTCCTGCCCGATGGGCCTTCCTGTAGAAATGACTGCTCCTATGACCATCAAAGCATGCCAGGGCATGTGACTAGCTCATGTGACCCTGGACTCCATCTTGTGGCTGTGATTTTCCACAAACTAAGAATGAGAGCTTTCCCTCCACTTGGGAGAAAGTATAAAAGGCCCTGGAAGCATCTCCATTTTGCCTCTTTCCTGCTCTGATCTCTGGACTTACACTAAAAGGAGCGTTCCAATCAATGGACTGAGGACCTTCCAATCTTTTGGAAATTACCAGAAACATTATTCCATCACTGCTACAAACCTGATCCAAGAACTTTGCAATGAGTGTGTGTATTTGATTTCCTTAACCATTTTAACTCTCTCCTCTTTCTGTTTTCTTATAAATAAACCTTTAGGTACTAGATACTAAATGATTGGCAACAGCATGATTATTGGGTAAGATCTGAATTACATATTGACCTGGCTGTGTGGCTGATCTCTTGGGATTAGAAGAACCCTTTGTTTGATGAAATTGGTGTTAAATAGCCACTCATCATTAAGTATAGTGTCTGGCTGGTATACCTAAGAAGACTGCATTTCTGACTTCTTGTTAACCAGTGTGGTGAGACAGAAGTTTACTTTTGTTACTGGCTTGGTATATCTTATGGAAGAATAACCACCAGTTTGGGGTGGGTCTGCCCCATTTCTCAGCAGTTGGTCCTGAATCTGGTATTCTCAGCTGTGACTCACTGAGGCACGGTGACTGTAGACAGACCCTTAATCTTGATGCTTACTTAACTAGAGACAAAAATAAGATGTGTTATATGGGGCCTGTAGTTTAACTTGTCCAAGATAACAAAAATTAAATTCAACCTGTTACATAAAATTGTTTATAAAAAGTCACAAAAGTTGCGACAGATGGACTGATACAAACTGGATAGTTTACATTAAAAGAAGTGGTATAAGGGGTCTTCAAAACTTCTGGTAAATCCACGGGTTGGGAAGACAATGAGCTGAACAACTTCTAGAAATGGGAGGAAGTGTTTATAGTTGAAATCACTGAAGTGTGTTTTGATTGGTTATTGTTAACAGATGAGGTTGCGACCCCTTTGGGGGCATTGTTTATCTGGGGATCACTAAATGGGTGTTGGGGGGGGACCATGTGGACTGGAAGGAGCCAGTTTTACCATCATGACTGTCACCCCATTGTTTCTTTGGATCCCAAGATCCACATGACACCCAGTGGGCCTTCATTGTCCTGATCCTGAAAGGCATCCTGATCAGACTGGGCTGGAGAGAGGGATCCGGATAACAGCCCCACCTCTACTGGTTCCAGCTAAATGCTGAACCACCCCTGGAAAGTGAGACGTGGGTTCCTGCTATTACAGCCTCCTTTCTGTCCTTCTCCTTCCCCACCTTATTTCTCCTTTTTTTTAAAATACAGAAGACAAAAAGAAAGAAGTCCGGCTAAGCTAACACCCACTTTTGCAACACTGCTGTGAGCCTGTGACTGGAAAGGCAGCTAAAAGCAATGCCTTAAATAACCCAATGCAGGTCTAAGTTTGCCAGGACTAAGAGTGATTGATAAGACCATGTGCTGTGCCCATGTTTCTCCAGCAGCAAGACTGGAAGTGAGAGTCCGCACAGAGACCGAAGCTACATTTTCTAGCTTTGCTGTTCGTTTCTCTCCCCTTTTGTGCTTGTGTTTTGTTTTAAAGGAACCAGGATCGGACTTTAATGACAGTAGCAGCTCCAGACCACCTCAACTAACTTTTTTCTCTTTTCCTCCAAAAGGACAGTTAATATCATTTTTCCTGCAATCTAAGAGCTTGTCAAACAGAGGTTTCTCCCTATAAAAAAAATCTCTCTCCAGCTAAAGGGAAAGGGAACAAGGGATATTGTTAAAATGAAAGACTTAATACCTCACATTGCAAAGGTGTAAATTTGTAACAGTGAGAATAATTAACCATTGGCACAATTTCCCATGGGTCACGAAGGATTCTCCACCACTGACAATTTTTAAATCAAGATTGGATGTTTTTTTCCTAAAAGCTCTGCTCTAGGAATTATTGTGGGAAGTTCTATGGCCCGGGTTCTGTAGGAGGTCAGAACAGATGATCACAATGTTCCCTTCTGGTCTGGGAATCTATGAAATGCTTTAACTGTTTCCCCTTTTTCTGCCTCTTGGATAAAAGGTTGAAAAAAAAATTAATGGTGGTTGTTGCCGTGAGAGTGAATCAGCGATAACTTGACATGAAACCCCGGACCATGCTTAACTGTTTAACATTGTCAGTGGAACCCTGGTTCACTGCTACACATTATCTCCTGTTGGGCCTGAGACACCCCTGTGCAACACAACGGACACCGCTATCTTGGGAGCTATGTTTTCTTTTAAAATGTGACTCCTCCTCAAATTTGCACATTTCCCTCTCTAGATATCTGAACCCATCTGATACAAGCTACATGGCTTTTTAAAAGAGATATTAATACTCGCAGCTGGCCTCTGCTCGACTGCTAATACCAGCTCAGTTGTCCCATTTGCTTGCCCCTCAACCTTTTCCAGGCTTTTTGTTTCAGTGCCACCTCCTGTGTGCGGAATGCACTCCCTGAGCTGGTCTGTAACCCCACTGCCCTCTCCCCATTTCAGACCCTCCTGAAGCCACCCCACTTCTGTGATCCCTACGAGAAGCCAGCTTACTAAGCAACGTACATATTTCATTCATCTCATGAAAAAAGTGCTCATTGATGGGGTGGGAGTGAGAGGAATTTTGGGAGGAAGGGGTATAAAGACATTGGCACTGGGGTTGGCTGAGGGATGTGTGTGGGGGGAGGAAGATGTGGGGATTGACTGGTAGAGGGAGAATTGGGGAGGGGAGCTGAGTGTGTTTAATGCTAAACAAAAACAGTCAAGACAGTTGAGTGAGCAAGTGTATAGCTCAGGGGTCGGCAACCTTTCAGAAGTAGTGTGCTGAGTCTTCATTTATTCACTCTAATTTAAGGTTTCACGTGCCAGTAATACATTTTAATGTTTTTAGAAGGTCTCTTTCTATAAGTCTATAATATATAACTAAACTATTGTTGTAAAGTAAATAACGTTTTTAAAATGTTTAAGCAGCTTCATTTAAAATGAAATTAAAATGCAGAGCCCCCCGGACCGGTGGCCAGGACCCAGGCAGTGTGAGTGCCACTGAAAACCAGCTCGCGTGCCGCCTTCGGCACACGTGCCATAGGTTGCCTACCCCTGGTATAGCTAATAAGAGCCATGATTAGTTTTACCCTATTTGCTTTACTTACATCTTGTATGTCATGTCCCCACCCTTCATCTGTCTTCTTTTTAGTTTGATGGGGGAGGGAAGGGGGCACTCTGTCTTCCTCTGTGTTTTCAAAGTGCCCATCCACATTCAAATTCAGCAGTAGTGTCAATAGTAGCATTCAATTATAGGCCGCAGGCCAGCATCTAAATCTAATTACAGCAGCGTAACTCCCAACTAACTCCACCACTTTTTGGTGGAGTAACTGAAGGACAAGGAATGCTGGAACAATTTGTACAATGGGGGCGCTGAGAGCCATTGAACCACACTGTAAACCCTGTATATAGTGGAAACCACTTCAAGCCAGGGAGTACGGCAGCACCCCAGCACCCCTAATGTCCACACCTATGCTCAAGGAACTCTGGATTGACACGAGCATAATGAAATCAGAACCTGATCCAGGTTGCTAAGAATTATAGAATCAGCAAACAGGTTTAAGAGGGTGTAATTCATACACCAAGGAGCAGGAGCAAGCAGCATCTAACTGGAGAACAGAAAAGGACATGAAATAAAGTAGGGACGAGGGGTCCACTTTATTTTACCTCCTTCTACAGCCTCGTATTAGATGCTTTTCCTGTTTTACCCACACAAACGCTTCTTTCCCCTTGGCATGTAAGTTACACCCACTTACATCTATTTTCTAACCAATTTTTGGTGGAGACTAGAGCTTTCCCACAGCTGTGCAGAGCCGAAGGAAATGTACATGAATGTCAGACTACAACCCGGTGCCCTTCTCCCAGTACAGAATTTTATAGCATTTTATAGCATCTGTGTTCTGCATTTTAAAGCATCTGTGTTCTGAAGTGGGGCAAGAGAGGATTAGTTGGTGAGGCATATGCAAATACTTGTGTTGGGGGGGGCGGGTTTAATGTGCAACGCACCCTCCCCCTCATTATGTCTGTACTGCAGTGTATTATACAGGTGCAATTTGAGCTTGCTTATAAAGCAGGTTTAATTTGCCATCCCTGTCTCTCCTCTCCTGTTGCTGGCACTGTGATCAGCCAAAAGGGCCTTGACTCAAAATCAGCAGGGGCAAGATGACTCCCAATACAAACTAAGCCCCCTCACAGTAACAATAACCTTGTTCCTTTAGTAGATTATGGGGATGGGAGGGTACGCAACTGAGAACTCACTGCTTTATTTCATGTATTTACACCTCTGGCAGGGACTGTCTTCTATCTACGTATGTACAGCACCCAGTCCAATGGGGCCCAGTTCCTCACGGTAGCCTGATACCCCTTACATTGGGTAGTGTGACATCCGGGTGTAAATACTTGCTTACAGTAAAGGTAACAACCAGAGATGCAAATTCTTAAGACTTTTCCATTGCCTGTGAATCAGTCTGCTGCTAAAGTAGCTAAACCTTAACTGAAGTGTGTAACCATGGAATCAGATACATCACACAAAATCTAAAAGAAATATAGTTGGATTGTTAACATCAACTTTTAGCTCTGTGGGGGTAAGATTGGTGTGGGCTTGTATAGCTAGCTTCATAATGACTTGATGGTAACAAGATTTCTGCTAAATTCATTACTGCTACCTTCATCTGTAATCTATCAGGACTTCTGTGCCTGCTGTTGGAGGCACTGGAGCCCAGACACCCCCACCCCCGCCTTGCTCAGGCCAAGCTACCATCAAGAGCCAGTCCTCCAGAGACCTAGAAGGGCCAGGAGGAGATGCTGACCAATCAAGAACCAGCAGGCCAGTTAAAAAGGCTTGCATGCTGCTCTGAGATGGGGACAGCAAAGGAGTTCCTGAGCACTAGCCCCGGCCTGGCTTTCAAGCACTGCAACTAAGTGCTTGCCTTCAAGGTTTTGTCTGTTTCTTTAAAGGTGCAGGCAGATAAATTTTGAGTTTGTTATTTTTGTTTAATAGTTGAGAGACTGGAACCGAGCTTATGGCACAGGCTACCTGACTCCAAGCAGATGGCAGCAATTTAGTTTATGGGAGCACCCGCAGTACCACACTTGGCCCTGCAGAGGGTGCTACAGAGCAGCCCCACCTATGGCACTGCTTTAAAACACAAGAACTTTGAAAAGAGATTTTGTGATATCATCATTTTCTCCAAGCTCTGAGGATTTTCTAATCCATATCTCTATTTCTGAATCAGCTTATCTGTGCGGTTGTATTTATGTCTCTTGTACAATATACTGTATAAAATATGCAGCAGAAATACCCGCTAAGCAAAAGTGGAGACAAATAGCTCCCATTTCCTTTTAATTCAATATTATAAATCCAGGGGCCGTGGGGGGTGGGGGGGAGAAATCCATCTTTGCAGTTAATTCCGTGGGCTAATTCAGCTGACTAGAAGTGCATAAATTTGCTTTTCTGGGCTACCTGAGTGTTGCAACAATGACCCATAACCTCACCTTGAATCTTCCTGCAGTATAATCAAAGACCATTAGCAAGTATTCAGGAGCAATAGTGATAGATGGGAAGTGTTTTATCAAGCTGCATTGCATCCAGCTTCACATTCTCCAGCTACCCATTTTTCATAGTGAGGTACTATGTACATCCCACGCACAGGTATATATAAAGGTATTGTTTGAAACAACCAGAGAAAAGGGCTGTGCCAAAAAATAAAAAATAAAAATAAAAAAAAAGACTAAAAGAAGACTGAACAAATTCAGTTCATACAAGCACCTCTGAGTACAAGGAAATCTTTCCCATGGATACTGAGGGCTTGTCAAAAGTTTTGGAGATTTGTATAAGCAGTGGGGAAAAAACGTTTTGAATGCTTATTTGAACTGATTCAGTCCAAACAACTGGACTGAAAAGTCTCACTAGTCTCACAGCCAGTGTTTCCCCCAGGAATTGAAATTAGGGGGGGTGTTTGAATTTACGGGTGGGATGGGGTGGTCAGGGCCGATGAGGGGTGAGACCGTAAAGGTGAAGGTGGGCTGTATGGTATCATAGTAAAAACTGAAAAATGCTTCATGACCATTTTATTAGATTTAATTCATGTTTTAAAATCTTCACACAAATTAAAGTTGGCTACTCAAGCATTCTATGAAGTACGACATCTACATCCTTCTTGGTTTCTTGTTATAATTTTGCACAACTCTGTTAATTAACTTCTTGAACACAACGCGTTCATCTTTGGTGGCTTCTCGTGTGTCCAGTACTTCCATTCCTTCAATTGGTATGCTCATTTGTTCATTCACATGATCAGGCAGAAGGCGACTTCTTTCAGAACACAAAATTCTATTCAATGATGAAAAAGAACACTCAACTGTAGCTGTTGTTACTGAGAGTAGCAAGAGATGAATTCATACTTCTTTCATCCCAGGAAACGTAGCACAAAGATCGGGTCGAGCCACTAGTGATGATAAAAAAGAAGTTGAAGTCAAATCTTCATTCATTTGTCATATGATATTCCACTCTGTGTTCAAATTCTCTATACTGTCCTGAGCACATGGCAGGCCCATTGCTGGTAGTGCCTCACTCCACTCAACTGTCAGTGTTTTATAGGACAGGGATCTGTAAAAGCTATGTAGAGGTTGAGTAGAATCTAGAAGTCGCTATTGTAGATTTTTAAGAATCAAGTATCTGTACTTTTTCAGTTGTCTTAACAAACACTTCTTGTCCTCTTCACTTAAGGATTCAATATAAATTCCTTCATTAGTCAACTTCTGGACTGAAGTCTTTGCTTCTTCCAGTACTTTTTCAATGGATAGCTCTCTGATTGATCCAAATGTAGCTTCTATTGCTAGACAAAGATCTACTACTGTTGTAGTAGATGTCTGGATGACATTATTTAATGACCCAAGTGGTTTCAACAGTAGACTTACAAGAGAGAGAATGGCAATAATCTTCTCTGAATGTAGTAGCAAAAGTAATCCACCAGCCTCACTACTTGATCCATTCCATCTTGGTAGATACTTTCCAAAGCCAGTAATAACGGCTGGTGGACAACAGCCAAGGATCACTCATGAGAAAGCCAGAGGGTTTTCCCAGGTTGGACTAATTTGAACTTCAGTCCCAGTGTAACGTCTATATTTTCCAAGATATTCAGTCTTTTTAGACTCTTGCTGAAAAAAGAATATAATGAAGACATTAAATTTATAGCTTTTTTAGTGTCTTTTGAAGAGTCTGCAGCTCGTACTAGTGCTAGTTGGAGTAGATGGCCTCTGCAGTGTGTATAGCAGAAATTAGAGTTACACTTTTCTCTGAGCAAAGCTTGTACTCCACCATGTCTTCCAGAGAAGTTTGCAGCTCCATCAAATGCACAAGCAGTCATCCATTTGGGGTCTAATTGACAAGCATTTAACTCTTCTAAGATGTGGATTGTCACAGATGCAGCCAATCTGTCTTCTATAACTTGAACATCTAGAAATGCATCTACTGGTCTACCACTGATATCAAGATAACGTACACAATGACTTAATACTTGATGCCCATTTGCAGCGGTGCATTCATCAGCCATGTATGGAAATTTTCGGAATGCAGTGAGAGAGTTCTTCACTTTTTCAGCTGCTGAGTCTTTCACTGTGGCACTGCATTCTTCTAGCCAGTAGTTGAGTTTCTTGCAGAAAGATAGTGAGCATTTGCTGGTCTTGTTCGGAACCAGTGTTCAACTTCAGGGATGAACAAATGATAATGCACTTAACACTGGCCTCCAGTTTGTAGTGTGTGGCATCTCTTGCTTAAATAGAAAGTATGATGCCACCGCCATGTTTGTTCGCATGAACTGTGTTGTGTCTCCAGCATTCTTAACAGCCTCATTAACACTCACCAGTGTTGTCCTTGGTCAGTGGAGTCTCAGAGTTCAGAGGTGCTTTCACGTGAGTTCACCTCCCAGGTGGGGGCAAGAAGGCGCCTTGATCATTCCTCCAGCTACTCACTGTTCGCTCTGGCCGCTGTTGTTCATTGTGCCACCATTCATTCCATTGCTCTGTTGCCAATGGCCCTGCGCCATCACCTTCTGCTGCCACCTGCCACTGTGACCTCTGCGACTTGGTCTTTTGAGGTTCCACCCAGCTCTCTGTGATTTCAGCTGAGCTCTCAGTGGGGGAAACTCGCTGCTAGTGCAGACTGGGCCCTCTCTTCCACAGAAACACTGTCCCACAGCAAGTCTAAGCACTTCGACCTGATTATCAGTGATTTCAGCTGTTGTGGTCACTTAACATAACAAAAGGCTATCTATGGAGCCTAATCAGCTCTGTCTTTAAACAGTGGAGAGGGGCAGGTCAAATAGTACTTGTGACTCAGGCAGACCATCAAACAAAACACCAGTCCCCACCTTCTCTCTTGATGCCCTCAATCAGCACAGGCTAAATACAGTTCTACTGCCCTTTACTCATACAATAAGAATAACAACATTTCATTACCCCCCACATTCAAGTGATTTGTAACCTAACCCCAGCCAAAATCTATCACTTGGGCAACACAGCTCTGTTTGCTGGATACCTAGGTAGATTAGGTGTGAATGTAAATACAATCTGGTCCTGAAGCCTTTCCCCCCAGCTCATCACTAGCTGTCAGGAAGAGCACATTTAGACTTTGCTTACAAATCATCATTTGAAATGATTAGGTTGGCCAACATCGCCGAAATGAATGCACTGACATTGTCATAAGCTGTATAAGGAGGCTAGTCTCCGTCAATACTTTTCAAATCTATTATACTTTTTCAGATACACGTATTTTATCATACACGTTATATGCTTTTGTGTATTAATGTGTCAATTTCAATTCAAATCTCCAAACAATCACTAAATTGGCAACACTGCATGTAACTAGTTCACAAAATGGGGGGGTGTGGGGGAAACTTGAGGGGGGGGGATACACCCCCCCCCTAGGGAAATCCCTGCTCTCAGCTAGGAATTCCAGTAGCTTGGCTCCCAGTCAGGTCTGAAAGACCACACGAATAGCTTTCTCCAGAGTATTCTGGCACCTCTGGTTCAGGGCCCAGGCAGAACCAGGAAGTGCAGAAGCATGCAGATGCCTTACTTCCTTCCGTTTTCCAACCAAGAGTCTGCAAAATAGGCACCATGTGCCTCCTGTCCCAAGTACATATAGAGGCCAGCCCTGAGCCGCCTGAAACAGGAAGGAACGTTACCCTTAACTAGCTGCTGCAAAGTGTTTGATATGTTAAGCATTACACAAAGCTACTCCTTCTCAAAGGCAAGAACAAAGACACTGTATATGACTAGGCAGCTCATAGGGAGAATGTTGGGGGGGACTAGGGTTGTCATTTGACTAATCAAAAACGAATTGGTCAATTAACCGGTCAAATAATGTCAAAAATGGACAAGTACTTTAAAACACTAATTTAATAGAACAATAACAAAAAAGAGTAAAACTTTATGGTTTCCAGTAGGATTAGCCAAGCTATATACTTATGCCTAATTATGAAAAATAAGTTACTTAACTGAGTTATTTTAACTCAGAAAAATGTGAAATACAACAAAATGATGTTCTAAATAATGAGAGAATGGTGCAATCAAAAAGGTAGGCCGCTGCTTACATCTGGGCATTGTTACTGTAATATTTGACCATTGACAATTGATATTATTTGACCGGACACGGTCTCATTGGAGGAAGCCTGTGCCAACCACATTTCCCCAATGATAAGGGGTGGGAGTGATGTCCCACCACCAAGTCTATTTATTTAAAGTATCCCAAGGCTTAAACAGGATTGGAGCTGGTCCATCCTGGCATCTGGCAGCACAGGGCAGATGAGGAGCTGATAAAAAGCTGGAAGCAGTAGAGTGTGGGAGGGTGGAGCTCAACTTGTATGATTTCTCTCGCCCTCAGGCAATTCCACAACTCCCTATTTTTCAGTGGTTTGGTTTTGTGGGAGAGGTTGTTTGGTTTTACCCTCCATTTTGGATGATTCCACTTGCTAAAGACCCAATAATAGCCAGAGCCTTCCTGCCATGGATGGACTGGACTGACTGAAAAACTGAGTCAGTTGTGTTTGAATCTCTCAACTTTCCAGCTCAAAATGTCTTTACGAATAGCCCTATTTACCCACAGATACAGCTGTCAGGCATGTCAAGGTTTAGATCAGGTTCATAAATGCAATAAAACCACAAAATATTTATGCCACAGACAGATCTGCCTTGCAAGCTCAGATTCTAAGTACACTGGAAGATGTGTCTGCCTAAATGGCTCAGTGAGCACAATACACCAATAACACACATATGGTCTTTATTCCCAATCCTGTGAGGTGCTGAGTGTCACCTGCAAGATGCCAAGAACCCACTCTGGGAATAGAGGGCAAAGAAATCTTGAAAGAGATGTGAGCTCCATGGAGGACAGAAGCCTTAGGGCATGGCCGTTCTTTCCGAAGGCAGTTTAATCATTTAACCGTCTGAGCTGTCATTACACATTGCTTTGTGAAACAATAGTTTCCTGCCCTTAACTGCCTTTAATTAGCCTTTCACTTTCCTTATTAGGGTTCTGAAGAAAAATCGTTAGCTCTGGCATATGCGAGCCTGCTAAGGTGTTTGTACACCCTGTCATCTGCAGTGATTTCCGAAATAAATATTTCTGTAAAATCTTAAGACTCTCTCCTGTGATGCCCACAAGAAGTGAGTCAGTAGCAACAGCTGAGCCACCAAGATGTGCGTATGCCTAGGCTGCATACATGTCTGATCACATCGCTGTAACCTCATGCTTCCTCACCCTCGAGCCCCACAGATTGTGTCACAGCTAGAATTAGGCTCCTATCCTGCAACCAAGTCTGTAAGGGCAGGCATGTGTGGCTGCACAGAGCTCCCCTGACTTTATTGGGGTTCCATGTGGGCTGAGTGGTCTATCAGTGTAGATCTGATGACATTGTAAGATCTTGGGGGCACCGCATATATTCTATTTGCAAACCGCCTGCCATGATTTGCATGCTGTAAAAACAATAGATCAAAAGGAATGATTTTTTTTAAAAATGGAACTAGCCTTATTTGGGGGAGGGTCTCTGAGGAGTTGAAGTTAGCATATTTTATTGACTATAATACACATACATGATCATTTTAACTTTGTCTCTCCTTAACACAGGTGTCAAATTTTCTGAGGAGGGCCCCGTCCTGCAAAGATTTACACAGGCACTTCACTTTAAGCATGCAAACAGTCCCACTGAAGTCAATAGGTTTTTTTTTTAACTCCTCATAAATTCATAATTGGATTACTCAGGTGCTTACCTTTAACCATGTCTGTAAATCTTTGCAAGATCGGGCCTTAGCTATTCAGAGCGTGTTCCGCTAAGAATCTTCCTTGCCTAGTTCTCCTAACAAAAAAAATGAGGGGGAAGCAAATACACAAGAGTTTTCAAAAGCCGGCTCCTTTCAAAAGAATTTTGACTTACTCAGGGAAAAAAATGATAAAGCTTATTTGTTATGTTACCATGGGGTAATTTTTTTTTGAGAAGTACAGAACAAGCAGTGAAATACAACCAGTCTGCAGTAAAATGAAGTGCTGAGGCAATGTAGCATAGTTAAATAGCTTTGACAGCACAAAGCTGGAGTCAGCATGAAAGTACAGAGAGCTTGTGTATTATGAATTTATAATGAGTAAAAAAAATAATCCTATTGTGGAAATCTATTTAATGGATATTCTCAATACACAGCAGTTCGGCTTGCCTTTGAAAAGCTGATCTATTTATCTTCTCATTTGTAGAAGTGCACAAGCGCTCCACGGCTCCACACATGTAAAGCAGTGAATATCCCTCAGCACTGGGGACATGGAGGAGCTGAACTTCTATTCAAAAAATAAGTGGAGCCATGGATTTTGAAAAACATAACCAACCTGAATTGCTTATGTGTGCCATTACTTCTCTTACCCTCTCTCATCTGTTCAACTTTCCCTGCAAACTATTCTACGCCGGCACCAACAATGTCCTAGCACTTTGAGAAGGAAAGTTCCTCTGTTTTGAAGTTAATAGTGATGATGCCTATTGTAACTAATTATCATCACCTGGTAATTTAAGTGGTCAGTTGGAGCTTCCAATATTTATCCCATTGGTTTGCTTTATAGCTTATAATTTAGAAACCAGATGAGCCAGTGGCTTATAGATTCATAGATTCATAGATTCTAGGACTGGAAGGGACCTCGAGAGGTCATCGAGTCCAGTCCCCTGCCCGCATGGCAGGACCAAATACTGTCTAGACCATCCCTGATAGACATTTATCTAACCTACTCTTAAATATCTCCAGAGATGGAGATTCCACAACCTCCCTAGGCAATTTATTCCAGTGTTTAACCACCCTGACAGTTAGGAACTTTTTCCTAATGTCCAACCTAGACCTCCCTTGCTGCAGTTTAAGCCCATTGCTTCTTGTTCTATCCTCAGAGGCTAAGGTGAACAAGTTTTCTCCCTCCTCCTTATGACACCCTTTTAGATACCTGAAAACTGCTATCATGTCCCCTCTCAGTCTTCTCTTTTCCAAACTAAACAAACCCAATTCTTTCAGCCTTCCTTCATAGATCATGTTCTCAAGACCTTTAATCATTCTTGTTGCTCTTCTCTGGACCCTTTCCAATTTCTCCACATCTTTCTTGAAATGCGGTGCCCAGGACTGGACACAATACTCCAGCTGAGGCCTAACCAGAGCAGAGTAGAGCGGAAGAATGACTTCTCGTCTCTTGCTCACAACACACCTGTTAATACATCCCAGAATCATGTTTGCTTTTTTTGCAACAGCATCACACTGTTGACTCATATTTAGCTTGTGGTCCACTATAACCCCTAGATCCCTTTCTGCCGTACTCCTTCCTAGACAGTCTCTTCCCATTCTGTATGTGTGAAACTGATTTTTTCTTCCTAAGTGGAGCACTTTGCATTTGTCTTTGTTAAACTTCATCCTGTTTAACTCAGACCATTTCTCCAATCTGTCCAGATCATTTTGAATTATGACCCTGTCCTCCAAAGCAGTTGCAATCCCTCCCAGTTTGGTATCATCCGCAAACTTAATAATCGTACTTTCTATACCAATATCTAAGTCGTTAATGAAGATATTGAACAGAGCCGGTCCCAAAACAGACCCCTGCGGAACCCCACTCGTTATGCCTTTCCAGCAGGATTGGGAACCATTAACAACAACTCTCTGAGTACGGTTATCCAGCCAGTTATGCACCCACCTTATAGTAGCCCCATTTAAATTGTATTTGCCTAGTTTGTCGATAAGAATATTATGCGAGACCATATCAAATGCCTTACTAAAGTCTAGGTATACCACATCCACAGCTTCTCCCTTATCCACAAGACTCGTTATCCTATCGAAGAAAGCTATCAGATTGGTTTGACACGATTTGTTCTTTACAAATCCATGCTGGCTGTTCCCTATCACCTTACCACCTTCCACGTGTTTGCAGATGATTTCCTTAATTACTTGCTCCATTATCTTCCCTGGCACAGAAGTTAAACTAACTGGTCTGTAGTTTCCTGGGTTGTTTTTATTTCCCTTTTTATAGATGGGCACTATATTTGCCCTTTCCCAGTCTTCTGGAATCTCTCCCGTCTCCCATGATTTTCCAAAGATAATAGCTAGAGGCTCAGATACCTCCTCTATTAGCTCCTTGAGTATTCTAGGATGCATTTGATCAGGCCCTGGTGACTTGCAGGCATCTAACTTTTCTAAGTGATTTTTAACTTGTTCTTTTTTTATTTTATCTGCTAAACCTACCCCCTTCCCATTAGCATTCACTAGGTTAGGCATTCCTTCAGACTTCTCGGTGAAGACCAAAACAAAGAAGTCATTAAGCATCTCTGCCATTTCCAAGTTTCCTGTTACTGTTTCTCCCTCTTCACTAAGCAGTGGGCCTACCCTGTCTTTGGTCTTCCTCTTGCTTCTAATGTATTGATAAAAAGTCTTCTTGTTCCCCTTTATTCCCGTAGCTAGTTTGAGCTCATTTTGTGCCTTTGCCTTTCTAATCTTGCCCCTGCATTCCTGTGTTGTTTGCCTATATTCATCCTTTGTAATCTGTCCTAGTTTCCATTTTTTATATGACTCCTTTTTATTTTTTAGATCATGCAAGATCTCGTGGTTAAGCCAAGGTGGTCTTTTGCCACATTTTCTATCTTTCCTAACCAGCGGAATAGCTTGCTTTTGGGCCCTTTTTAGTGTCCCTTTGAAAAACTGCCAACTCTCCTCAGTTGTTTTTCCCCTCAGTCTTGATTCCCATGGGACCTTACCTATCAGCTCTCTGAGCTTACCAAAATCCGCCTTCCTGAAATCCACTGTCTCTATTTTGCTGTTCTCCCTTCTACCCTTCCTTAGAATTGCAAACTCTATGATTTCATGATCACTTTCACCCAAGCTGCCTTCTACTTTCAAATTCTCAACGAGTTCCTCCCTATTTGTTAAAATCAAGTCTAGAACAGCTTCCCCCCAGTAGCTTTTTCAACCTTCTGAAATAAAAAGTTGTCTGCAATGCAGTCCAAGAATTTGTTGGATAGTCTGTGCCCTGCTGTGTTATTTTCCCAACATATATTTGGATAGTTGAAGTCCCACATCACCACCAAATCTTGGGCTTTGGAAGATTTTGTTAGTTGTTTAAAAAAAGCCTCATCCACCTCTTCCACCTGGTTAGGTGGCCTGTAGTAGACTCCTAGCATGACACCACCCTTGTTTTTTACCCCTTTTAGCCTAACCCAGAGACTCTCAACACTTCCGTCTCCTATGTTCATCTCCACCTCAGTCCAAGTGTGTACATTTTTAATATATAAGGCAACACCTCCTCCCTTTTTCCCCTGTCTATCCTTCCTGAGCAAGCTGTATCCATCCACACCAACATTCCAATCATGTGTATTATCCCACCAAGTTTCAGTGATGCCAACAATGTCATAGTTGTATTTATTTATTAGCACTTCCAGTTCTTCCTGCTTATTACCCATACTTCTCGCATTTGTATATAGACATCTAAGATACTGGTTTGATCTTTCCTCCCGGTTTTGTCCTGACCCTCCTTTCTCTCTGCCAATATAGCCCACACTCCCTCTCGTTTCCGACCCATCTCCCAGGTCTCCATGTTCCCCACTTACCTGCGGGCTTTGCTCACCTGTCCCCGTCGAACCTAGTTTAAAGCCCTCCTCACTAGGTTAGCCAGCCTGTGTCCAAATAGGGTCTTTCCCCTCCTCGAAAGGTGAACGCCATCTCTGCCTAGCAGTCCTTCCTCAAATAGCATCCCGTGGTCTAGGAAGCCAAAGCCCTCCTGGCGACACCATCTTCGCAGCCAGGCATTCACCTCCATGATGCATCTGTCTCTGCCCGGGCCCCTACCTTTGACAGGAAGAATCGAAGAGAATACCACCTGCGCTCCAAACTCCTTCACCCGTACTCCCAGAGCCCTGTAGTCACTCTTGATCCGCTCAGTGTCACACCGCGCAGTATCATTTGTGCCCACATGGATGAGTAGCATGGGGTAGTAGTCAGAGGGCTGGATAATCCTCGACAATGCCTCCGTAACGTCTCAGATACGGGCTCCCGGCAGGCAGCATACCTCCCGAGATGAAATGTCAGGGCGACAGATGGGCGCCTCCGTCCCCCTCAGCAGAGAGTCTCCGACCACCACTACCCTACGTTTCCTATTCGCAGTGGTGGCAGCAGACCTCCCAGCCTTAGGGGTACGAGGCTTCTCCTCCTTTACTGTAGGGGGTGATGCCTTCTTTCCTGTATCAAGAAGAGCATAACGGTTACCTATTACCACAGCGGGAGGGTTTGGAGCAGGGATGGAGCACTGCCTGCTGCCAGAAGTAACCAGCTGCCAGTGTCCACCCTGAGCCATCTCCTCCTCCACCAGTGGTGTATAAGCAGTCCTGTGTACTGGGACAGCTACCTCAGCTGTCTCCACATGGACACTGTCCAGGAATTGCTCGTGGATTCGGATGCTTCTCAACCTAGCCACCTCCTCCTGTAGCTCTCCCACCTGCTGCCTGAGAGATTCCACCAGCAGGCACCTTTCACATTGGATGGTCCCCCCAGCCTGGATATCAGTAAGTGGAAATTGCAAGTTACAGTCTCTGCAAAACCACACCAGGATCTGGGTAGAAGCATCCATGCTCAGGCGCTCTGTCTGGCTACAGCTGCAGGTGGAGGAGACAGAAGCAGTGCTGGCACAGGTGTTGCGGGTCTTCCTAACCATCGTAAGCCTCCCTCTGTCAAACTCCTGTCTGCAGCCCCCTGTACGCTGAAAGGGTTGTTTAAGCAAGAAGTTTAAAGTTTTAAGGGGAATAAAGGGAAAACAGATAGAACCGGCAAGGGACCCTCGCCCCTTCCCACTCTCCTTCCAAACTCCCTTGCGAAACTCCCTGTTAGCAGCCCCTGTTCACAAAAGCTCCCTGGTCACTTGTGCGCTGCTTTATAAAGCCCTGGCCTGTATGAATGCCCCGCCCACTGATTAAGGCTCAGCCAATAACCAGAGGCTTCTAGGTTTCAAACCTTCCTTTGAAGCTCACAGCTTCCAACTGCCAGCCACAGCACACGGTCCTTCAAACAACCAACCAAACAAACAGACTGACAAACACAAGCTCAGCACACAGCAAGTAACCCCCAAACACAAACAAACACACACTGCAGACAGTCACTTACCCCAAAAGGGTGCTGTATTGCTCCTCCTTCACCTGGAGAACTCCCTTGTGAAACTCCCTGTTAGCAGCCCCTGTTCGCAAAACTGTATTCTTTTATTTTATTTTAATTTTATGCTAAACTGTATTCTTATTCCTGTTTTCTTTGTCTGCCTTTTCCTATCATTTGCTACACAGACAGTTGCCTCATCTTAATTCAGTGGAAATTCCTCATGAGCAAAGGGACCCTCTCATGTAAGGACTGGGGATTTAGATTGTCAGCAATTCAAGGCAGGGACTATCTTTTAGGCTATGTCTACACTGCAATTAAAAATCCGCGGCTAGCTCATGCCAGCTCACTTGATTTTTAGCTGCACAGACATTCAGGCTTGGGCTGGAGCCCAGGCTCTAGCACCCTGCGACGTGGGAGAGTCACAGAGCTCAGGCTGCAGCCTGAGTCCGAATATTTACATCAGAATTAAACAGCCCATTATCCTGAGCCCTGCAAACTTGAGTCAGCGGGCACGGGCCAGCTGTGGGTGTCTAATTGCAGTGTAGACATACGCTTAGTGTGTGTGTGCAGGGACTTGCACACTGTATCTCCAACTCAGACTGGGCCCTCTAAATACAAAGGTGATAAAAAATCCATTTTTCAGTTATGATACCACATGACCCAAGAGCCATATATCTCTAACAACCATAGGCCCCAACACCGGCGCCGACAGAAGTTGGCGCCTATGCTAACAACAACTTCCTAGATCTTTTTTTTTTTTTTGCCAAGCCATTAGTTATTACCACATCCCTATTAAAGTCCTGATTTTGCAAACCACTCCTTCAGTGGGTATGCCCCTTTCAGAGGGTTGTCAAGATTTGACTCTACAGCTTTGTGAAAGTAGGGTTTCATACATTCACAGATTTCAAGGCCAAAAAGGACCATTATCTTAATCTAGTCTCAATTCCTGTATAACACAAGCCCATAGAACTTCCCCAGAATAATTCCTAGAGCATATATTTTAGAAAAACAGCCAATTTGATTTAAAAATTACTAATAATGGAATGATGGAGCAGAGTGGGGGCTATCCAGTTTATTCCACTAAATGCAGCTTGTGTGATTATCTGCCCTGTGGGCAGGTGGCATATGTGTGTATTCGGTGCCAGGAGCTCATGGCCCTCAGAGACTAAGTACAGGCTCTTGAGGCCAGAGTGGCTGAAATGGAGTTGCTAAGGGAGACACAGAGGTACACAGAGCAGTACCACCTCTGGTCTGACAACCTCTGTGCTGTTGAGGAGGATGAAAGTCTTGGGGAAGGATAACATCAAACTAGAGTGGAGGGAAACAATCCCCTAGTTGGGACCTTCCTTCCAGATGATGTCACAGTATCCTCTCACACTGAGGATACTCCTCCGGGGAAGGGGACCTCAGTTATGAGGAAAAGACCGGTAACAGTAGTGAAGAATTTGAGAATTAGTTGGATTTGTGATGACCAGGTAGCAGCTGAAGACAAACAGGCAAATGAAAAAGAGTCCCATTCAATTACATCACATGAAGATAGACAACTAAATACTGACAAATTTTATAAGTGTTTGTAGACAAATGCAAGAAGTCTAGATACTAAAATGATTGGACTAGACTGCCTGGTATTAAATGAGGATATTGATATAATAGGCATCACAGAAACTTGGTGGAATGATGATAATCAGTGAGACATGGTAGTACCAGAGTTCAAAATATATTGGAATGATAGAGTGGGTTATGCTGGTGGGATATTGACAATATATGTAAAAGAAAGCACAGATACCAATAAGGTGAAAATCTTAAATTAATCAAACTGTATCATAGAATCACTATGGACAGAAATTCCATGCTTGAATAATAATAGGATAGCAGTAAGAGTATATTACCAACCACCTGACCAGGAAGGTAATGGTGATTATGAAATGCTCAGGGAGATTACAGAGGCTAAAAAATTAGAAAACTCAGTAATAATGGGGGATTTCAAATATCCCCATATTAACTAGGTACATATCTCCTCAGGACGGGATGTAGAGATAAAATTTCTAGATACCATTAATGACTGCTTCTTGGAGCAGCTAGTCCTGGAACCCACAAGGGGAGAGGCAATTCTTGATTTAGTCCTAAGTGGTGCACAGTTCTGGTTCAAGAGGTGAATCTAGCTGAGACACTCAGTAATAGCAACAATAATATATCCTTGTGTAGTAGGAAATAGCAAAGAAGCCCACCACAGCAGCATTTAACGTCAAAAAGGGGAACTATACCAAAATGAGGAAGTTATTTAAATGGAAATCAAAAGGAACAATCACAAGAGTAAACGGAAACTTTTAAAAAAACACCACAATAGAGACCCAAATTAAATGTATACCCCAAGTAAAAAAAAAAATAGTAAGAGGACCAAAAAATGCACAATAGATAAACAACAGAGTAAGGGAGGCAGTTGGAGGCAAAAAGCCATCCTTTAAAGATTGGAGTTGAAATCCTAGTGAGGAAAATAGAAAGTAACTTCTTAACCCAGATAACATAATTCTTTTCAGCAGAAGTTAGCTGAATAGAAGGTGCAGAGGTGGAGTTGTTACAAAAGCCTGCATATTGTGACAAAGCAGCTCTGACAGCAAAGCTTGAAGCATCTGCTTCTATGGTGAAGGGCTTGGCAGGATCCAAGTGTACAAGAATGGGAGCTGAGGTAAAAGATTTCTTTAGCTGATCAAATACAAACTGTGCCTCCGGCAACCAGACAGAGTGGACCCCCTTTCTGAGATATAGTTATTGGGGCTACTAGGTGAAAGAATCCTTTGATAATTTGAAACTGGCAGAAACCACTGAATACTTCTTACATCGTTTTTGGGTTCCACACAGAAATGGCAGATACATTTCATGGATCTACTGTTAGCCCTTCAGGGAAAATAACATACCCGAAGAATTCAATTGTATCTTTGTCAAACTCATATTTCTTCAGTTTGGTGTAAAGATAGTTTTGGCAGAGTCTGTTGAGAACGCGGTGTAAATGTTGCTCATGCAGCATCTGGTTTTCAGAAAAAAAAAAGTGCCTCCAGGAATATTATCCAAATAAATAACCACTAACTGATCCAATATGTCCTGGAAGATATAGTTGACAAAATGCTGAAACATCACCAGAGCATTACACAATCCAAAAGGCATAACTAGATACTCAAAATGTCCATATTGGGTGCAGAATGCTGCTTCCACGTGTTACTCTCTCTGATTCAAACCAGGTTGTAGGCCCTACAAAGGTCCATCTTAGTAAAAATCTTGGCTGAGTGGAGCCTCTCAAAGAGTTCATTAATAAGTGGCAAGGGGTTGTGATTCCGTCACCTTGTTCAGCATTCCATAGTCAGTGCTTCTTCATCATGAAGAAGAAGATTGGTGTCTCTGACAGAGAGGTGCAGGGGCAAAGGAAACCTTTCTCCAAGTTCTCACAGAGCTTCTGGAGTTCAGGTTCTGGGAGGGATTATATCCAGCCAAAGGAGTTCTCAGCTCCAAATTGTAGGTCAAATGGACAATCATAAAAGCAAGACATCAGCTCTCTTTTTCTCAAAAACATCAGCATAATTTTAATATTTCACCATGATTCCTGAAGCTATTGAGGTGGTCACCGGAATGGTGGCAGTCACCTTCAGAGTACCTCCTGCAGTTTCTGAATTTACGGGTATGTAGAAGTCTCGGCCGAGGTTTGGCCCTCTGCGGGGCTGTGGGGTATCCCACCGCCTCGCTCTGGTCTGCCGTCAGTCCTGGTCCAGCGGTAGTGTGGGATAGCAAACACACGGTTAGGGGCTCAGGTCCTTAAGCAGGGGCTGAGCCAATAGGTCAGAAAAAGCCCCGGGCCCTCAATCAGGGCGGGGCAGCAACCACGCAGTCTGGAGCTCAGGCCCTCAAGCAGGGGCTGAGTCAGTGGTTGTAGCAGCCCAGGCCCTAGGTCAGGGCGGGGCAGCAATCAAATAGTCAAGAACCCAGGCCCTTAGGCAGGGGCTGAGTCAATGGGTTTGTAGCGGCCCAGGCCTTAGGTCAGGGCGGGGCAGCAATCAAATAGTCAGGAACTCAGGCCCTTAAGCAGGGGCTGAGTCTATGAGCGAGAGGTCCCAGCCTCGCTAGGCCAGGAAAAAGGGGGAGTCTGCCACTCAAGGGGTGGGTGGCAGGGGGGACGCAGACCCTCCCACTCCACTGCGTCCCAGCCTGGGGCCCTAGCAGCGACGGAAACTCGCTGCTGTCAGTGGGGATCCTGGCCGCAACACACTGACATAGGCTCTGGCAGTGTTGCAGCCAGACTGGGGTCAGCTGCCCTTGGGCTACTTCCACACTCTCCCTCGTAGGGTACCTGGGCCGTACTAGTGTCCTCAGTGGTCTCCATGAGCATCGGTTCCTCCGGGTAGGTAGCGAAGGGTAGGTTCGGCTCCTCCTCGGGATAGCG
Organism: Terrapene triunguis; assembly: GCF_002925995.2. NCBI lineage: Eukaryota > Metazoa > Chordata > Testudines > Emydidae > Terrapene > Terrapene triunguis. The sequence continues at coordinate 37,125,020 of NW_020664372.1, forward strand.
GGAAAGGGGCAGGCTCGGCCAGTCCTCCTCAGGGTAACAGGCGAGGGGTAGGCTTGGCTGGCCTGGTGAGTCAGCAGGCCGGTCGTGGCCTGCTGCTGTCTCCCAAGCGGGAGGTCGGCCACAGACGTCTGCTCTCTCCGCCGGCTTGTTCTCCACTGAGCTCTGCAGGCGGGCTTTTATACTTCCGGGTTGGCGCCGTGACCTCTGAGGGGCGGGCGCCGGACCCGGTGGCTCCGCCCACGTTGGTGTTAGGGGAGGTTCGGCCATCAGCGGGGCTGTGGGGTATCCCACCGCCTTGCTACAGGGTAAGTGTGGGAAATTGCAGTGGGCTTCTTGTCCACAACATTCAAAAACTAATAGCAAAAACTTTTTTAAGTACATCAGAAGCAGGAAGCCTGCTAAACAACCAATGGGGACACTCGACAATCAAGATGCTAAAGGAACATTGTGGAGAAACTCAATGAATTCTTTGCATTGGTCTTCACGGCTGAGGATGTGAAGGAGATTCCCAAACCTGAGCCATTCTTTTTAGGTGACAAATCTGAGGAACTGTCCCAGATTTAGGTGTCATTAGAGGAGGTTTTGGAGCAAATTGATAAAATAAACAGTAATAAGTCACCAGGATCAGATGGGATTCACCCAAGAGTTCTGAAGGAATTCAAATGTGAAATTGCAGAACTACTAATTGTAGTTTGTAAACTATCATTGAAACCAGCTTCTGTACCAAATGACTGGACGACCAAATGCACCAAATGATGTGATGCCAATTTTTAAAAATGGCTCCAGAGGTGATCCTGGCAATTACAGGCCAGTAAACCTGACTTCAGTAAAACTGGCTGAAACTATAGTAAAGAACAAAATTGTCAGACACATAGATGAATATAATTTGTTGGGGAAGAGTCAACATGGTTTTTGTAAAGGGAAATCACGTCTCACCAATCTAGTAGAATTCTTTGAGGGGGTCAACAAGCATGTGGACAAGTGGGATCCAGTGGATATAGTGTACTTAGATTTTCAGAAAGACTTTGACAAGGTCCCTCACCAAAGGCTCTTAAGCAAAGTAAGCTGTCACGGGATAAGTGGAAAGGTCCTCTCACGGAACAGTAACTGGCTAAAAGATCAGAAACAAAGGGTAGGAATAAATGGTCAGTTTTCAGATGGAGAGGGGTAAATAGTGGTGTTTTCCAGGGGTCTGTACTGGGACCAGTCCTATTCAACATATTCATAAATGATCTGTAAAAATGAGGTGGCAAAATTTGCCGATGATACAAAACTACTCAAGATAGTTAAGTCCCAAGCAGACTGCAAAGAGCTACAAAACGATCTCACAAAACTGGGTGACTGGGAAACAAAATGGCAGATGAAATTCAATGTTGATAAATGCAAAGTAATGCACATCGGAAAATATAATCCCAACTATACATATAAAATTAAATTAGCTGTTACCACTCAAGAAAGAGATCTTGGAGTCAGTGTGGATAGTTCTCTGAAACCATAGATAATAAGACAGAAAATATATTGCCTCTATATAAATCCATGTTATGTCCATATCTTGAATATTGCATGCAGATGTGGTCGCCCCATTTCAAAAAAGATATGTTGGAAATGAAAAAGGTTCAGAAAAGGGCAACAAAAATTATTAGGGGTATGGAACGGCTGCCATATGAGGAGAGATTAATAAAACTGGGACTTTGCAGCTTGGAAAAGAGACGACTAAGGGAGAATATGATAAAGGTCTATAAAATCATGACTAGTTTGGAGAAAGTAAATAAGGAAGTGTTATTTACTCCTTCTCATAACACAAGAACTAGGGGTCACAAAATGAAATTAATAGGCAGCAGGTTTAAAACAAACAAAAGGAAGTATTTTGTCACACAATGCACATTCAACCTGTGGAACTCCTTGCCAGAGGATGTTGTGAAGGCCAAGACTATAACAGGGTTAAAAAAAGAACTAGATGAGTAATAGGTCCATCAATGGCTATTAGCCCAGATGGACAGGGATGGTGTCCCTAGCCTCTGTTTGCCAGAAGCTGGGAATGGGCGACAGTGGATGGATCACTTGATGATTACCTATTCTGTTCAGTCCTTATGGGGCAACTGGCATTGGCCATTGTCGGAAGACAGGATACTGGGCTAGATGGACCTTTGGTCTGACTCAGTATGGCCGTTCTTATGTTCTTATGTTAACATTGTTTTGGGAGGCAAAATTGATGGCAGAGTCTCAAATCAAAGTATCCTCTTCCTGTCCCCCAATTGGATGCATGGATCATGGATGATGAGCCAGGAAATACTGAGGATGATTGAGGAGTGAGGTGTATTGATCAAACCAAACTGTAGAACCTCCCCATGATCCTGGAGTCTGATAACAACTAAAGGTTCAGTTTGATGAGTAATTGGGCCAGAGGAGAAGGGGGATCCATCAATAGACTCCACCAAATTAGGGATGCTCTTGTGCTTGGTTGGAATATTGTGAACCCTGGCAAAGGCTAAGTCCATGAAATTGTCAGAGGCCCCAAAGTCCAGAAGCGCCCTCAGCTCTACCTCTGCCATAATGGGAGGTTGTAGCTAAAGGGGCAGTTGGAGGGTGCTGGCACAGTGTCCATCCATAGCTAGGGTACCAGTATACAAAGGGGATGCAAGGTTCTGGAGTGAGGAGGGGACACAGTCTTAGCCCAGACCCCCTTATCAGGGCTGAGGTCTGCAGTCTTTCGGGTTGAGACACAGCCTGGTTCTTCACAGGGCATCCCACATCATAGTGGCCAGATTGCCCACAATGCAGGCATAAGCCCCAAACATGATGCTAGTTCTTCTCTGCATCAGAGAGTCAAGGCTGAACCCAGCTGATCTGCCTCGACCTCTGTGATGAGAAAGTGGAAGGGGGTCAGGAACTTGACTCTCCCTCCAGGTGGCATTCAGTCAGGTGGCCATCAATACCAATACACAGCTTGACCAAGGCATCCAGGTTGGGCGGCAGCTCCACCTGTCCCAGCTCATCTTTGATTTCCTCACTTAGGGCATGTCGGAAATGGTAGCCCTGCACCGCCTCATTCCACTTGGTGTCTGCTGCCAGGTTCCAGAACTCTGAGGCAAACTTGGCGACTGCCCTGTTTCCCTGACACATCCCCCGAAGCCAGTTCGCTGCAGACTTCATGTAATTTTTATTGTCAAACACAATTGCCATGGCTCCAATGAACTCTTCAAACCCCAGCAGGGGGCTAGAAGTCTCCAGGAAGGGAGAAGCCTAGGCCAAGGCCTCGCCAGTTAGTAGATTAATAGTAAGTCCTACTTGGGTCTGGTTAGTGGAGAATGATTGGGGCCATAGCCTGGACAGGTGCTGGCACTGGTTCATGAAACTGGTTCACTTTCTCTGGTCCCCATCAAATGTATCCTACATTGGAATCTTTGGCTCCTTGGAAGCCAGGGTGGCAGATACAGGTGGAATGGCTTGAGCCTGTAGGGCTGCATTTCATACCTGCAGGGTCATAACATGGGACTGTAGGGTCTGCAGGATTCCCACAGTGTCTGGCAGGGACATGGCTGCCCTTATGGAATCCATCTGAAAGGCAGTCCAACCGTTTACCCCTCTTTTTGGGCTGCTCAAACTGTCAGCGACCAAGTCTTGTGCAGTCTGGCCTAACGGTTAGAGCAACAGTCTGGCCTCCCAGTTAGAGCTGAATCCAGCCAGGGTGAGGTCCTGGAGAGAGGCCAAAGATCAGAGCCGGGAGTCAGAAGCCAAAGCCTAAGCCAAAGGGTAAGCCAGAGTTACAATCAGAAGGTGTAGCCAATAGTTGGATCCCAGAGTCATAAGACAAAGATAAAGCTGAAGCCGAAGGGTTAACCAGAGTCACTACCAGGAGGTTTAGCTGAGGGTCAGAAGCCAGGATGGAGTGGGATGCTGTGGCAGGAACAGGTACAGGCAGGGACTGGAGAAGAAAGAGAACAGGAACAGGTACAGGCTAAAGACAGCAGGGGCAAGGACAGGACCAAGCACAGCTGCAGGCGAGAAGCACATTGAGCAGCTACTGGACTGCTGCTACTACTGAGTTTAGATATCAGCCTTCTGACTCCTGTATCCTGTCAAGTGCCTCAGTCAGACAGCTTCTGTCAGGGCCAGCTGTATTCATCAGGTTGTCAGGAGACTGGCTCCGCAGCAGGTTGGCTGCTGACACTAGCGCTATGAGGCATGTTCTTTAATCCTTCAATAATTCTCCTGGCTCTTCTTTGAACCCTCTCCAATTTATCAATATCCTTCTTGAATTGGGGACAATAGAACTGGACACAGTATTCCAGCAGGGGTCTCACCAGTGCTAAATACAGATGTACTCTTTACTCCTACTTGAGATTCCCGTTTATGCATCCCAGAATCACATTAGTCTTTTTGGTCACAGCATTGCACTGGAAGCTCATGTTCAGCTGCTTATCAACCACCACCCCCAGACATTTTTCAGAGTCCCTGCTTCCCAAGATAGAGTCCCCCACTGGGCTGAAAAAAGATCCTTTCCATCTCATATACTTTATGAGAACATGCCAAGAAACATACATGATTCTATGATTCTATGATCTCTTCTGAAACAAAAAAGTGAAAACTGGGGGAAAAATAAGACAAAAAGCCCTTAGCAACTGAAAGAGTAAGATTCAGCAAGCCTCTTGGCAAAATGGCCACTACAATTCCTTGACTCTGCTCAATTTAAAGAGACACACAAACATAAAAAGTTATGCTGACAAAAAATCCCACAGGAGGATAATCCTGCCATAGGAATGTTATCTGGGATCAGGAAATCACCAAGGAAGTAGGTGATTTGCTTCTGTTTTGTTTGTTATCTCTATATTACAAGTATATAATCCTGGGGTTATCATGTGATGAATATCTATTGATTAGTCACATAAATAGCCAGAACACCTAGCTACCTCAGCCCAGTTTAAGTGTTAGTGTTTTAGAATAATAATTTACCATGTTTAAAATAAATGTAATTTGAATATTTTAGTACCCCATTTCCTTGGTAAACTCTGCCTCCCCTTTGTGTGTTTACTACTCAATAAACACACAGTTAATTGGCTGAACTGTTTCTTCCTAGAGGTCTATGGGGGTGCCCACATACAGCCCAACTCATTTTTGGTGCATCCTATATATTCTGCAAGTAACTATGGGAGAAATCTGTGTGAATTTAAGAAAGAAAGCCCCACTTACAATAAATGAATACATTCAAGCTTGGTTTCCAACCATCCAGAGCCTGTTTTCTTCTTTTTCCCTTCCCTCCCACTTTCTATTTTAGGTACAATCTTTTGAATAAACTGTAAACCCAACAATATAAAGCTCTATGGTCAAATCCTGCACTCTGCACTCAGGCAAAACTCCCATTAGTTCCAGTGGCAGTTTTGCCTGAGTAAGGAGTGCAGGATTTTGCTGTAATGTCTCTTCCTGCCTTCCATGTATTGATCTCTCTCTCTCTCACACACAGGATGTTGGCTACAATGACACACTGCAGGCCTTTCTGTTAAAGCTCAAGGCACTAAACCATTCTGACAATAGGGCTCTGCTAAATAGCAGTGTTGCTGTTCTATTTATTATTAATAATCCAAACAAAGAAAGGAATCACTTTTTATTCAGTTTTTTTTTCAACTGCTTGTAACATGTGGTAGATTTACAGAACTGGAAACAAAATTCTGTTTATCTGCAGAACAAATATAACATTTGCAATGATGCTGCCCCCACCCCTGGTGTGCCTCCAAATGCTAATCTTGGTAGACTACTCATGGGAATGAGAGAGAGGCACGTGCTCATGCAGTTTTTGACTCTTATGTTGAGACTGCACAAAATAGGTGGTATATGTAAAGTCTACCAGGCTCTGAATAGATGTAATTGGCACATCTCACGCCCATCTTATGAACATCACTCCTTCCTGTGCTGTTAATCTTCTGGACAGTGCTAGCCAACTAAGGGTTTGACTGCCGAGGGAAGTTTGTAGCTACTTTGTGCTGCTGAAACCTCCACCACATGGCTGACTTTCTGCCTCAGAGGCCCTCTATGCCAGGAGATGCCAATATAGGATCAGGACCGAGTCTGGACCATTGAAGCTAGAGAGACAAATTTAGATCAGAGAAGTCCATCTCACCTGGAGTGCAACAAAAGGGAATTGCTCCGTGGGATCCATTTCTGCAGGTTATTGAAGTTAAATGAAGTTCCAGCTGTAAATTGCAGTTTGGAACCTTGAGTTGCCTAGATATCTTGCTGCAAAGCATCTTCTTGTCATGCATTGTAATAGTAATCACAGTTACTAGTGTGCAATACACTGCCCAGTGTCAGATCATGCTGACAAATGTCTCTTCTGAAGGGGTAAAAAGTCAAAGCAGGTCTTAACATTTCTAGGGGTTATTTAATTGAGATTTTAGAGTTTATGTCTACAAAAGCTTGAATTTCTCTTTCCAAAATCATGTACTGGGGATGCAAAGAAGAAGAAGAATGACTCATCTGAAGAATAGTGTTGTGGCTTATAATGCCAGTTCATATGTTTCTTGCATACTGGGACATTTTGATGACTATTAAGCATATTGATAAGGACACTAACTGGATGGGATGGAAGATACCTTCTCCATAGAATGGGGAAAGGGTCATGAATGGAAGATACCAACCTTTTGATATAATGGAATTTATTTTATTTTATTTGTTCAGAAAAACCTAGGGAATTCTTTATGAAAAACTGAAGCTAAGAATATTAAGATTGTTGGATTATAACGCATATCAGGAAATAGAAAAGTTGAGTGTGCAATTTTTACTCTAACTCTTGTGTTTATGTATTACTATATAATTTTCCATTGTATCCTTATACACTATTTCTCAATTAATTTAATATGGGTGGGATTTTCAAAAGTGCTCTGTGTTGGACTAAATTCTCCTGTTGAAGTTGATGATTAAACAGACATCGATTTCTCCAGAAGTTGAGTTAGGTCCAATGCCTAGCTCAGTGAAAATCCAGAGTGCATAACATATCTGTGAAAACATATATACTTACACAAAACAAATACAGTATATACTTAAAAATGTGAATATATTTACAAGAGGACACAGGTACGGCTGTACATATGGCTTTACTGTATCATTTCCTGTCTTAACATCATTTTCTTGCTGGAATATAACTTGAGCTAAAGATTTCTCTCATTAATAGACACTTCCAATCCTTTCAAATTATATTTTGGCCAAATGAAAATATCTTAGATTTTGTAAGTGGAACCTAACTGCTGACTTTTCATGGAACAGTATCATATGAAGATAATTCTGGTATTCCATTATATAAATATCTTATAGTTTGCTATAGCTGTTCAGTAAATAAAATCTCACTGTTGCTCCATTGCAGTGAAAGACTTCAGGATAATGAAGGATGGTTGGAGTGAGCCTTAGGAGAATTTGCCCTGTAAAATCTTGTATTAGACTCTACCTATAAATATATTAGAGATATCTGCAAGATCTCATCTTACATGAATATTTGTTATACAATTTTATCTCATCAGTATATTTCCATTAAGACAGATATTCCTTTTTCAAGGACACACAGTGGTTAAACAAGTCCACATATAGTATGTTTCACCTGTCCTTGCATTCACACAAAATGCAAGAATATATTAAAAATGACATAGTGACTTATATACTGATTTTTTTTCAGATATCAAATCATTTAAGAGCCATGAACTATAGTGTGTTTTTAAAGAAACAATGGTGCTATCTTAGTTATTTCAAAGACACTTGTGGGTTTTTAAGCACTGAATTCCTATAAGAATTCCTTCCACCTTGTGCTGTCACCTTGTACAAAGTGAGTGCAATATGGTTTTAATTGGCTTCTATTAAGATTTGGGAGGGTGTTACACCCCTTTGCACAGATATAAATGGCTACACAAGGAGCAAGGTAGTGGAGAAACAGGTCTCTTATGCCACTTGGGAGGGGACTCCAAATAGAGGAATGTTTATAGGAAAATATTTCCCCCATATTCCCTGATCACTCTTGATATGTCATACAATTAAGTCTGAGGCTATGGTTACAGCGCTGCAACTTTCTCGCTCAGGGGTGTGAAAAAACACCCCCTTGAGCGCAGCAAGTTACAGCGCTGTAAAGCGCCAGTGTAAACAGTGCCCCAGTGCTGGGAGCCGCACTCCCAGCACTGTAAGCTAATCCCCTCGTGGAGGTGGAGTATCTGCAGTGCTGGTAGAGCTCTCTTCCAGCACTGGCGTGCGACCACACTCGCACTTCAAAGCGCTCCCGCGGCAGCGCTTTGGAGTTTCGAGTGTAGCCACGGCCTAAGGTTACATAAGCCAATAGACTTCAAGATAATTCAGTGAAATCATATACGTATTTCTAAAAACAGGTGATGCACCCAAGCCAGCTTTCCTGAAGTCTGTAATTATTGCCTCCCCTGTCTATTAAATGTCATAATCCTGAGTCATCTTATTATCATTAGTTACAGAATGACTAAGTTTGTTAAATATGTCAGCTAATCTACTAAAGTTTGATTTAATGGCAGTTAGTATATTATGCATCACATTAATCCATTAATGAAAGCAACACCTGCATGACTACTAGATCCTCTTTTCTAGCTGTATTCAAACAATACATAGATTTAAAATGAATGCCCAGTGTAATGGGAACATTTGTCAAAGCATTCATGCTCTATTCAGAATTTAAGGAAGCAGCCGTTAATATTTCCCCATGGTGTATCTTAACTGAGCATTGAGTGTGGGAGTGGCATACCTATATAAAGTGATTAAACAATGCCTTTTCAACCATATCACTGCAATGATTGATAACATTCCTTTCATAATGGATATGGGCACAGTTTAAAATTTCCTGTTGTGGCTTCTTGCTGCAGTTGGAGGGCTTTCAGTTAGGTAAATAAGACCGAATCTTTTTTTTTTTTTAATCTTATGTGGTTTTAGTCTAAATAAAATGAATGGAACTACTCACTTGAGTAAGGTATCAGGAGGTAGCCATGTTAGTCTGTATCCACAAAAACAACAAGGAGTCTGGTGGCACCTTAAAGACTAACAGATTTATTTGGGCATAAACTTTTGTGGGTAAAAAACCTCACTTCTTCAGATGCAAGAATCTGAGAAGTGAGGTTTTTTACCCACGAAAGCTTATGCCCAAATAAATCTGTTAGTCTTTAAGGTGCCACCGCACTCCTTACCTTGTTGTTTTCACTTGAGTAAGGTAAGCAGTAGCCAACCCATGACCTGAATTGGATGGCAAAAGTTGTAGAGTATACCACTGCAATACACTCTGTTCATGTATGGCAGATAAAAAAAAGGTGGAGTAGAAGAAAATATAGATCATTTCAACAAAGTCTCGTTAGTGCAAAGTGTTAGGGATGTTTTTAGAGTGTTGCATAGAATAGCTGCTAGGCGTCATTGGACAACACCACGATTTGAGGTCAGAGGACAGTTGATGTCAACGTGGTATCTGGCTCTTCCATCTACATATGATTGCATTTTGAAAATCTGGATCTTCTTGCTCTCAGATGGTGGATGTTGGTCATAACAAGTGTTAATTTTTTGTAGCTCGTTGGGCCTTTGGGCTGCGATCTGTGTCTCTTCCTCATCCTAACTCAGTCAGAACTTCTATTCTCATGAACTCAACTCATTCTTCACAACCCCCTTAATCTTCTAAGTTTCCTTTTCTTAGCCCTCAGGATGCTTGCTGTTCACTGCCTTCCCCATAGGGTGACCAGATGTCCCGATTTTATAGGGACAGTCCCGATTTTTGGGTTTTTCTTATATAGGTTCCTATTACCTCCCACCCCCGTCCTGATTTTTCACACTTGCTGTCTGGTCACCCTACTTCCCCATGCTTCCTCCTTGATCCCCCAAAGTGCCCTTACCAAGGGGTTTCCAATAGTGCTGAGAGCCTTAGCTCTAGTCATGATAACAGGACAACAATCACTCTCAGTATACCAGCAGGTATAGTTTCCATGGCCAAGGGGTACAGTCAATACCATCTTTGTCTCCAGGGTCTACATCCATTGTAGACAGAGACTTTAGCTTTTTATTTCAGGCATGTTTCACAGACGTTTGCTAGCCAATGGCTAAGTTATCATCCTTCTTTCCTATCTTCTCCATCTTCCCACTTCTATCTTCCCTCTTCACTCTCTCACATAAATGTGCCTGCCAGGATTCTCTGCTGAACTTTCTTGTAAGGTTACCACAAATTCCAACAATATATTTAACTAGTAATTAAGAAAACACACACACAGACACAGATTGTACTTATTACTAAGCCTCCAAACAGAAGAAAATATGGTGATTCCACCAGTGATTTCTGCTTCAGCACTCCCATGCCCAACCATTGTAAACACAAACAAAAATAATCAGTCCCCACAAGGAATGTTCAAAGCAATGCCCCTCTGCCATGTACATTGGCCAAACTGGACAGTCTCTATGCAAAAGAATAAATGGACACAAATCTGACATCAGGAATCATAACATTCAAAACCCAGTGGGAGAACACTTCAACCTCTCTAATCACTCAGTGACAGACTTGAAGGTGTCAGTTTTGCAACAAAAAAACTTCAAAAACAGACTCCAAAGAGAGACTGCTGAACTCGAATTAATATGCAAATTAGACACAATTAACTTAGGTCTAAACAGAGACTGGGAATGGTTGGGTCATTACACTAATTGAATTTTTTTCCCCCCATGTTAAGTTCTCCTCACACCTTCTATGGGTCATCTCGATTATCACTTCAAAGTTTTTTCTTCTGCTGCTACTGATAGCTCATCTCAATTGATTGGCCTCTTACAATTGGTATGCGTACTTCCACCTTTTCATGTTCTCTGTATGTATAAATATCTTCTGTCTGTGTGTTTCACTCTATGCATCTGAAGAAGTGAGCTGTAGCCCACGAAAGCTTATGCTGAAATAAATTTGTTAGTCTCTAAGGTGCCACAAGTACTCCTGTTCTTTTTACAAAGCAAAAGGCAATTTATGATGCATTTCCTTGATAAATTATGCTCCTGAAATTATCTCTCAAGGGTAATTTCCCCCTCTTCTCTTTCCTCCTTTCCCCTACTCTGTAGTGATCTGTTAATTCATTCTTGCATTGAATAGTTTAATTTAGAGCCTGATCCTGCATTTCTTAAGTGCCTAAAATTTCCACTGAGATCCATGGGAATTTTGGAGGTACAAGGAATGCAGGATAAGCCCCTTAGACTGTAAGCTATTTGGGGAAAAGATTTTGGGCCACGTCTTCAGCTGATGGAAATCAGCATAGTCAATTGTTGAAATAAACGGAGTTATGCCAATTCACACCATGTGAGGATCTGGCCTTTGGATTTTCTGCTTGAAAATCACTATGCATACTTACAGTTATTGAATAAACAGAAAGGGACCAATTGTGCAACCTTTCACATTGGGTAAATGGCCACCAATGGGAGTGCTTGTCTGATCTAAGAACTCATGATTGTGAGTACTAGTCATACAATTGGCTCCTAAACAGCAAGACTCAAGCTTGTTTATAATATTACGTCAAACCATGATTAATGTTTCCCCTTCTTATTCTTGGTGGTTGGGAAAAGGGCTAAAGAAAAGTTTAAATAAAGCTATAGGCAGGGCTGTCCCTGGGGGAGCGCGGGGCCCGGGACACAGGTGCTGAGTTTCTAATCTGCCGGGGGGTGCTCCCCCTGGATCCGCCCAGGCTCTGTCTCACTTCTTCCCACCCTGCCTGCCTCTTCCCGCTCATCTCTTCCCCGCCCAATTCGGTCCCCTCCCCCGAGCGCGCTGCACCCTTGCTCCTCTCCCATCCCCCCAGCACCTCCTGACACCACGAAACATCTGATCTGTGGCAGGCAGTAGGCACTAAGAGGGAGGGGAAAGCGCTGATCGGCAGAGCTTGCCAGTGGGCAGGAGGCGCTGGGGGGTGGGGGAGGTTCTGGTAGAGGTGCTCTTTCTCACCCCCCCACCTGCCTGCCGGCCTGCCGCTCACCTCTCCATTTGCCTCCTCACCCGGCTCACTTGCCCGCCTCCTGCTTCACCTCCCCGCCCACCTCCTAATGATTTTAGAAGCGTGGGGCCCCCCAAAGCACGGGGCCCAGGGTGGTCACCCCAATTCGCCATACCCAAGGGACGGCTCTGCCTATAGGGCCCGATTCTCCTCTCACAGTGGCGTACATCAGAAATCACTTAAATGAAGTCAAGGGAGCTACATCAGTATAAAACTTGTACTAGTGAGAGAAGCAGCAGGCCCATATATATTAAAATGACCTAATTGCTTCATGGAGATTTATAGGTCAGAGAAAGAGGGAAAAGGAGACCACAAGTAAGTTGGTCAGAAATTTTATGAAGGAACATTTTTCTGTTGGAAGATGACGATTCATCAAAATCAAAACATGACACGAGACCATACCAATTTTGCCAAATCTGCCTTGGAACGCAGACAGGGGTCTGATGGAACTCAGGCTAGTCATCTGAGCTCAGACCTAGGGGATCAGGCAGGCTTGAGAGCCCCAGCTGCCGCCTGACCTGTGACGTCCACACTGCTATCTTTAGCATGCTAGCTTGCGCCCAGCTAGTGTATGTATGTCTACCCAGGTTGGGAAACTCTCTCCTTGCCTCAGTGTAGACACACATTGTATCCAGCTCCTGACAGGAAGCAGGGAACCTGGAAATTTTCTGGCTCCCAGCAGCGGTGTGGAGAATCTGAAAACCCTGGGAGCCCTGGTTGAGTTCAGGGCTTTGGAATTAAAACCTCCAGGTGGAATTTTGTTTTGAAAAATTCAAAACAAAATGTTTCAATTATTTCAAAATTGTATTTGTTTTCAGAATTTGCCTTTGCAGGAGTTCCAAAATTTCCATTTTTCTTTCCAAATCAGAACAAAGTGTTTTTCAAAATTTCAGAGTTTCTCACAGAAGGGAGTTTCTGATTTTGATCATGTCTAACTACAAGAGTTCCCATTTATAGTGAAACTCAAATTTCCCTCAGTGGAAGTTACTGAAGTTCAGTTCTTTTATTTAGGAGTGGACTAGCAGACAAAGATTTGTACTCTGCTCACATAGCATATTAGTTAAGATATTGTATTTCAGTAAACTGAACAAGACTCATTTTCTTTCAACTGAAGAAGAGAAGCCTAGAGAGTGATGCACATCAATATGAAATGGAATATTTAATAGGAAACAAAAGATTACTAAAAAAAAATCTTCTGTCATTAAAAAAGCAATATAGAAGACTGCATTACAGTATATAAGTCATTAAAATCAGATAGAGACATTATGATGATCAGATAAATCAGGGCTCAGAAATGTTAAGAGAGGATTGTTTTCTTTTAAAAAAAGATAATAAATTGGTAATAGAAGAGACAAAATATATTGTATACTTGAGATACATTTTAATTGCATGGAAAGGGGAGGTGTTGGAGCGGGTTTTTTTTTTTTCATTGATGAAATTGCCTGAATTAAAAACTAGAGATAGCATCTCTTTGACCACATTAGTGGAATGCTAAAGTTGAGAGTGAAAATATACAAAAGTCTGGAAATTCAGCCAAAATAAAAATCTATCAAAATCTGTCTGTAGAAATGTAGTAATTTCCACAGCAAATCAGCTAAATGTTCTACCTAGTCCAGAATCCTGTACTGGACAGTGGCTAGTATCATACGCTTCAGAGGAAGGTGCAAAAAATTCTGAAATGGACAATTATGGAATAAACTACTCATAAAAATGTTTCCTTATGTTTGGATAATGCCCTGAAACATGATATCTTATATACATATTACATAAACATATGTTGAAAACATTTAGATTGCAAAGTCAAAAATTAGAAAATGTCAGTATTTAGGCTGCTGGGGCAGCCTCAATTTGCCTCCCTTGTGCCTATACATTAGGACACAATTATATGTTCAGGTCACATACTATTTTTTCCATAAGATCTCTGCCTCGTTCAGTTCACAGGATGGAAGATGATCAGGAAATGGTGCAATACTTCAAGATTTCTTTTCATCCTTATCATATAGTATGTGGCCCCCGGTTTGTTTATTATACAGCATGCAAACCCTACACCAGGGGTTGACAACCTCTGGCACCCGGCTTGCCAGGGTAAGTACCCTGGCGGGGCGGGCCAGTTTGTTTACCTGCCGCATCCACA
>NW_020664372.1:37139237-37181369 GCF_002925995.2 Terrapene triunguis
CACATCCCTCGGCCCGCGCTGCTTCCCGCCGCCCCCATTGGCCTGGAGTGGCGAACCATGGCCAGTGGGAGCTGCGATCTGCCGAACCTGTGGACGCGGCAGGTAAACAAACTGGCCCGTCCCGCCAGGGTGCTTACCCTGGCGAGCCACGTGCCAGAGGTTGCTGACCCCTGCCCTATACTGAATTGATCCTTTCCTCTGAGTCTTTTCTAGGACACACAGCACTGCAGTAGCTAAGTGCTTCACAAATACTAATGATTTTATCTCCACATTTTCCCTGGGAGAAGAGATGGAGAAACTGAGGAAAAGTCTTACATGAAGATACTCAGTGAATTTGTGGCAGAGTCAGGATTATGAGTCAGAGCTGTCTGAGTTCTAACCCTATGTTTATTCCTCCAGACCACACTGCTGGAGGAGTTTAGCATCCACCGCTCTCATTGACTTCAGCTGCAGTTGTGAGTGCTCAGCACCTCTACAGATCAGATCTCAGGTGTCTAAGCTGGGCTCAGAGAATGAAGGACACAAAATTAGTAGCACTAACCACCTGCCAAAATGTTGGTGTGATTTGCTCTGAATCATACAGGAAGTCTGTGGTGAAGGCAGAAATAGAACTGAGATCTTTTGTGTGGGATTCATTTGCCTTAACACAAGAGCATATTTCACACACACACCCTCACGTCGTCTTCTTGACACTCCTTCCAATTTCTAGAGCAAATGAGGCAAGGGCCCTCCATAGAACCCTTTTCATTGCACAACTCTGATTCACTCTCTAAACACAATTCAGTCTGTGCACTGGATAAGGCAAAGATCCTTTGGAAAAAAATAGTATGTGTCTGTGTAATTAAAGACTGCATCATAATTCATGCATATAAGGGGGCAGAATAAAGACTGTCCAGGCAACCTAAATTTAACATTTCCTAACTTTCATGTGCTTGACTTTGCAACCTAAGCAATGGTCTTTTAACTTGGAGAGAGAGGGGTTAATGCAATTTCTTAGGGTATTTTAATAGAAAAAAGGTAAAAAAGATATTAAATACAACTATGACACACACCCAATGCATCAGTAGCAACAGGGTCAGAACTCTGAACAGACTGTTACCATTTCAGCAACAGAACTAACTACAGGAAGAAGAGAAAGCTATTATTCCAAGGGGGAATGGATCACTGGTGCCTTGTGCTGGGCATGAGATGTGGTAGCAGGGAGCACAACTTCCTTCTTTCTATCCCCCAAGAGATGGGGCATCCTCTAGCCTTGGGGGGAAAAGGAGAGTGTAAAACTTTCATGTATATGCATATGTTTCAAAAATGGCCAGGGAGAATTCTATCAAACTTTCATCTCTGAACTGAAAGTAACCATGGGAAATCTTAGTCCAGAGGATACTTTTTTCCCTCTTGAAAGTTAGAAGTGCCTGAAATTAGGGACTTATAATGAAGGTGCCTCCTCAACCACAATTACCACATCACCACTGTGAAGCTATAATCAAAATAAGAACAATAACTATATAAATTCTATCAGAGAGGAGCTCATTGGAGCCAATTAACTGGAGACAACTGCTGTATTGTGGGGGCAGAGCTTCTATTATGAAGAGGAAACTAATCAAATGTTCAGTATTTTTCTGTTAATTTGCAGCTTGTATACTGGTTTGAAGTATCAGGGGGTAGCCATGCTAGTCTGTATCCACAAAAACAACAAGGAGTGCGGTGGCACCTTAAAGACTAACAGATTTATTTGGGCATAAGCTTTCATGGGTAAAAAACCTCACTTCTTCAGATGCATGGAGTGAAAGTTACAGATGCAGGCATTATATAATGACACATGAAGAGAAGGGAGTTACCTCACAACTGGAGAACCTGTGTTGACAGGGCCAATTCAATCAGGTTGGATGTAGTCCACTCCCAATAATAGATAAGAAGGTGTCAATTCCAAGAGAGGCAAAGCTGCTTTTGTAATGAGCCAGCCACTCCCAATCCCTATTCATCCCAAATTAATGGTGTTAAATTTGCAAATGAATTTTAGTTCTGTGGTTTCTCTTTGAAGTCTGCTTCTGAAGTTTTTTTGTTCAAGAATAGTTACTTTTAAATCTGTTATAAAATGTCCAGGGAGGTTGAAGTGTTCACCTACTGGCTTTTGTATGTTACCATTCCTGATGTCCAATTTGTGTCCATTTATTCTTTTACGTAGGGACTGTCCGGTTTGGCCAATGTACATGGCAGAGAGGCATTGCTGGCACATAATGGCATATATCACATTAGTAGACGTGCGGATGAATGAGCCCTTGATGGTGTGGCTGATGTGGTTGGGTCCTCTGATGGTGTCGCTAGAGTAGATTTGAGGACAGAGTAGGCAACGAGGTTTGCTACAGGGATTGGTTCCTGGGTTGGTGTTTCTGTGGTGTGGTGTGTAATTGTTGGTGAGTATTTGCTTCGGGTTGGGGGTTGTCTGTAAGCGAGGACTGGCCTGTCTCCCAAGGTCTGTGAGAGTGAGGGATCGTTTTCCAGGATAGGTTGTAGATCATTGACAATGCGCTGGAGAGGTTTTAGCTGGGGGCTGTATGTGATGGCCAGTGGTGTTCTGTTATTTTCTTTGTTGGGCCCGTCCTGTAGTAAGTGATTTCTGGGTACCTGTCTCGTTCTGTCAATCTGTTTCCTCACTTCCCCAGGTGGGTATTGTAGTTTTACGAATGCTTGATAAAGATCTTATAGGTGTGTGTCTCTGTCTGAGGGATTGGAGCAAATTTGGTTGTATCTTACGGCTTGGCTGTAGACAATGGAACATGTGATGTGTCCTGGATGGAAGCTGGAGGCATGTAGATAAGTATAGTGGTCAGTAGGTTTCCGGTATAGGGTGGTGTTTATGTGACCATCACTTATTTGCACTGTAGTGTCCAGGAAGTGGATCTCTTGTGTGGACTGGTCCAGGCTGAGGTTGATGGTGGGGAGGAAATTGTTGAAATCCAGGTGAAATTCTTCAAGGGCCTCCTTTCTGTGGGTCCGTATGATGAAGATGTCATCAATGTAGCGCACGTAGAGGAGGGGTGCGAGGGGACGAGAGCTGAGGAAGCATTGTTCTAAGTCAGCCATAAAAATGTTGGCATACTGTGGGGCCATGCAGGTACCCATAGCAGTGCCACTGACTTGAAAGTATAAGTTGTCCCCAAATCTGAAATGGTTGTGGGTGAGGACAAAGTCACAAAGCTCAGCCACCAGGCTTGCTGTGGCCTCATCAGGGATACTGGTTTGGGCTCTATATAAATCTAATAAATCACATAAGCAATCAAACAACATAGAGATGGCAATGGCTCTTTGTCACTACCAATGTGGGTCAGATTTCAATCAGTAAGATAGGGATGAAAGATTTGGCAGTCAAGGACCAGTCCTTCCAGGCATCCATCCCCTATGGGCCCAGATGGTTCCGATTGGAAACCTGAGTCTGAGCACCACCAGATTCTCACACCCCAAAGAGCAGTGTCAATCAGTCATGGATCTAGCACCAATACAGTCACCACTGCTGTCGTGCATGAGAGATTTGATAGTACTAAGTTATATTGTATGGTGGGAGTTACAGAAGGGGAATAACTGTCCATTCTTCATTGTTTCTATGCTTTATGCAGACAAATTAAGCCTTTTAGAAGCTTGAGATTCAGCTTTAATGGCATTTTGCAACTAAATTGTTAGGAGTGGAGAGGTGACACTTTATCAGTTTTTTCCCCTCTGTCTGCTCTAGCTCTTGGCAAGATCACTATCTTCCTACAGTGATGAAAGAGAATATTAAGTACAGACATCAAAATGAAAAACATGATAAGTCTTTTTTATCTTACTGTTTATTAAGACTCTTCATTCCTGATTCATTAAACGTTGTATTTTTAATTGAGGGCAGTGAAAATTAGAGATATGTGATCATAGATTATATCACTATATCACTATCTTTGTACACAGGACCAGAAGCTAAAAACAATGATGTACTTCTTGAAGGTAACCTCACCTATATTTTTACATATTTAGAGTCAATTTCTTCTCTTAGCTTGTCCTTGTAAATTCAGAGTTACTCCTTTGAAATCTAGGGAGTTACTTCTGATTTACACAGGGGAAGCAGAGAGCAGAATTCAAACATAATAATTGGGTGAGTTGTGTTGGTATTTAGTGAAGGAGGTAGGAATGACCTGAAGATCAACAAACCTAGGCTCTTTCAGATAACAAGGAAGCAAATCGCAGCATCAAAACCTCCCCTCTGAGAACACCCTGTCTGCAGCCCACGCAAAGTTTGAACCCAGGTTCTGTCAGCAAGACCATCCTTTGCACCTGAAACAAACTTGAAACCAGTGCAGTCTGTGTAACACTGGGGTAATATGCTTTTCAAGAGAAGCAGAAGATTCTGCCACCATACGCATGTTGAGGAGACCTCCAGAATGACCCACAGCTCTACATTTTCTTTTCATGAAACATATAGAATGTATTCTCCTTGCCAGTGCCTAGCTTCAGTTTGGATGATAGCTGGTTGACTAAGGTTCAGTCTGGATAAGAGCAACATGATTCTAGATTAAAGAAACACCTGGAGGACACGATGGAAGTGGTATCTGTTCCCTTGGTAGATCCTTTATTTATTAACAGACTTACAATCTGAGATCTTTGTTGTGTCCTCAGCTGCTTCTGAATTTTTAGGTAGCAGTATTAGCCAAGTGTGCTTTATTTTTCATCCTTCCTTGGCAAGAAGACTGTGACCTTTCATGTTGTCTGCAGACAGCTATCTTACCTTTTTTTAACATCTGCATTAGATCACTGCTATGCACGTCATATGGGGCTACTCTTGCAGGCCAGGCAGTCTTCAGTTAGTTCAGAATGCAGCTGCCTGCTTACTTGGGGTTCACCCTTACTTGTGCTGAAAAAGGCCTTACTCCACTAGTATTCCTTTGGACCCTCCCCCCATGTTGTGAACTTTACATAAAGGCCAGGAACATTCAGCTTAAAGTGGTGAATGCTCCTCCACGTACCTTAGTGTGTAGCAGACTCCATTATCCTATAGGATCTTGCAGCCTGCACAGCTCCTATGTATACAGGTGAGCTCAGGAATGGTTCCACATTGCCCTCAATGTAGGGCTATGTCTTACAGGTAGAGTCAAATTCTTTATGAGTAGCAACATTTAGCCACCATTGAAAGCATTTTTCCAACAAAACAGTGGTATCTGAGCTTACTATATATTTTCCATATACAATATTTAAAACCGATATTTTGGGGTTACAGCATGGTAACGGTTCACAGAATTGACTTTTTTGTGGATTTGTAGGAGGGCTCCAGTGGAGACTACTGCATTGGTTAAACAGGTATCAACACCACGTTTTGATGAGTGAGTGACATCTAAGAAGAGTGGGTTGTTTTTGGAACTCTTGCAGCTTTTGTTTGAAACAAACTGATTGACATATTATTCATAATCAACCTTTTAAAAATCTGACAAAAAGAAAACACATTCTTATGAAAATTGTGCCTTGCAGGTGCTTGAAAAGAAATTCCCCTCCCCTCTCGGTAATTTTGTATGTTTTCTGTATTTAGACTTTAGATATTTTAAAGATTCTGTTACTGGTAACTGCTTAAACACAATGACATCAAGACAACTTGTTTGTCCCCATCTATCTCTTGTTTGCTCTTGTGTTTGAGTTTGCCACTCTATTTGAAGTGGAATAATATTCACTGGCATGAATTGTGTTTTCTGTTACTTGTGATTACTCACTAAATCATTCTGGAGTGTTCACCTTTTTTTTGTTATTTTTTTTCCTAATTATTGGGTTTGATCTCCTATCGGGGAATTGGGCATTCTATGCTGAGCCATCCTGAAAATAATTGCATTTGCAGTGATTGTTTTGTAATAATAGTTCTGTGGTATAAATGCATGTGGGGCAAATCCTTCAGTCTTTACTCAGACAAATCTCTCAGTGAAATCAATGGGAGCTTTTCCTGTGAAATGATTGAAGAAGGACTTTGTGACTGAGCTTATTATTTGTAAAATATTTATATAATATATGTTAACTATTATTTCTTTCCAGCTCAAAAGCAACCATCAAATCCAAGCATTGCCTGTTACAGTATCATTGTACAATTTGGGCTGCATTCTGTTCTCAGTTTGGACATGCAGCTTACATTGATGTTAGTGAGAGTTGTGTGCACAGATGGGGGAAGTATGTTGGTTTTTTATAGTAATATCGCTGGTGGATTATTAAGGGACAGGTTCTGATACCCGTACTGACACTGAGTAGTGCCTTACTCTACAAGCAATCCTATTCATTTCAAAGGGGCTGTTCATGGTGGAAGCTGCTATTCAATGTGAATAAGGGTAGCAGAAACTGCCACTAAATAATTATTTGCCATTTGATTATAAATGGTGATTACCTGGAAGGTTTGGGGAATTTTGCAGTGTGATGCATAGATTTAGCTGTGCAACAGCTATTAATTTCCAGTGCAGTTCATAGCAATTTAACCAAACAATTTCCTTGGACATCAGTGATGATTTTCAATAGGTAAATTCCTGTATAGTACAAGGAAAATATCCCCTTCTTTCACTTACACTACCGTTAAGGATCAGATTCATCTTTCATATAATGTACTCTTCATTTTTATTCACACATTGTGGACATCTTGAATAATTTGGGACAAATACCCACCTCCAGCTAGAAGTCCCATATATTTGCATAAGCACAACAAGTAGGCTTCGCTCCTTTGTAGCTTATGCAAGCACCGGTATGTCTTTCTAATTGTTCTTCTATGATCTGTGGGTATATTACTTGATTTCTATATTTCAGTCACTGCAGTTGTAGCTTATTTAAGGATTTGATACTGTATAAATTTAAAGCCCAGTCCTGAAAGCTTGCTTCACTGGAATAATCTTTACTCACATAATAGGCTCATTGACTTCTGTAGGTATAGTCATGGAAGCAAAGGTTTGCAGACACAGGCCCATAATTGTCCAACAGTCTAAGATGCTATGCATCTATACAGGAAAAACACTGTAGAAATGAAGAGCCTGCTCTGGCTCTTACTGAAGTAAATGACAAAACAGCTCTTAACATCAATGGGACGTGAAATAGGCCTAGTATTACTGGCTGACTCACTGACTGGGGGACATGGATTTCTAGAGAATTATTGTGACTTGCTACTGCATTTTAGGTGCCTTAAGCTATATAAAAAGTCCCTCTAATGTGCAGTTTGTGGATGTGGGAAATAGAAATTTCATAGACACACATTCTATAGGCCAGATCCTCAGCTGGTGTAAATTGGAATAGTTCCATTGGCTTAATTCTAGGTCGTGTGAATATGGAGGATTGTCATTTTCCATCTTTTTTAAAATTCATATTGATCACGAGACATATATGTGTACGAGTATATATAATTAACCAATATCCTTGCCTTTACTGTGAATTACCATTGCAGGTGCAATATAGGATTAAGGGTTCCTAGCCTGTTAGAATGCCGATGGCGTTCTCACCTTGTGGCCAAGAGCCAACCAGTGATCACAAACAGAGATCGTGATAGGAAGGTATTGTCAGGTCTCAGAAAGATTTAGTCAATCCCTTCAGCCGACTCCAGCTTATCCCAGCCATTTACTAGGGAGGAAATGGAATCAGCTATTCCTATCTTAAAACCTTACAAGGCTCCTGGGCTTGACAACATCCATGGGCAGTTCCTGCATCACATGAGCTCATCCTGTTGCAACTTTCTGCTAAGACTCTACAGTACTTGTCTGGAATGCTGTACAGTTCCAAAGCTCTGGCGAAGGTCACATGTAATGACACTTCTTATGCCTGGAAGGAAGGTGGATGACCTGAAGAACTATTGCTCAATCGCTTTGATCAGTGTCACTTCTAAGCTGCTGGGTTTTAACCGACTGTTGCCTTTAATTGACCACAGTTACCTCATTACCATGCGGGGTTCCAACCGGGCTGTAGTGCTGAGGATTAAGTGGTTAGGCTGATCTCTTTGATTAAGGATGCCTTTGAGGCAGGACAAAAGATTAGCACTGCTTTTGTTGGCCTTTCATTGGCATACAACACAGTGTGGCAACAGGGATTAGTCCTAAAATGATACTCCGAGGTCCCAAACAAGAGTTTAGTATGCAGATGATTTCTAACAGAACGGTGGTCATCAAGTGTGGAGATGGTTAAAGCTGCCCACATTGTATGAACAATGGCCTTCCCAGGGATCCGTACTTGTTCCAGTGCTCTTTAATATAGGTATAAATGATCTGCTGCCCATCTTGGCAACTAAATTTATGTGCACTGATGACATCTGCCTAGCAATAGCCAGAAGGAGCTTTGAGGTACTGGAGTTCTGCTTGTCTTTTTTTCTTGACACCTCAGTTAAGTACTTTTTTGTAGTGGCAACTTAAGATGACATTGTCTTCAGTGTGTTTAATTTGTTTCCATCTCACCCACTGGTTAGCTCATTGATAGCTGCTGGTTTTTCTGAACAATCAGCCAGCCATTTTTGATCCATACCCTATTTCTTGGAGGCTAAAGCTTGACCACTTTCAGTCCTTTCGGCAACACATTAAAACAACATGTACCGAAATCCAGATGAGAGTTGCACTCCTCCAAAGGCTTGCTGGCAATTCATAGGGTTCTAGCACTGCGGCCTTATGGACATATAACAATGCCCTAATTATTGCACCTGCTGAATACTCAGTGGCAGCATGGTGCTCCAGCTGTCCTTGTGGCAAGTTGGACTCAATGATCAACCCTTTGTATCATCACTGGTGCGACCTGGACAACTCAAATCTCCAAACTTCTGGTCCTGGCTGGCATTGTTCTTCCAGGGAGCAGGGCCTGGCTGCTTTACTGTGCACAGCCAACTATTAAGAGAGCTAACTTCACAATTTCATCTCAAAGCCACATCAAAAACACTGGTTAAAGTCAAGATGCTCTTTTCTGAAATAGCTGAGCCTCTCTATCAGTACACCAGACACAACCTGTCCAAGATGGTGCAAGACTATATTTTGGATTGATGGAGCATTTCTTGGCAGATAGACAGCTCAGATGTGCATCCCTTTGTCTCTCCAGATCACCTCAGAACAACCATAAGAACCAAAAGATCCTGTTTTCTTATAAGAGGATACACTGGGGTCACATGTGGTTTACCTTACATCTTTGCCACTGGGCAGGGTGGGGGTAAGGGGGGGGGGCGGCTTCTTAAACTCCCCATCCTGCCCCCATAGATCTCAGGAACAAAGATCATGCCATCTGATTAACAACTACCCTCTATATCATCTTGGTGGTGGATTGATGCCCTTGTCATCTCTGGATGTTGCTGCCGTCAGAGTGGCTACATTACTTACCCAACATCTAATTCATTGTTTGTGCCACCAGAAGCTGTACACCAGAAGAATGACTGCTAGACATTATGGTGAGAACACACACAGACTGCCATAGATAGATCTCTGCTCTGACATTTATTCAGAGAGCTGTCTCTGTGCCCAGAATTCACAGATCTCATATCAATGGAATAATGTGTCTCCAACCATATCTAATAAGGCTGTAATGGTTGGTTCAGAACACCAGAAACTCAATTTTTTTTCACTTAAGTCGCTAGGGTATAATATTTAACATTATACATGGCTTATGTCTCTTGTTCTCTTCTTCTCCCCCTTCAATATATCAGACTCCTCTGCATTTTACCACAGCTCTTCCCTTCACCTAGCATGTGAGTTAGAGTGCATAATAAGGGCTATAGGCCCAGAACTTCAAAGGTATTTGGGTGTCTAACTTCCATTGAAATTAATGGGAGTTAGGTGCTTGAATACCTTTGAGGATCTGATAGACCTTTTGATCCATGCATGCAATTTCCCTAAATGTCAGTGGTAGTTCTGTAAAAAGATAAAGAGCCTTAGGCTAAACCCCAACATCTTTACTTAGTTGTTCCTGAGGCAAA
This sequence comes from Terrapene triunguis, assembly GCF_002925995.2. NCBI lineage: Eukaryota > Metazoa > Chordata > Testudines > Emydidae > Terrapene > Terrapene triunguis. The sequence continues at coordinate 37,149,148 of NW_020664372.1, forward strand.
GATTCCATTGGTGTCAATGAGAGTTTTATCTCAGAAAAGACTGAGTAAAAACTGAGGAAGGACTTTAGGACTTGACCCCTTAATTATCTATTTCTCTGGTATCACTTTCTTCTTATAGCTGCATGTACTGAAAAATATCAAGAAAACAAACATGCATTTTTAAATACCTGCTAGAAGTACTCAAATACATGATTCACCAAGTGTTGCTGATTTCTGCTGAATATAGTAATTGACTCTACAAATATTTCTGGTAGTTTTTGACCAGCTCTGGAGCTGGTCAATTAATATTCATTGAATAATTTATTAAACGGTTAATGGCAAAATTAATCAAATAAATTGTGCGATGAATATTTTTTCAAAGCCTGTTACAGTCTTTCCTTTATAATACATACAGTCCTCTATATAATAAATTAACAAGCACTGTGAATTACAGAGCTACAATTTTACTGAAGGCTTTTGGGGACATCAGAAACCTCCAGAGTGAGGCTCAAGTGGTTTGGACAGTCACTAGAATCCAAAAATGTAATTATAGCCCCATCAGTCAAAATGTGTTTGCATTTTAATTAACACAGGGATTCAAATGTAATGGTACATCTTTCCTCACCTCCTCTACCTCTCCTCATTTCTTCTCTTCCTAGCCCACTCCCCCTGGTGTCTCACCTCTTCTCCTCCATACACTTCCAGTCCTGACGTTGCTCCCTCCTAAGCACAGCATAAGAGGCTCCCTCTGAAGGTCAACCCTAGCAGCACATAGCAGGAATGAATTAGGCTCCAGTATAACAAAGCACCTACTTAATTTTAAGCAAATGAATTGTCTCACTGAAGTCAATGGGTCAATGAGACTGTTTATATGTTTAAGATCAACCGCATGCCTAAATGGTTTGCTGGCTGGGGGCCTTGAACACTAATTGAGAGATTTTAGTAATACACGGGGCATCACATCACATTAGAATTTTTATATTTTATTTCACTGTTTGGTTTACATTTTACACTGCAGCACACATATTAGATACCACACAGTGTCATGTACTCATGCATTAGCTTTACGAAAAACATTGGGATAAATGTACTCTCTCACCACACAGAAATTGTTTTCACTAAAGGAGGATAATTTAACATTTAGATAATAAGTATGTGATTTTAAAAATTGTAGGTAGTGTTTGTTCCAAAAAGATGGCTTTCTCCCCTCTATGTAATTACAGGTTTTGGAAAGTCTATTATTGTATCTCTAAGTAGCTAAAACCACTGGCAAACTCCGATTTTGAGGATTTACAGTATTAGGATGCTCACAGAAATGTAAACAGAGACCAGATAGGAAAGAAAAAGTCTTCTATATTACTAAAATATACCAACTCAAAAATATATCACCTCAAAGACAGAAAGTACACCTCGCTCATAGACAACAATAATAATACTTAGTTCTTATGTAGCCTTTTTCAGCCATTAATCCCAAGGTGCTTTACAAAAGAGGGTAAGTATCACTATCCCCATTTTATAGGTGGGAGACAGAGGCACAGGGACTTGCCCAAACTTTGGAAGGTGGGACTGAAACCTAAAGTCTCCCGATGCCCCTCCCTGTGCCCTATTCACTGGACCATGCTGATTTCCTTCAGCCTCAACTTTCTGTCTGGCCAAAGTCAGTGCCATAGTTGGCTATAGAACCCAGTTTTCTTGTCTCCCACTCGCCACATTGCATCTCTTAAAAAAGTCAGTTTAGTTTCCCAACCATAATACCTAATACTCAGTGGTCTTGATGATTCAGTTCTGTTTGTTCCTTCTGAAGCACCTGGCATTGGCCACTGTTGGAAGACAGGATATTGCGCTAGATGGACCTTTGGTCTGACCCAGTATGGCCGTTCTTATGTTCTTAGTTCTGTTTAGAAGATGCTTTCTTCATACATTAAGCTTTGGCAGTGAGCTGGAATTCTGTTGATATGATAATGTGGCTGCCTCTTTGTTTTTTTGCAAGATTTCATTTTATAAAAAGGCTGTATGCAGTTGCTGCTGCTTGAGAGGTTACTTTGAGACTGCACTTCAAACCGACAAGAATGTGGTCTCAATATTTTTCCCTTTGTAACTTTCTAGTTAGAAGGATGCTTCTTCTAATCAGCAGGCTTTAGTGGTGCTCAAACTCCTATCAGACTGCAACAGACTCTTAATCCGGCTCTGATGTCACAGATTAATAAAATTACTAAAGTCTATAATGAAGTTTATCTTCCCTTTCATTTTTCAATATTTCAAATTTGCTCGCAATGTAGAATGCTTGTGTGAATGGCATGTGTTTCCAGTCTTGTAGCTTCCCGAGAGCTGTATATTTTTGCAAAAAAAATAAGCAGCAGCTTGTCATCTGCTGTAGCTATGTGAAGTAAAAAACAAGAAAACTTCTGGATATATCTGAATCTGTCTGAATTTGTCTGGGAGTGACCTTCCCTTCCCTAGTGAGAAACTCTTCTGACTGCTGAAGGCACTCATCTTGATGCTGGTTTGTAGGATTATATGAACCCAAATCCACTGGTTCATCATTTATGAAGCTTGCAGGTATGTCACCTCTCTGATTAAAAACAAAACAAAAAAGAGAATATGAATAAAGTTCTTTGTACCAGTGAGATAAGAGAATATGAATCAGGTTCCTTGTACTTGTGATATAAGAATAAATGAATAGAGCTTCATGCTCTGACGTAGGAGATTCAGTGAGCTGAACAGCAATACTGATTGAAAGGACAGAAGATATATGTGTCTGCCATAGGACCCTGGCAGCATTTTATCAGTCTCTTTATTCAGTCTTTTTTCCATCATGACAGAAAAGGCCTTAGAGAGGAAAACTATAGCAAACTGATTTACAAGCTCTAAATGACAGCAGTAGGTCTTATTACTGCAATGCACTGAAGAATCCTTCTTTCACCTTCCTTAGCCCATATAATTTGTCGCAGTTAAATTTTTAAAAATAGTGGGATGGAATGGTCACCAGCCATTGCAACACTAGATGCCAGCTGCAAATGTGTGTACTTTAATTCTGCTAAAGCCACTTCATCTTCTAACAGAGGTTAGTAGTACCTTTCATCTCTCTTTGCCAGGCTTTTTTAAAGTTCCCTGCCTTCCATGTGAAATTCCATTTCACAAAGTGATTGACAGCAGACACAGAATCCTAAGGCTCTTCCGCCCTGAATGACAAAAATCAAGCAGAACACTCACCCCCCAAACCCTAGCGTACCATAAAAAGATTGCCACTGCAGCTGCTGTTGCTGAGTCTACTGCTGGCCTTTTGAAAGAGTGGCTAAGCAGTTGCTCTTATCTACTGTGTTTTAAAACAGTCAGCTAAGTTATTTTCTTAAAAGGGAAAAAATACTTTAAAACAATTTAACTTTATTACCGAAGTCACGTGTCTTGCAATTGGAGTGCTTTTAGAGAGGCAGCATGCTCCAGTGGATAGGGCTCTGGAGTTGGAGTCAGGAGACTCTGGTTCTGCCACTGACCTACTGTGTGACCTTGGGCAAGTCACCTCACCACTGTTTCCCTGTCTGTGTTGTCTAGTTAAACAGTAAGCTCTCCAGGGCAGGGACTGTTTCTTGCTGTACATTTGTCAATTGCCTGGAACAATGGGGCTTTAGTCCTGACTGGGATCTTTAGGCACTGCTGTAATTAATAATATAATATAATATAATATAATATAATATAATATAATATAATATAAAACCTGCTAATGAAGGTCATCAGTGAAAAGGAAAATAAAGTTTACACATTAATTTTAAAAAGTTGAATAGCTGCTGTGCAATGGTGGCCAGAAGCAGATGTTTTCAAAGCCCTATAGCGATGCAAGTACACTATGAAAGACTCACTGTAAATGAAATGTAGGAAATACTTGTCGCACAGAGTGGCAAAATAGCACACTATACCTTTAAAGAAAGAGAGAGCAGACTGGAATCTGAGAGAGGCAGGAACTGGAGAGAAAGAGCAGGGGTGACTAGACCAGGAACTGCATATGTTAGAGGGAAGATTGTGTCACTGAGAAGTCTTTGTTTGGAAGTAGTGTCACAAAGTATAACATGGGCCAACAGAATTCAACTCTTGCTACAACTAATTCCTCGAATCAGTTTAATTTGATCAGACGGAAGTAAAGTTATATAGTGCCCATGACACCCTGTGAACCCAGGACCAAAGGAGGACATTTGCACAGACACTAAATTGGAAGAAATGGTAAATATTTGCTTTGTACCAATGGAGCTTAATAAAATGGTCATTGCAGAGATTTGTGGTTCAGTTAGGAAGTCGGCAAATTAGACTATTAATGTTAAATTGGAGTGAAAACAGGCCTCATACATAGTAATGAAGTTGAAGTTCAGCCAGCAGAGCTAAACAGGCAGGCCCGTCATTTTGTGTTAGTGCAGGCGGAAATCAGGAGGGACGTTGGAAGGAAACACAAGATGATAGCACAGGCAGACAAAGGCTGCAGCAAGCTGTTCACCAGAAATCTAATCTCTAGTGAACAAACCCTTCGTAGGCTGGCTTTGAAAAGCTCGCAAATTCACAGTCTTTCACCTTTGGGCTTGGGATGAAAGACAAGCTGGCCAGCTGCCAATATTTAATTCAACTGTTTTATCTAAAAGTGAGATAGTGAGTCAGTCAGGGAGAGACAAGGACTTTCTGGATTCAGAAGAGGAGTTTTTTCTTGGCGATTTCTCAATTGACCTTAACTAATCTCTTCTTACTAGATTTGCAGCCTTGGAAATCTTTTTTTATTTTTAAGAAAGATTCCTCACTGGAATTTGTTCAGACCTTCACAGCTCCAATTTAGAATTGAGAAACACACTCAATAAAATAAAGTACTTACTGACTGCCTGAGGATCACAGAAGCTTCTCTAAAGCCTTCCAATAACAAGCTGGCATTGTTTAGTGAACCACAAGACACACAAGGACAAAGCCAAAAACCTTTACTCAGGATTCCTTAAGGAACTTGTGGAGTTTGGTATACGTTTCCTTCTTCCTTCCCCTCCTGTCCCTCCCCTGCACCCAGATCTCGTACCCTGCTGGTGTCCCAGAAAGGGGGATGTGGTGCCATAGAAGCAGTTGCTTTACTCCTTCCATTCAGAATGGGCCAGATCTTGTGAAGAATCTACTCCACATTGACCACAAAGGAATGATCAGGCCTTGAGTAAAACCTTCAGGATTTGGCCCGTGGCTATTCTTTTCTGACTATATGAAGTTAGGAAATACTGGTTACATTTTATCCTATATTTTTTTTATTCCTGTGGGGTCATATTCCTTGAGTTTTGCTTTTGCTTTTAGCCTTGAACCTTAGGCTGCATTGTAAGTGCTGAAGTTCAGCTGATTTTGCTTGAAAACTAAGCAAAACCCTGAGTGTCACATACTTTCAACACAAAGCCATAAACCGGATTGGAGCTGCATAAAGTTGGGGCTAAGATCTCTCACAATATTTACAAGCCAACGCAAGTTATTCAGTAAGCCTGAACTGAACCTTGAATTTGGAACAAACCCTCAAATCTGGTGAGTATTGCGTTTCAAAGTGAGCATTTTTCCACAGCTCCAGTGTTTAACTAAACAGCATTTGAATTGACTGAATCTGTGGAATTTTGCTGGCACTCTTATAAGAACAGGGTTACTCACAAAATTTCTAGTAATTCTTGTTTCTTAAATGGCCAGAAATGCCTTGGACTCAGTTCATTACTGCTTTGCACCTTGTGCAGATAGACATGTAGGCCTGTGCAAAGACGGTGTAAATCACCACCATGCTGGGCTGGTGGCACTATACACCCAGTGTGCATGGTTGTACATCACTATACAAGTGCAAGGCAGTAGAGAATCAGGCCTCATAAAAGCTACCTTCTCCCTTCATACCTGAAGTGTAAAGGTACATGAAATGGAAGAAAAATAATAATTAAAAAAGAAGTTATCCAAATACTGTTAAACTGCCAAAAAAGTCAGATTTCAGTTTTGAAGAATCATGTCAGGTTTTATTTTATCTAACTTAGTTTGCCTATCTTATGCTGTCAACATGAGCTGGCTATCTAATTGGTTAGATAGGGTATTAAACATTTCTTCCTTCCTAACTTTATACTTTATTGTGACACTGGTATTGTCATACTGTATTCTCCTCTGACCTTGTATTTAGAAGAGATAGAATATGAATACTAAATTTGCATGACCGTTACTGTTCCAAAATACAAATTAAGCTTGTGTTCTTTGCAAAAGCATTTGAAAGGAATTATTTGGTCTGTAATGCCAGCTGTGTAGAGGACAGATAAGCAACAGCACAGATTTATGTAAAAATAAGCATAATAATCTTCCTAAATACCTCTTCAGAGAGAAGTTGACAGTGACTCAGTCTACTTGAAATGATGATATAAAACCCTAGTTCTCCCTGAGGTGGTGTCAGAGGCAGTCAGACCTAGTCGTTGGAGCAGGAGTCAAGCCTAATGGTCAGAGTTTGAATGCCAGAGCCCAAGGTCAAAGCAGAGTCAGAACTAGGGAATGGAAATGAAGGTCAGAACTGAAGTCAGTGCCCAAATGCCAGAGCAAAGGGTCAAGACAGAGTCAGAGCCTGGAATCAGAATTGAGTGTCAGAACCAGATTCCCCGGAGTCAGGGAAAGCAGGAGCAGAGCTAGTTCCAAGGCAGGAGCAAGGCTGGGTGCAGGGCAGGATCAAGGCTGGAGCAGTGCAGGAGCAAGGCGTGGAGTGAGGCAAGCATAGGTAGGCAGAGAATCCACGGCATGTGCACCGAGCTGCTGCTGATCCTCTGCAGCTGCTGGGCTCCAAAGAAAGCCTCCTGAGTGTCTTAGAAATCAGGTGGTTCTGCTGTGACCCAGCTGATGACTGGGTAGACGCAGCTGCAGACCCTCATTCCTGACAAACGATCTCTGTGAGAACCAGTGGAAGTTATCTTTTCCATTCCAAGTGGAACAATAAGATAAAGAGAGCGGTCAGCAAAAAATGAGTTATCAGCTCATCAGACAGAAGTCTCTAAACACACATGTGTGCATATACATGCATACACACCCCTACAGGTATGCAGGAATACAAACAGAGCAAGTCACATATGTTTCTTCGCCTTCAATGTGGGATTTTTTAACTATTCTGTTCAGTAAACCAGGTTAAATTTACTATAATTATATGACAAATGCACTTCACATATTTTCATAGGTCAGACTAGAGGATCACAATGGATCCTTCTGGTCTTGGAATCTATGAATCTATGACTTTTGCCTCTTTTAACTTTCCTTCTGTTATCTGTTAGATACCTATGGTGGATGCTCAGTCACTTCAATATCTCTTCAGCTACTAGTTTGAAAATGCTTCAGTGTTTATACCTGATGAATCTTGGATTAAATCTGATACAAAGCCATCATCACAATCATATCTTCTTCATATATCATTTGATCATGTGGTAATTGTATCAGAGCCGGTCACTAGGAAATTATTTGGCTGTAGTATGGATGACTCTTAGGTTCAAGCTAAACTCTTGAATCTTGTTCCTTTTTTTCTTTTTTATTCCCACTCAACCACTATTTGCTTGGAGAGACATGTGATGAAGGATGGGCTATCCTACATTTTGGGCAGTTAATTTAGTAGTTGCCCAGCCAATATCTCTGAATTATCTTTTTCTAATTCCTACAGCAGTGTTTCTCAAACTGGGGTCACCGCTTTTGTAGGGAAAGCCCCTGGTGGGCCGGGCCGGTTTGTTTACCTGCCCCATCCACAGGTCCGGCCGATCGCGGCTCCCACTGGCCACGGTTCGCCGCTGCAGGCCAATGGGGGCTGCTGGAAGTGGCGACCAGTAAGTCCCTAGGCCCACGCCGCTTCCAGCAGCTCCCTTTGGTCTGGAGCAGTGAACTGCGGCCAGTGGGAGCCGCGATTGGCCGGACCTGTGGACGGGGCAGGTAGACAAACTGGCCTGGCCTGCCAGGGGCTTTCCCTACACAAGTGGCGACCCCAGTTTGAGAAACACTGTTCTACAGGCAGGAAGGAACCCAGCTATTTTTTTAAAATCTGAGGCACAGTGGTTGCAGCATATTAGTGAGGAGCACACACTATGCTCTCCATTAGAATCTTTACCTCTGGTCTTCCTTGATTTGTTTCCCTTAGTTTAAAATAAATCATTCAACATGCTCTTTGTGACTTGGAAAACATAATAGAAATTATTTGAAATGTCCTAAAATTTGCTACAACTTTTTTTATCTCCTACTATGTCTTTCTCCATAAGAGCTTCCTGAAAGAATCAACAGGATCCAACCAAAAGAATCCTGATTTCTTTGGCTAGGCCTCCTCTTTATAAAGGTAAGCTGTCTAATTAAGGAATGGAAACACTAGGTGACGAGCTGACCAGTCACATGGTTCAAGTAGGGAATTCTGAATAGGCAATACTTGAAGGGATACTTACTTATAATAGGCTTATAAAAAGCTATTCATCAACAGAACAGTAAAGTCATGAACCGTTCATGGGTAATACACTGACAGAAGGGTCAAATCTGACAAATAAATTGTTCACTAAGAATATTCTGATGAGCTCTAATTATATAAATGAAATCCTCTCTCTTTGTCTCCTGATTGCTTGATAGTCACATAAAAGGAAGTGAATAGAATGAAGATAAAGTTCTGCCAGTAAGTAGTAGATGACATATTGATTTTAAGTTGTTGCTAGGTAAATAATTAAACCATGATTTTACCGCTGATTTTATTTGTTTGCTGTATGTGAAAGCAATTTAGATGCCTCAATGGAAAATTAATTAATATATCTCTATCACTGTTCAAATATTGGAAACTTCTAATCATTAAACGATGAAATTACTGTAGTGACTGGGAAGCACTCATTAACGATCTATTCCAGCTACAGAAAATCTCACTCTTAAGCCTAGTGCCCTGACAGATCAAGTGTAATTGTGAAAAGGGGTCAATTTGATGAATTTGCTGAGGTGCCAGTTAGATTTTAAAGCTGAAATCTAACAAACTAGATCTGCCAATTGGATGCGGGTTATAGCCAATATTAGAATACAATCTAATTGAACAACCACTTGTTATTGAGTCCAGGGAGGATTAGCTCCCTAATTTAATGCTAGGTTCTTTTCAGGTCAACTTTAACTTGAACATTATTTCTCTGATCAGGACATTTGGTTACTCTTAGCCAATAAACAGTTTATTAATTCACCCAGTACCACATCAATATACAATCAACAGTCCATCAATCAAGTGTACACACAACTAATGTTCTAGGTATATACTTAGTACACCACCAATACAGTCCTGCAAGAAATTGTCAGAGTACAGTTGAGGCTCTGCAGTTATGCCAAGGAAGAATACAAACAACTGTGATTTCTTATGACATTTATTTATGATCATCATCAATTCTTTAAAAAGCAACAGAGGGTCCTGTGGCACCTTTAAGACCTGTTGCTTTTTACAGATTCAGACTAACACGGCTACCCCTCTGATAATCAATTCTTTAGTACATTTATCACACATCCTCCAAGGATGCACTTGCCTTTAAGGCCCCTTTAAGAGGTGGTGGGCCCTGCTGTTTGAATGGTTTGGCCTGAAAAGGGACAAGTTTAGAATATCAGAAACAATTGCTTAAAGTTATAGTTTAAATCTCTCTCAGGCCAATTTGTTTGGACTTATGAAGGAGGGCATGCATATAGCATTAGTTAAAATCTAAAACAGGGATCGGCAACCTTTGGGACACGGCTCGCCAGGGTAAGCACCCTGGTGGGCCGGGCTGGTTTGTTTACCTGCCGCGTCTGCAGGTTCAGCCGCTCCAGGCCAATGGCAGGAAGCGGCGGCCAGCACATCCCTCGGCCCGCGCCGCTTCCCGCAGCCCCCATTGGCCTGGAACGGTTGCTGATCCCTGATCTAAAATATGGTTACTTAAGGTCTCACTAAAGAGGCAGACTCCACAAGCTAGCCCACAGTTATTTATGTTAAAGAACAAAAGGCGAAATACAGTCTTTGAAATGAAATCTCACCTCTTTGTTTTACCTTGTTAACTCTGGAATATGGGAGAGTCTTTTCCACACAGCTGGTCACACAGGAGATTCTGCAGCTGCTTCGTGGATTCAGTCCACTCTCATTAGTTCTGTGACCCTGGATGAAGGGGGGAGTCTTTTCCACACAGAGATTCAGTGAGCTCTACTTTGTCCTACTTGTGACTCTGGACAAGGGGAGCATTTTTCCTACATGGGGGTTCAGCAAAACTCTGGACTCCCACATGGTTACTTCAGTTTTATATATCCTGATTCCAGGGCACATTAGAGGGGGTCACACTCTGACTTCTACTGACCATTTGCCAAATGGCTCTGAGCTTTCAGCTTCTCTCCTGCTTACGTTGATATCCAGTGGATAGTGTCAATGGTTGACAAATTTATTCAATGCTTCCTTTAGTTGGAGGGTTTAATTCATTACATGGATTGTATTTCATAATTTACCCCAGCTACTCATTGGGATCCTACTTTCAAGCAGTTTCTCTTCATGTTCCAAAGTTCTACTTGCTTACATGATGATAGCTTTCATCATTTTTTTTAATGCTATACAATTGTATAAGTGTAAGTTCATTCAAGAGAGTAGTGATTGGTTTCACCCACATAGTTGTTATCAGGGCAATTAGTGCACTGGATGAGGTACACCACATGTTGTGATAGGCATGTGTAGGACCCATGGATCTTGAAGGTGTGCTGTGGGGGGTTCAGTAAAGATATGTCTGCAGTTTTTGCATCTGTTGTTCTGGAAAGGTCTGGTGCCCCTTAGAGTTAGCGTGCCTGATCTGTGGGGAGCTTACTTCTGATGATGGGCTTGGAGAGTGTTTGAAGACCAGATACTACACTGCATACAAAAATGTTTCACAGGGGTCATATACTTCCTTGATCCACTCACTGCACCCCCATTGACATGTCTGTTGCATGTATAGATTAAAGGCAGTACATAACTTTATGTATACAAGTCATTGGAAAAGTAGTGCTTCTACCTTTACCCAGGATAAGCCAGATATTTCATACAATGGTTCTCAGTGAGATTCACTCTACTCCTTGCTTTTGAACAATAAAATCTCGATGCAATAGGGCATACAACTTATAAACGGGAAGACAAATTCAAATGGCAGGAAATAGCTGAATAACAAAGCCTCTGAGCAATTAGTGCTGGAATACCTGAGGCATATTTGTATGCACGGCATTCATGCTAATTGCCCATCACTGGGCTAATTTAACATAAGTTATTTCTGAGTTGATTCCATCATCACTATGTTTTTCCTGTTACTAAGCTACTGTAATTTCAGTGTCAGGTGGCTCTGTTTTGACTTGCATATGCTTGCAACTCTTCAGTATCCACAGGGGGACCACAGTTTACAATAATGTTTCCAGTTCAAATATGTCATACACTTAAAACCTGTGAATTTGCGCTGCAGACACTTACATGCCCCCTATCAGACCCGTGTCTGTCAAGTGTATCTGACATGCAAACCTCACGATTACTGTCAGCTGGTCCTTTGCTGTTTTGGAGATAGATAGTATTTTCTCACTGCAAAATTTCCTATGTACTTTATATTATTTAATTGCTCTCAAAGTCTATTCATTCATAAAAGGTCACCTAGTCATTAGTATGAATTAGTTTCTACTGTATATCCAAATGGTTGCTGCAAATAAAAAGCACAGAAATAGAAAGTATAACATATATTGTACTAGAGGGAATAATTGTGCATTTGCAGGGAGATTAACTAATCTAATGTTTTTCCATTTTTAACTTGTATTATTCTATGATATTTATACATCTTAGTATTGTTCTTCACTGTCTACCAATGGTCTATAAAACCTTATAATTAATTTAAAAAAGCATTTTTTCTCTCTCAGATTTTCTTGATGGTTTTAGTTTTACTTTTGTTTAAGAACACGTATAATACTCAGAAGCATTTATAGGCACATAACACAGATTTGTCAATATTGTGATGCCAAACTATTAAGCTCTAATTTCAGTTTGTGAATGAAAACTGACTATGCTAAAGATAAAAGGGCAGATAAGAGAATATTAAAGCAAAGCCTCTTAGGAAACAATAAGGAAGTTATAGAACGGTATACAAGTCTAGAGGGGACGGAGAACGGGTAGAGTCACTAGTCATCATAGAGTGTAGTGACTAGTGGGCAAAAATCAACTGTCATTAGATATTAAATAATGGAGAGTGCATGGATTTTAAATTATTAGGGGTGGAGGTTGGTTTACTAGAATCTAGAAATTTGGGGAATATGGGTAATGCTGGGGCACCAGAACCAAGAGGTCAGGGGGGCCATGACCCCCCACTTTTAAAAGTGGGAGACCTATGCCCACCCATTTTTAAACATGAGCATAGTTTGTGGGGCAGGCACAGAGCGGCACAGGTAGGGGCACAATATAAGGTGATCAGCTCTCCTGCCTTAAAGTGAAGCTCCTGGCTGTGGCACCAGCCTCTTCCCAGTCAGGGGAGTTGAGGTGGACCTTAGCCCTCACTCACCACAGGGCCCCACCCCTTCTCCTCCTCTTCCCCTGAGGCCCTGCCCCCTGGCCAGTCCAGAAGCCGGAGCCGGGCCATGGTAAGAGCTGTCCAGGGAGCCTCGGCTACTGTGGGGAGCCCGGGACCCTCCACATCCCCTGGTTGGGGGACCGGGGGTCCCAAGAGCCATGTCCCTGCCCCCTGGCCTGACCCCTCAATCCCAACTTTGCACCTCAGAAATGTGCATCTTGCACTGCTCAGGAACACCCCGCCCCCAAACAGTATAAGCTCATTAAAAGTCAGTCATTCCATCAAAGCGAATGATTATGCACCAGCCTTTGTTAACCTGAGTAGAGATTCTCCAAACATTTCAATCAAAACACACTGGTTTAGATAAAAGAATAAATCAAGTTTATTAACTAGAGAAAGATAGATTTTAAGTGTTTTACAAGTGGTAAGGCATAAAGGTCAGAATTGGTTACACAAGAAATAAAAGGATAAATCTGCAAACTTATTCCCAAACTTTACCAAGCTAAGTAAGATCTGCAGCAAACAGCTTTCTGACCAGATGCTGTGGGCAGTTCACAGTTCTTATTTCACAGGATGGATTTCCTTTCAGCCTGGGACCACACCCCTTCAGTGTCCTTCAGGTGTTCACTGATGTTATGAGCAGAGAGATGTAAGGTGAAGAGGAGAGGTAATTTGTGTTGTGTGTTCTTCCTTCTTATACTCCAACCCCCTGTGCTGGAACAGTCCTTGCTGGGTTATGGGGTTAGGCAGTTCCATGGCGTACATGCTTTGCAACCAGTCCTTCATATGAATTGTAAATTCTTTTGTTTATACCTTCCCCCTTCTGTTGAATGTCTGATTAAACAGATACTGTATCCAACACTGTGCTGGTGAGCCAGTGCGCCTTTGTCTCTGAGAAATTGGCCTGTGAGTGTTCAAGTAACAATCATATAGTAAAATCTTAAAACTCCGTATACAATGTTGGTACACACATTATAACAGTACACTGATCAGCAGATTATGAGTTTTCAAATGAGACGGCATACTTTGTATAAAATATAACATAACCATATAAAAGTGGTGAATATGGGTACAGGGTGTAACACGGGGTACAGTGTGTCAAACTATGTCATGAAACTTTGCCTACTGAATTGGAAAACAGAATATTGATGTGTTTGTGTCATGACCAGGAAGTGAGCAGTCTGATCTACTGGTTGGAATGGGAGTCAGGAGCCAGGCCAGGTCATGAATCAGGACATCAGGGTCTGAGATGGAACCAGTCAGGACCCCCCAAGTTCTGCCAATCAGATCCCAGGACTGGAGCCCTCTGAGTTCAGCTTCAAATTCTGGTGACTGTTGGTAGGTTACTGGGTGGCAGGTCAGAACTTACTGGCTCCTGAGAAGCGAGATCCATGATCCCAGTTTGATGAGCCTATGAGTGAGGCACTTGTGGTGCCATTGTCTTCACTGAAACATAGTCATGATTATCATTTAAATCCCCGTTCCAAACCTTCCATCAGCTCTTCAGTATCACCTTCATTTAGGAGAAATCTATGTTCATCTTCAACACCTGAACACAGAAAAGATCAATCAGTGACCATGCCATGAAAAGAACTGAAAGGCAAGACTTGAATTTGATAGGAATAAAGCGTCAACCTTCTTTTGAGTTAAGGTTACCGATAATATAGCAAAAAATGAGTAATTTAAACAAATTATTGTAGCTGCAGAGAGACACAAAAGAGACATATTTAGAGAGCCAAGAGTCTGTCTCTCTACATTTGTGTCCGGGTACCTTAAGTATCTTGAAATGTGCACTGAGCATACGGAGGACTTTGATCAACAATATAGCTTCCTTTTTAGACAACAAGGGGCTCCATGGAGAGTCACTAAATTTACAAGGGCAACTGAAGGATGTTTCAGACACATGACAGATTACAGGCTGCTGATACTACTGTTGCAGTCTCAGTGTAAAGCTGCTTTAGTGGTGAATTGTCACCACAGGAAGACAAAAATGAAAAACAATTCAGAGAAGATACAGAACTTTTCCATTACTTACCTAAATACAAAGGTCCCAAATACAAAAGTCATAGGTTGAAGTCAGGGCAGAAAACAGAGGGTGAAATGTGGCTGATGGAAAGCAAGCTAGGGTTACACCCTTTACATTTAGCATTTAAATTAAAGGTCTAGATTTCTAACTCAAATCTGTGTTTGCAAAGTTGTCTGGGTCACACTTTGGTGGATCAGAATAGTAGACTCATGGAAAACGGGGCAGCTGAATTCAAATTTTCTTCAATTTTTAGAAGACCTGTCTTCCTGCCCTGCTAGCTGAGAACCACTCAATTACTTTCGCACGAAAGCTCATGCTCCAATACGTCTGTTAGTCTATAAGGTGCCACAGGACTCTTTGCTGCTTTTACAGATCCAGACTACACGGCTACCCCTCTAATACTTGACAATCAATTACTTTCAGTTGGTTCAGTTGAAATTTCAAAATAGGCTAGATCAGTGGTTCTCAACCAGGGGTATGCCACTGCATTATCCCTTTGTCTCAACAAGAGAGCTTTGCTGGGGCTTAGACTGTGTGTCTGCTCACTGCCACTCCAGTCTGTCTACCTCACTAGCTAACTCCTCGAGATTCTGCCAGTCCAAACCTTGCCTTGCAGGTAACAGTGAATCCCAGTTCCTGACTTCCCCCCAGATGTCTTCAGCAGGGTCCAGCCCCTCTCACTGGACACTCACAAAATGATTAAGTTCATTGCCTCCAAAGAGCAGCGAAAGTCAGCAGAGGAGGAACATGTGGAGGGCAGTGAAGAGCTCTCTCCAGAAAGCCAGGATCTCTTTGGGACTCAGAAACCTGAGGGCAACAATACAGGAAGCCAACCCTATTCCCAGGCAAAACCCAGCCTGGGACTCAGGAAGGAGATCCTATCAAGGGAACCTCAGCATGTAAGTATCTATCTTTACAATTAATTATTATACTACACTGCTGTGCTACCTTCTGTTCCAGGTCCCTCACGACTGCAACCATAGGCACCGACTCTGTGGGTGCTCCAGGGCTGGAGCACTAACAGGAAAAAAACAGTGGGTGCTCAGGCCCAAGAAGAAGAGGCAGAGACCAGACGTGTACTGACCTGTGAACTGGAGTCCCCCACTCATTGTTGTGTGCTGCCCTCCATTGTTCTGTGTTGCTTAAAGTTTTGTTCCATTGTTATTTTAATTAAGGTTTATTTGATGGTTATTCAGTAATAAAGCCCAGTGAAATTAATTCATAGAGTCCGCAATGCATGGTGCACAGAAAATCCATACATTTTGCTTGTCATAGGTTTATACACAAGTACGAAGGCACCACAGCCACAATATAAAATAAGGAATGCCACAACGTGCGAGTTCTACCACCCATAAATGACACCGCAATGCTCATAATACATTCCCTCTCCCCACCTCCGTCCCTCCCTCCACCCCCAGAATAACATCTGGATGTACAGCTGCACATTTTCAGGTCTGACACTCAAAATAAAAGTAATAGGAATCTCTAACAGTATTTCCCTGGCTGCTTCTGTTTTCTAGTGGATATCCTGCAAGCTGCTCCAACTGCTGAGCAAGTCATTGCACTTCAGTGTCCTATTCACTGTTAAGGCTTCCTCCCTTCCTCTCACAAATATTGTGCAAATTACAACATGCAGATATAATCTCCAGCAAGTTTTTTTTCCTGCAGTTTCCAACCTAGCCCATAAACAGTGTCACCTTCCTGTCAGGTGGCCAAATGCCCACTCCACTGTCATTTTGCAGCTACTGATGCAATAGTTAAATAGTTCCTTTCTTGTGGCAAAGTGGCCTTCATTAGCCAGGGAAACAGAGGTCTCCTAGGATAACTGGAGCAATCTTTGCTCCATTAATGTCCATAGTGATCCTGGGGGCAAAGTCTTCTTTATTCATTAAGGTAAACAGAGCTGAGTTCTGAGATAACCTAGCAATGTGGACCTTTCCAGACCACCCTGCATGTATGTTTGTGAACCTGCAACAGAGGTCAACCAAGACCTGGAGCACCATTGAGAAATACCCCTTTCTGTTTATAAACTCTGAGCCCTGGTGCAGGGGGCAAACGAGAGGCACAAGGGTCCCACCAATTGCCGCAATACAGTTCGGGAACCCCATGAGTGCACAGCCCATCAGTATCTTCTGAGCATTATCAAATTGTATAACTCGGTGCAACAGTACCTTATTCATGGCATCACACACTTACATGACAATGGCCCCAACACTCAATCTCCTTATGCTAAATGGGCTGGTGACAAAGCGGTAACATTTGGGGATGGCCAGCTTCCAGATGGCACTGGCGACCCACTTCTCAATGAGTATGAGGCACTACATGTTGGTACACTGCTGCAGCAGCTTGGGGCTAGTTCAGCACAGATCTCAAAAAGGTTACCTTCATCATCCTGAACATCTCCCGCCACCGCTGGTCATCTGAGGTCTGCAGTACAATCTTTTCCCACCAATCCACACTGGTTCCCCGTGCCCAGAAATGGCACTGTACTGTGTGAAGCTGCTCTAGGAAGAGCTTGTGTAGCAGCAGTTGCTTGGTGTCATCTGTGTCTTCATCATCCTTCTCCTCCTTCCTTCACCACTGATGCTGCTGGAAGAGCCGCTGCTGCAGCCATGTCATCTGCTTGGTGGTGTGGCAAGCCAAGTCCAAAACCAAAGCCATCCAGTGCCGAGAGTGTAAGTAAAGCCCCAATCCAGACTCTGTATTTGCGATCACCAGCATAGTGGCCTACAGCACTGTTGGGTCAGTTGCTAGACAACAGCAATTCGAAAATGGTGCTAGCCTGCCCAGAGAGAGAGGGGAGGCATGGGACAGAGTGAGCAGAGGCATGGGATTTTTTTGAATTTAACCCCAAGTTCCAGAATTCCACTGGCTTCCACATGCATTCCACAATGCTCAGTGAGAAAAATCCCAGAATGCACACAGCTCAGCAGCAAAGCAAAGGACCATGGGATATCCTCCCTAGAATGCCACATGTTTAGTATGCACCAGGCTCCTGACGTGTACACAATAAGGCAAATTGAAAGAAGGCACAGCTGTCCTGTGTGCACACTATTAGTACAGTTTACATATTGCATACCAACTAATGTGTGTCAACTCAATGCAACCTAAATGCTCCATATAGACAAGACCTCACTCTCTGTGTTTTCAGTGTCTCACTCTCAGTATATGTGGACATTTTTGAAGAACTCATATTTTCTAATGTATATAAACATTAAACAAAAAATCACCCCCAAACTATTGTGTTGTATCCTCTCCCTTCCTCCCCCTTTGTTTACATGCCATTTATTTAGGCTGCAGTCCTGAAAATTGTTCTGTGTGGGCAGACACCTGTGCCTATTTGGAACAATTTGTAGTACTGGGATGTTAGACTATAACCTCTATGTTGTAGAGGCCTATGTTATTATATGTATGTTACATGACGCTTTATAATTCATAAATAACGCAGTCAATGTTCATCTGCAATATTAGAGTAAATGTAGATTTACTCCTGGCTAATGCTGGCTTCTTTTGGATCCCTATAGCACAACAAAGACTGCCTTGAGGGGAGGTATTAGCGCTAAAAAGAATTAACAACCCCCCATCCAGAGATGACCCAGGCCTGCTGATAGTGGGAGGGCAGAGTGAGGGTAGCCAGCTTCAGCTGTGTTACTGAGCATGCTCAGTCCATGCTTCAGATATTGTGAAGAGCTCTTTACGTTTAAAAAAAAGGAGAGAGATTTCCCCCTTTTTATTTTAATTCGTTTTGTTTTATTTCTTTTTACGTTCATTATTGGAAAACTGCTCTGGAGCTAATCTATAAACCTTCTAATGGGAATGATATCCTTCATAGGTCATTTGCACAACAAAAAGTCCTGTTCCTAACAGTCTCAATCCACTGCCCAGGGCATTTCTTTGATTTCTGGCATTTTACACATTGGACATGGGTAACATAGTTAAGATTAAGCTGACATTATTAGAAAGTATTAGCCCATTTTCAGACACAGTAGCAATAAAAATGTGTGAAAAAATCATTTGTAGATGCCATTGTGCGTTTCTTCGGTGAGGCAAAATGCTTAGCACAGAGCTCAAAGCCCTATTTTTGTTAACCGGCATTTCCTTAGAGTATCTTTGTGTCACGCTGTCATTACCCAGGGACTCACTTCTAGTACACTGTGCAACAGACCATTTAGACCCTAGTGTAAGACTATGTAGGCTTTTTGTACAGAGGTTCGCCCCCTGCCCTTAATCTAAGCTCTTTGTAGTTGTTGCCCCCCTCCTCCCACTCTTCCAGATCTAACCTCTGAATGATGGAGCATTAAAGAGATGCTATGAAAGCATTAAGAAGAGAGGCTGGGAATCTCTCTTGCCAAACACTTAACAAAATTATGCAGATTTCAGTCTCCCACAGATTTGCAGGGCAATGATGTTGACATCGTTTAGCCTCACATGCAGCATTCTTCCTGTACATTTATTATGAAATGTGGGTCCAAATTAGTTCCTGCCATAAACAGTCTCAACTCCTGGGTCAATTCTATAGAGACATAAACAATGGGTTAAGTTACACATACCATCGTGCCCTAAGTCTGACCTCGCTTAGACCAGTGTAAACCAGGAAATTCCACTGAGGTCACCCAGACCTGCAGATAAGATTCAGGATAATCATGGTGATGGGCTGTGGCTGGTACTGAAAACCAATGGGAAAAGGTGCAAAGGACTGTGCTCTCATTTATATTGGTATAAGTCAGGAGAATTTCTATTGAAGTCCATGGACTTACACTAGTGAAAAACCAGTGTGAGGTTGGAAACAGGCCAACAGCCTTCTCTTCCCCCCCTCCCCCCAACACATCCACAACTGAGTGGATCCTTGCTGTGCATGGACCCATTGGCCAAATCACCACCACTACATCTTGACATGACTACTTTGCCTCTCCAAGATCCAGCACAAAGTGTCGTGTTCCGTTTCACTTCACAGGAGAACGCAGAGTCCCCTGGCACCTGGTCTCTGCAACTTGCCTGCTCAGCCACTCCCTACCCATACAATAGAGTCTAGACACACAGCAAGCCAGATTCTGAACCACGATCCTCCCACTTTGTTCTCATCTGTAGGAGAAAGTGGGATGGCCGGAAAAAGTCGACTCTCCACAGCCATGGACTTCTGCCCATTCAGAGGAGTGGGCCAGAGTAATGCTATGCACCAGTCACCTCTAGCCAAAATCAGGAATTAGGGTAACCAGATGTCCCAATATTATCGGGACCATCGCGTTATTAGAGGATTTGTCTTTCATAGGCAACTATAGCCCCCCCCCCCCCCCCCCCCCCCGAAAAAGTGTCCCAGTTTTTCATACTTGCTATCTGGTCACCCTATCAGGAATATACAGCTGGCATTTGGCACACCTCAGCCAGCCATTCACAGCACATACAGAATCAGCAAAGCAGAATCAGGCCCAGCATTTCCACTGCATTTTGACATTTTGCATGTCCTTGGAGAGGACACAAGATTAGCCTCCAAACACATATAGATTTGGAAAACAAGATAGCTGCAAAATGTCTGAATGTTTATGTTTATCAGATGAAGGTTTTCCTCATTAGTAGCTTTTCCTCTGTTTGGGAGTCATACTCTGGATTCTGTTGGAAAGTTCTATACATTTGATCTGCTTTACTGCTCAGAAACTGGTAAAAACGAACGATATCCATAAAGAGAATTTTTTAAAAAGCACGTCAGAGCCATGCTCAGAGTTCTAACAAATCTCTAGTTCAGCTGTAGTGAATGTGACCTGCAGGCTCATTAGCTGTGTGGATTCAGAGGAATGCCCCAAGGAGTTCTTTCATCTCCTCCTTTTTGTTGTGAATGCAATTCTCATGAGAGTCTCATAGGGGCTAGAATCATGCTTACTGTAAGTAGGTGTGCTACAAATTTCCACACACAGCTATGCTAATGCACCTATTTTCCTCTACTACTCCAGTTCTGACTCTCCTGAGTAGAGATTGCCAATTATGCCAAACTATATGATGGTTTTGTTATACAGACAAACGTCCACCCAAAATTAAGAGGAGATGACCTAACCTATTTATAGCTGTTACTTAAGTGAGATTTAAATCATGTGACCTCCAGAGGTTGAGGACTAGTGCATTAACCTATTGATCAGTCCAGACCCCGAGCTCTACGATATTTCTATAGCATGCTGATTGTTCAGATCCAATAGACCTGGCTTTGTAGTTTCCAATGAAGCATTTCTATCATCTTCAGCTTCAACCGGGATTCAATAGAAGTCCTCCATTGAAAAGAGGGGATTGTTTATTTCTATTGCATTGGAGGTAGCCAGGGCCAAACTGGCAAGTATCTACAAAGTACCTGAGCATCCATTTGACCACATAATAATAGTGAGTAATTTGCAGATGTAAGTGGGGGAAGAAGGAAAATCAAGTTGAGGTAGCAGAGGAGAAGGATAAAGCCCTGGCAGGGTAAATGCTTCCCAGTTAGTGCAATCTGGTGCATTTCAAAGACAAACAAATCAATCAACAAAAAACTCCTACTTTCTCTCCAGTGGTGTCTTAGTGAGCCAGGATCTCACTCTCATTCCTCCCCTAAATGTTTTCATCACCCGCTTCTCCAATAACCTTCTATTTCTTCCCCTTACCACCCCAAATTCACTCTTACTTCATCTATCAAAGAATTCCACAATCTCACATTTTACCTCAGCCCCATCAATTCAATCTTCCCCAGTCCCTAAAAGCATCCACCCTATGGCTGGCTTTCGGATGGGGAGATAGGCTGAACTCCAGATGAAGGCTGACTTGGATGGAATTGCAGTCACTCAGAGCTCTCACCTGAGTCCTCATTCTATCTCCCTCTACCAATTGCAGTTCAAGTTTCATGGTTCATCTTAAGGAGGTCGGAGGAGATCTAACACCCCTTTTTGTGTGTTCCCCTTCCAACGCTCATGCTTAGTGGCTGGCAGCCAAGCAAAAGGCTGAAAGAACCATGGTGACTACATATGTCTTCAGTTGTTCCTCCGAACATTCATACAGCCCTTTTTTTTATTATAGGCAGGCCTAATTAGTGCTTCCTATTATTAAAAAGTAACAGAGTCCTGACTCTCTGTTACTTTTTACAGATCCAGACTAACACGGCTACGGCTACCCCTCTGATCCTATTAACACATCCTGTTATAAGACTGGAAATTCCTAACTACTCCATTGATTTAATCCTAGGCAATATCTAAGATTTCCACAGCTTTCCCCCCTACCACTCCTCCCCCCCGATTGTGACTAGCACATACCTTTGGTACTTGTGAGGTAACGATGAATAAGACTGACCCTCCTATTAATGATTTCTATTGTGGTTCAGCCTGCATGCCATTTATCAAGCTGTGAAGTGGGGCTAAAACCTCAGCCTCTTTTATGTATAATGTAAGTTTTTCTTAACATGCGTTGCTTTTGTTTACCTGAAATTTCCCCCTAAACTTCCAATTTTGCTTTAAGTACACACTGGGTCACATCCTGCTGTGGGACACCAATGTGCATCTGGAGTGACTGTACTGAAATCTATACTGTTGCCACCCCCTAGTTATGTGGCTGTTTCTGAAAACACAATCTGGCTTTTTGTGTTGGCTTTCAGGACGCTTGAGAGAACCTTTTATTGATAATAACACTTTGGTTTTCCATAGTCTATAGATCTCAAAATGCTTTACAAAAAAAGTTCAACCAGCCCCATTTTACAGATGGAGAAACTAAGGCAAAGGGCGGTAAGGTATCTTGCCCAAGGTAGAATGAAGCTGGGCTCAGAACCAAGTGTCCTGACTCCCAGTCCCTTGGCCTATTCACTGGAGCATGCTACCCCCTTTCAGCCTCAGTGCTCTATCTGACAATAATGCAAGTGCAGCTCCAAGTGTCAATTTTGGTTCTAATTACACAATCATTTATTGGTGCTTGTACATAACAAGTGGATAAAGCACTTTATCTGTCTTTAACACTGCATAATTCGCTCATGGCTGGTAACTCTGAGGTCTTTTCCAGGGGCCAAGTCTGGAAGTCCTTATCCACTTTTCACACAGTCCTTTCACTGGCAAACTCCCACTGAAAGCTGAGAAGGACAGAGTGAAAACCAACTAAGGGTCGCAGAATTTGACCCCTGGCCATTAGCTTCAAATGCACATTTTATCTTAGATGCACTTTGTTCTGCTTCACCATTTCCTTTGTCAGCCTGGTGTTGGGGTCTGGTATGAAGGTCATGCTCCTTAGCAAGCTCTCACAGCCTGTCTTACACATTCACAGTTTTGGTCAGCCTTGTCTTGTACAGTCGCATGTATCACTCTGCTGCTTGCAAGACAGGCATGTTTTCCCTTTCACCAAATGACTTGTGCTGGATTTTTAACTGATTAGGTTTTAAATTGCTTTTATTCAAATTGTTCAGCACTCAGCTCCGTCCCATCTCTAGGCTGGCTGGCTAGCCTTTTATATGGATGTGCTGTTTGCAAGAGGCAGTCGTTTAGACCGGGATTTCATATTCCATACACAAATTTTAGGTAGTGCGTAAAACAACAGGCCTGATTCTCCACTGCCTTGCACCTTGTCTAGGTATTTATACTTCTGACAACAGGGTGTGAAATGCTAGCAAATTAGAGTGGTAGCATTTTACACTCAATTGGTACTCACATTACACAAGTGGAAATGGCTACACAAAGTGTAAGGCAGGGGAAAATCAGATCCATTGACTTCAGTGGGATTCAGTTGACGTAAAAGGGAGTTTTGCTTTAATAATGACTGGGTAAGGATGGTAGGGGCCAGATTTTTAAAGGCATTTATGTAGGGTTACCATATTTCATCAAGCAAAAAAGAGGACGGGAGGAGCCCCGCCCCCGTCCTGCCCTAGCCCCGCCCCTGCCCCTCCCACTTCCCGCCCCCCTCAGAACCCCCAACCCTCCCCCCCCGCTCCTTGTCCCCTGACTGCCCCCTCCTGGGACCCCTGCTCCTAACTGCCCTCCAGAACCCCACCCCCTACCTAAGCTTCCCTGTTCCTTATCCCCTAACTGCCCCCGCCTAAGACCCCCCCTAACTGCCCCCTCCTAAGACCTCCCCTAACTGCCCACCAGGACCCTACCCCCTACCTGTACCCTGACTGCCCAAAACCTTATCCACACCCTCCCCCAGAAAGCCCCCCCCGAACTCCCGACCCCCCCGTCTCTTGACTGCCCCCTCCAAAACCTCCCTTCTCCGACCCCCTGGCACCCTTGTTGTTGGCCTTCGCCTAATGTCTCCGTGAGCTTGCTCAGGAACTGCTCCGTTCGTCCCGGCAGGCTTGTCCCGGCAGGCTGGCTGGCGGGGGAGGAGCTCCAGACTGCCGGAGGCAATCTGGAATGCAGGGAGTTGATCTCTGCTGCAGGGGAGCGGAGGAGGGGCTGTCTCTGGCTGTCCGAGCCCCATGTAAGTTTCAGCATCTGGCCAGCTGCCCTGTTAGCGTCCGGGGGGAAGTCCGGACATTTACAAATTCCCCCCGGACGCTATTTTTAGCTTAAAAATCCGGACATGTCCGGGGGAATCCGGACGAATGGTAACCCTAATTTATGTGCTGAGACAAAGTTCCTCCTCTATCTTGGTGGGTCCTGTGCTTATTGGCGGATTTTCTTGCCTCAGAGATTCACCATGTGGGTTGGGGAACAGCCCAGAAACCTTCCCCTCTGGAAGAACCCACAGTCCAGGTCAATTGGGAGGTTTGGGGGGAACCAGGGCCCGCCCTCTACTCCGGGTTCCAGCCCAGGGCCCTGTGGACTGCAGCTGTCTATAGTGCCTCCTGTAACAGCTGCATGACAGCTACAACTCCCTGGGCTACTTCCCCAGGGCCTCCTCCAAACACCTTCCTTATTCTCACCACAGGACCTTCCTCCTGGTGTCTGATAACGCTTGTGCTCCTCAGTCCTCCAGCAGCACACCCTCTCACTCTCAGCTCCTTGCACCTCTTGCTCCCAGCTCCTCACACTCTCACACTACAAACTGAAGTGAGCTCCTTTTTAAAACCCAGGTGCCCTGATTAGCCTGCCTTAATTGATTCTAGAAGCTTCTTCTTAATTGGCTCCAGGTGTCCTAATTAGCCTGCCTGCCTTAACTGGTTCTAGCAGGTTCCTGATTACTCTAGTACAGCCCCTGCTCTGGTCACTCAGGGAAGAGAAAACTACTCATCCAGTGACCAGTATATTTGCCCTCTACCAGACTCCTGTACCCCACTGGTCTGGGTCTGTCACAGTGCCTAAAGTTGCAGAGAGGTGCGTAGTGGGATTCTAAAAAGCACCTACGTGCCCACCCTCCACTGATTTTAAGGCATCTGGATGCAGCTTTAGGCACCTAAATACCTTTAAAAATGTGGCCGTGGGTCCTTAGTATTTAATGTCGAATAACTATTAAGCCCCAATCCCACTGCCATTGAAGTCAAAAGCCCTGGGTTTACAGGGAGAAGGCCCTTGTTATGCTCATAGCATACACCCAGAGAAATTAGGTCAAAAACATAAATGCTCTTGCTAGAAGATTGCAATGTAACACCACTTTATTTCTTAAAATTCAGAACGATAACACACAACGAGCCAAAAACAGTAAGAGAGGAAACAGGCTGCTCCTTAAGCAGAGAGACACAACTCATCTTACTTTGCTTTAAGCTGGCGCTTTACAGACTGGTTGTTTGCTGACTGACTTTGATGACCCAGATCAGATGGCTTCCCTCAAAGCCCCCTAGCCTGCAAACAGGACCAGGAAAGCCCTTGCACTTAGAGTTATAGCTAATAGTTTTTAGCCAGTTTCCAATACATCACATTTCTCCCCTCTAAATCCCTTAAATAAAAAATAAAAAAACACAATAACCACCCCCCATCACCACCCAAGTTTAGCTTTCTGGGAGGTCTGCGATTTCGCTGTGGGCTGGTGATACTTGTCAGAGAGAGAAAATGATTCCTGATTCTCTTTTTTGTTCTTTATGGATACTGTTTAGATCACCCCCAGCAGGAGCACTCTCCCTCTTCCTCTCTTGGCTACTATTTTCTAGTACCGCCTCCTCCAGCCAACAAAATCTGCATCAAGTTGTACTAATTTCAGGGGCCACATCTGGTAACTGTCCTGATCTGTCACTTCATCTGAAAGGGCCCAATCCTGCAAGGTGCTAAGTACCTTTTCAGAGGTGCTGAGTTCTCTGAGAACCCAGTGGAGTCAGTGGGAGTGGAGGGTGTTGGGCACCACACAGAAGTCCCTAAACAACTTGCAACATCAACCCCTCCATGTTACTTAAGTATTTTAGGCCCGGGTCTTGAAACTTCTTGTACTTGGGTAGACAGCTGTGCTTACACAGAGCCCCATTGACTCCCTATGTGCAAGAAACTGCAGAGTCAGAGCTTCAATGCAGATTCCCCCAAATCCTGTTATTGTACGCTCAGATACTATGTATAAAGCAGCGACAGTCTTAACAGACAGTGAATGTTTAAATGTCTATACAGGGGGGTAGTCAAGACAAAAACAATTATACTATATGTCTTCATATGTGTGTGTGTCCTTAGATGTGTTACTAACAGTATCTTACACTACTGTATCTGCAAGTTACAAGTAAAAAAAAAAGGCTCATCTCCTTTTCGAATTCTGGTCAGTTTGGAAAATGATACTAGATTGGTGATTTCCACTTTTGTTTATAGTCAGTTTTGCTTTCTGACTCCTATTCTAGCATAATGTTCTTTTGCTTGAACGCTGTAGAAAAATGTTGATTGTTTTTAAATGCTGTTTTTCATTAATTGCTTTTGGTTCTAAATTTAATGAAAAAATTCCAGTGCATATTGGGTTTCCTAAAACTTTTCTTTTAAAAAAGCAATTCTTAATTTCAGCCTTAAACCTACTCAGCAGTACCTCTGTCAAAATCTGGTATGAGATTCCTATCTCCTGTGCAAAAAAGTGAATAATAAATTGTGGTCCTACAAATCCAACAATGTTTTCTGGATCCCCAAATTCAGTGAAAAGCTCAAGGCTCGTAATATCCTCAATGAAGACTAGATCTTTCTATTTTATGTTAAGACCATCTTATGAAAATTGCAAGAAGAAAAATATTTAACATAGTATTATCATTGTAAATTATATTATTGCTGTGCTATTTGACTGTGATTCATAAAGTTCTCTCAATTAATTTTCTTAAGCAATTACCAAATAGTGCAGTGTGTTTGATAGTACTGAGAAATGAGAGAATCCTTCCCCCTCTTTTTCTACATCTGTTTAAAGTCTGAAGGGTATTAAGAGCATAAAGAAAGTTATACGGATGGATTTTCGAAGACTTTAACAAAAAAGGGCTAAATTATCCATGATTGATCAAAGGGATAAATGGATTTTCCCCATTAAATCTTGAAAGAAAAAAGCTTCAAATCCAATATTTTACTGAAGCATCAACACTAAAGGAATAATTTTCCTACTCGTACCCTGATGAGATACTGCTATACTCTAAATCAATATTTATGTCTTTAATTCTTACCATAACCTATAGCAGCTACTACAGTGAATTAAAGATGACTGATATACAGTGTCTGTGTACTACAAGAATACAGTGGTCAGATTATCACAAGACCCATTATTGATTATCTGCTATCATATTCCCCATTTAATCATCATTTAGCATAGCAGTACATATTTAACTCCTTTAATCTTAATCTCTCCTCATAAAATAGTCCCTCAAGCCTTCAGTTATTTCCCCCCTGCCCTTTCTGAAATCCTCCCATTTATTACTATGTCTCTAGTAATAAGATACTCAGAACTGAACAAAATATTCCAGCTGAGGTCACACCAGAACCACAAAGAGAGGGAAAACGATGTCTTTGTTCTATAAATCAATGCCTTTTAGTATGCAGCCCAAAATTGCATTTGCCCTTTTTCTTTTTTGTTACCATGTCACATTGCAAATACAGCTAATTTGCTGTCCACCTTTTCTTTTAAGCCTTTTTTGGTATCACATTATAGTTATGCTGAAGCACATAAGAATTTAGCTAATACTCAGAAAATTATGGCTAGATGCCAACAACCTTGTCAACTACTGCAGGGCTTCTAATCTCCTTTTCTTGGGCAAAGTCATCAAGATGATAATGGCAAACCAATCCCAGTGGTAGCTAACATCAGCCTGTATTGGCAGGGCCAGCTCCAGGCACCAGCCCACCAAGCTTGTGCTTGGGGCGGCATCTGGAGGGGGGCGGCGCAGCGCTCCGGCCGCTGGGGAGAGCGGGGCCACGGCCGGGCTTGCCGCCCTCCTCCCAGGGCTCCGGCCGCCCTCCCCCCGGCCGCCGGGGGGTGGGGGTGGGGGGTGGTGGCTGGAGGCTTTTTTGCCTGGGGCGGCAAAAAAGCCAGAGCCGGCCCTGTGTATTGGATTCTTCGACCATGGGATGTTGTTCCAGGAAGAAGGATTGCTAGTAAGAGATGGCATCCACCTAACGAAGAGAGGGAAGAGCATCTTCACAGGCAGGCTTGCTAACCTAGTGTAAGGGGACTGTTGTCCCCTTACTAAAATTCAGTGGGGGTGTTTTGGTTGGCTTGCTCCCAGTACCAAAAGAAAGGGGAAGGGTCAATGGGAAATCAGGACCCTGAGACTGACAGTCCCCAGGAACAATGGGGAGAGGCCAATGCTCCAGGTCCGCCTGATTGACAGGGCGGGCAGGCTAATCAGGGAGTCAGGAGGCCAGGGTGGTCCCATCCTCTGTGTGAGCTGGAATTACCTGGGTCAGACAGAGTGGGGCCGAGCTAAGGAGAGAGCAGAGGCCCAAGCTGAGCTGGGGAGCAGAGCCGTGCCAGCCAGAGGGGCCAGAAAAGCAGCCCGGGAAGCAGGTCAGTGCTGGGAGCAGAGTCACAGAAGCAGCCCCCAGAGCAGACCTGTGCTGGGAGAAGAGCTGTAGCAACCAGAGCCAGAGGGGCCAGAGAAGTGGCCCAGGGAGCTGGAGACAGAGCAGCAGCAGCGGAGCTGAGGCAGAGTGGAGCTGGAGCTGGGGCTGGAGTAGTCTGGAGCCGAGTGCGGTGAGCAGCTGGGGAGAGCAAAGGGGACCCTGGGCAGTGGGTCCAGCGCAGGGAGATGCCCCCAGGCCAGACTTGGAGTGGGATCGTAACCCCGATGGGGTGGGGGAGATGCTGGGAAGAAGGGTCCTGCCACCTAGAGCCTGAGAGCATGTGGCCACTGCCAGAACAAGTGTCTGACCTGCAGCATCCCTGCAGCACAGCCAGCGCCTGAGAAGGAGGCCTGGGACTTGTGAGGAACAGACTGAACTTCCCTTACATGCCAGAGATGCTGTTTGTGACATCCCCGTGCCACAGAGCGGGGTGATGTGTTTTCCTTTAACCTTTCCCATTTTTTCCTTATTTTTTTAATTGATTGCTGTTTAATAAATTGTATTTTCTTTGAACTTTATGCAATGATCAGTGGGTCAAGGAGGCATCCAGTGCAGAGAGAGCACCCCGGAGTGGGACACCCTAGCCCCTGCCCTAAGTGACCATGACAAGGTTGGGGGTTGAGCCCTCCAGGAATCCTGGGCCCAGTCTTGTTGGGGTTACGAGGACCCTGCCACACGGGAGAGTGGAAGGGAAGCCCTTGAGGGCAGGGAGGCCTCTGGGTAAAGGAAGTGGGAGCGAGGACTCAGATCCTTTTGCTAACCCGTTTCACCGGGGTAGTGCAGAAGCCAGGAAAGTTCCCCACAATAGCGGGACCATTTCCCCGCTTACACTAGAGAGGAGGGCTTCAAACTAGGTTCGCCAGCGGACGGTGACCTAAGCCCAGAGGTAAGTGGGGAAGTGGGATACCGGGAGGAAACACAAGGAGGAGGGTACAAGAGGGGAGGCCTTCTGATTCATCCTGTGAAAGTAGGGCAATTAGCTAGTTATCTCAGGTGCCTGTACACAAACGCAAGAAGCCTGGGAAACAAGCAGGAAGAACTGGAAGTCCTGGCATTCAAAGAACTATGATGTGATTGGAATAACAGAGACTTGGTGGGGTAACTCACATGACTGGAGCACTGTCATGGATGGGTATAAAGTGTTCAGGAAGGATAGGCGGGGGGAAAAAAGGTGGAGGAGTTGCACTTTATGTAAGAGAGCAGTATCATTGCTCAGAACTCCAGTATGAAACTGGAGAAAAGCCTGTTGAGAGTCTTTGGGTTAAGTTTAGAGGTGAGAGCAACGAGGGTGATGTCGTGATGGGCGTCTGCTATAGACCACCAGACCAGGAGGATGAGGTAGACGAGGTTTTCTTTGGACAACTAACAGAAGTTTCCAGATCACAGGCCCTGGTTCTCATGGGAGACTTCAATCACCCTGACATCTGCTGGGAGAGCAATACAGCAGTGCACAGACAATCCAGGAAGCTTTTGGAGAGTGTTGGTGACAACTTCCTGGTGCAATTGCTGGAGAAACCAACTAGGGACCGTGCTCCTCTTGACCTGCTGCTCACAAACAGGGAAGAATTGGTAGGGGAAGTAGAAGTGGGTGGCAACCTGGGCAGCAGTGACCATGAGATGGTCGAGTTCAGGATTCTGACAAAAGGAAGAAAGATGAGCAGCAGAATATGGACCCTGGATTTCAGAAAAGCAGACTTTGACTCCCTCAGGGAACTGATGGGCAGGATCCCCTGGGAGGCTAATATGAGGGGGAAAGGAGTCCAGGAGACCTGGCTGTATTTTAAAGAAGCCTTATTGAGGGAACAGGAACAAACCATCCCGATGTGCAGAATATAGCAGGCGACCAGCTTGGCTTTACAGAGAAATCTTCGGTGAGCTTAAACACAAAAAGGAAGCTTACACGAAGTGGAAACTTGGATAGATGACTAGGGAGGAGCAAAATATTACTCGAGCATGCAGGGTGTAATCAGGAAGGCCAAAACACAATTGGAGTTGCAACTAGCAAGAGATGTGAAGGGTAACAAGAAGGGTTTCTACAGGTATGTTAGCAACAAAAATGTGGTTGGGAAATTGTGGTACCCTTACTGAATGGGGGAGGCAACCTAGTGACAGATGATGTGGAAAAAGCTGAAGTACTTAATGCTTCTTTTGCCTCTGTCTTCACAGACAAGGTCAGCTTCCAGACTGCTGCACTGCGCAGCACAGTATGGAGAGGAGGTGAGCAGCCCTCAATGGTGAAAGAACAGGTTAAGGACTATTTAGAAGAGCTGGACATGCACAAGTCCATGGGGCCAGATGCAATGCATCCAAGAGTGCTGAGGGAGTTGGCTGGTGTGATTGCAGAGCCATTGGTCATTATCTTTGAAAACTCGTGGCGATCGGGTGAAGTCCCGGACGATTGGAAAGAGGCAAATATAGTGCCCATCTTTAAAAAAGAGAAGGAGAATCCAGGGAACTTTGAGCCGGGGGTTGGACTAGATGACCTCCTGACCCTAATCTTCCAACCCTAATCTTCTATGATTCTATGATTCTACGTATCCTAGGCCCTTCCCAATCAGTTTTCAGACCCAGATGTAACGCTGAGTTAGAACGATGAGGCTGGTAGATGGTACTAATGGACAATCTTCATGTACCCAAGGACAAAATACAAATGCAGCCGTCAGCAGAGTTGACTTTAAAGTTCTTATGGCCCATATACACAACATGGTAAGGATCAATGGAGCTGCATAAAGTTGGCTTCATTCCTTCCTTTCAGATAGATCCCACAGGCTCATGATGGTCAAGAACTCCTCTTTCCCAAGAGCTCCTATGTGCAGAGTTCCACAAAGCTCAGCCCTATGCCCTCTCCTGGTCAGCATCTACATTAGATCACTAGATGAAATTGTGAGACCGTATAGGCTCAAATGCCAGCAACAAAACTCCCACCTGTCTGTCAGAAGTAGGATAACACTATCACCCATCTGCTCCAAGTGCTGAAAGGCATAAGTGCTTGCAAGAAATGCAACTGGCTCAAGCCTATCCCTGTAAGATGTGACTTAATTATGACTGATAGGAAAGAAGAAATACTTTGAAGAAGTAACAAAAACAATGTCCACTCCCTCTGAACTAGGATGACCAGGCAGCAAGTGTGAAAAATCGGGACAGGGGGTGGGGGGGTAATAGGAGCCTATATAAGAAAAAGACCCAAAAATCAGGACTGCCCTATAAAATCGAGACATCTGGTCACCCTACTCTGAACATTGTCTGTCTTTGTCACCTTCAGGCTAGACAGCTGCTACCTTGGGCTCGCTGTAAAGACCTAGGCAGACATCTGAGCTTGTTCCAAAGGATATCAGCTAGTTGGGTCAATCAGTGAGAAGATATAACACTGGTTCTCTGGAATTTACACTGTCTCCTCCTGCCCTCCCCCCCCGCCATTTTTTAACAAAAGAAGCATATGCTCGGTGGAAAAAAAACATGATTGTATTGCTAAAGGCCAAGATGCATTATGAGATTGGATCAGATGCACTCCTAGATATCCACTGCAATCTTAGATAATCACATAATCAAAATTGCATTAAGTTTACATTTTTTGCTTAATGAAAATTGTATTGCTTCTATCTGCTACAGCCTGATGATGGTGTTTGTTAGGTTTTCTAAAAATATATTTTTATTTTATTTTTATAAAACATTAGAAAAAACATTTTATATGGTAGCTCTTATATGGGGACACATTTACCTCCCTTCAAAGTGGTTTGTTATTATTATTATTATAGGTATTGTTGTATATATATATATATACCTATATTATTGTTATAGGTATATGTGATGGGATGCACTCGCCCCAGACTGGACGGGGCGAGT
>NW_020664372.1:37196369-37234455 GCF_002925995.2 Terrapene triunguis
TCCTCTGAACCACACCTCATAACACAAGGTGAACTGAATGACCTTGTCAGGGATTTGGAACTACCCAAGAGTAAGGCAGAGCTGTTGGGCTCCAGACTACAGCAGTGGAATCTCCTGGCAGGTGATGTTAGGGTTTCCATGTTCCGTGACCGTCAAAAGGATCTTGTCCCATTCTTCTTCATGGAAGGTGATCTTGTAGCCTGCAACAACATCGATGGTGTGATGGCAGCCCTCAACATCGTTCACGATCCAGATGAGTGGAGACTGTTCATTGATTCATTGAAGACGAGTCTTAAAGCTGTTTTACTGCATAATGGCAATGTTTTGCCATCAATTCCAGTTGGTCATGCAGTCCATATGAAGGAAACCTATGACAACATGAAACAACTTATGACCAACATCAGTGGCAGCTTTGTGGCGATTTGAAGGTTGTTGCTCTTTTGCTTGGTCTGCAGACTGGATACACAAAGTACTGCTGTTTTCTCTGCGAATGGGATAGTCGTGCAAGAGATTCCCACTACATCAAGAAAGATTGGCCACTCCGACAGTCATTGGAGCCTGGGAGGAAAAGTGTTCAGCATCCACCACTTGTTGAATCAAGGAAGATTTTGTTACCACCCTTACACATCAAGCTGGGTCTGATGAAGAACTTTGTCAAGGCCATTGACAAAACACAAGCAGCTTTCAAGTACCTCCATGGAAAATTTCCAAGGTTAAGTGAAGCTAAGATAAAGGAAGGTGTCTTTGTTGGTCCTCAGATTCGTGAACTTCTTCGAGATGATGCATTTGACCATGCACTGCGTGGCAAGGAAAAGACAGCATGGAAAGCCTTCCAGTTAGTGGCAATAATTTTTCTCAGAAACAACAAGGCAGACAACTACAGGTTGTTGGTGGAAAACCTCCTCAAGGCATACAAAAGCCTTGGTTGCAACATGTCATTAAAGATACATTTTTTGCACTCTCATCTAGATTTTTTTCCACCGAACTGCGGAGCGACGAGCACAATTTCACCAGGACATTGCAACAATGGAGAAACGCTATCAGGGCAAATGGAGCCCATCAATGCTTGCAGACTATTGCTGGACAGTGACAAGAGATGCTCCATTTAATGAATACAAGAGACAAGCCAAGAAGCGCCGAGTAGACACTGAATAGGACTAAACTATGTACAGAATAGTTTTTTGCCTTTTGTTTCATAATAAATTTTATTTATATAATCCTTTTGCTGATTTTTAAAGTGTTACATAAACAGGACAGGTGAAATATTATCATGTAAAGCAACCATAAACACATGAAAAGACCTAGGTTTACAATTTATGATTAAAACTCTACTATCTACGCAATATACATAGACATAAAATGTAAAAACTTAAATATCTTAGAAACAGTAGCCAATCAGTTGTTTTAATTTTCATATTTGAATTCAGCATATCAAAATACATAATAAATAGCACATTTTATCTCTGAAGCAGACGACTTCTCAAAAATTGTAGACCCGTGTTTATAGAACACAGCACCAGTTTGGGGTCTCTGCCCTGTATTTGACAGTCTGCCCTGAGGCAGGCACTTAAAGTCCTGAGCCACTCCAGACAGCGTGACACACACCCTACTCAGCTCTCTGCTCACCCAAGCAATGCCTCCCTGTCCACATGGCTATTTTTAGCCAAATAGTGTCCTATTGCCTCTCAGCTGCTGGAGAGTCCAGCAGCAGGGAAAGACTCTGGCGGGGGGTGCGGAGAAAATGGGGAAAGGCTCTGGCAGTGGGGAAAAGCTCCAGAAGCTCCCCACTACTAGCACCCTTCCCTTCTGCAGGGAAAGACTGGCAATGGGGAAAGGCTCCAGCAGTGGGGAAAGGTTCTGGCAGGAGGGAGACAGTGAAATGCTCTGGCAGTGGGGAGCTGCTGAAGTCTTTCCCCATTGCCTCCCCACTGCCAGAGCCTTTCACTGATGTGTAGCTATACACCACAGTGTGGACGCAGGTTGCTTTTCACTGTGGCATGTAGCTACACATACACTGCATGCTGCCAAAAGTGGTGTGCTGTGCCAACATAGCTTTAGTGTGTTTGAATGTGGGAATCCCTTGTCCCCAACTCTGAGGTACAGACCCATATCTTAGTATTCATTGATCATTTTATTACTAATGCACTATGGAGTAATGTTCTGTGAGGGTATCTTTTACATTTCTCATATTTTAAATATGAAGGACCTGTCACATACTTATGGTAGCATTAATTGCAATATATTTGTATGGATCCCTTTTGTTTTTCAGATGCTAATAAACACATGTCAAATTAATCTGGGTGTGCTTTTTTCCTCTTAAGAAATTGGAGTATGTGTTTGTTTTCTTTTGACATATTGATTTAAATGTAGCAGAGAATTCATAGTAACTCTCCACTATAATATATCATTATGCTTAAATGCAGTTTAGTCATTGTAGAGAATTATCTTGCCATTTATGTCTGACTGTAATGCATATGCATCTGGCTTGTACAACTTCCACACATCACCTTCTTTCACTAATGATTTCATTCTATCCTTTTCCACAGTATATTATTCGGCAGCAAAAATTTCCCAATAGTAGTCCAGCATTTACTGTAGACTATCGTCACAGCATATGCAGACCATTATATTCTAACATGCTTATAGACATAATTGGTCTAATTCTATGCTATCCAAGTAGTCCCTAAACAACAATGAACCCCTGTTTTCTAAAAGACTCACAATTGCAGTGAATGACTAAGACTGTAGTATTCTATGTTCACTGTAATTACATCTATTGATTTAATCACTTTGCCTGTGTATGTCTTGAAAAACCCTGATGATTTCTCTACTTTCATTTAATATGTTTGTTGTTTACACTCAGACATTTCTGTCTTGTTTAAACCTGGGTCTAATATTATTTTAAAACCCTGATTTTATCAGTGGTTTGAGAATTAAGACACCCATAGAGCACACAGCATAGCTGTAAGTAGCTGTAGGTATCTAAGATAGATTTTTCCTACTACCTTTACTCAACACAACATTCAGTAATACACAAATGTCATCTGCATTTTGTCATGTAGAGTTTTATTTTTTGGCACTTCCCCCTACCCCCATTCCTTGATCTTAGGGGCCTGCTACTTTTAATTACCCAACTCTTTTTTCAAAGGTTTTTTTAAGCTCTAAGATTGCCCACAACTTTCCCCACTAAGCACGCTCATTAAAAATGAAAATATTTCTATATTTCATAGAAACACCCATTGTACGAAACTTTCCCTGGAACATGTCTACTGCTAGAATGGTGTATTACATCAGCTGAGATGGAGCCTGGCATAATAAATTGAGGCTGGGATTTTCAAAGGGGCTGAAGAGAGGTAGGCACTCAAATCATAAGAATATAAGAACATAACAACGGCCATACTGGGTCAGACCAAACGTCCATTTATCCGAGTATACTATCTTCCGACAGTGGCCAATGCCAGGTGTCCCAGAGCGAATGAACAGAACAGGTAATCATCAAGTGATCCATCCCCTGTCGCCCATTCCCAGCTTCTGGCAAATAGAGGTTAGGGACACCATTCCTGCCTATCCTGGCTAATAGCCATTGATGGGCCTATCCTCCATGAATTTACCTGGTTCTTTTTTGAACACTGTTATAGTCTTGGCCTTCACAACATCCCCTGGTAAGGAGTTCCACAGGTTGACTATGTGTGATGTGAAGAAATACTTCCTTTTGTTTGTTTTAAACTTGCTACCTATTAATTTCATTTGGTGACCACTAGTTCTTGTGTTATGAGAAGGAGTAAATAACAGTTCCTTATTTACTTTCTCCAAACCAGTGATGATTTTATAGACCTCTATCCTATTCCCCCTTAGTCATCTCTTTTCCAAGCTGAAAAGTCCCAGTCTTATTAATCTCTCCTCATATGGAAGCTGTTCCATACCCCTAATCATTTTTGTTGTCCTTTTATGAACCTTTTCCAATATAGCTTTTTTGAGATGGGGCAACCACATCTGCACATAGTATTCAAGATGTGGGCGTACCATGGATTTATATAGAGGCAATATGATATTTTTTATCTTATTATCTATCCCTTTCTTAATGATTCCCAACATTCTGTTAGCTGTTTTGACTGCCGCTGTACATTGAGTGGATGTTTTCAGAGAACTATCCACAATGACTTCAAGATCTCTTTCTGGAGTGGTAACAGCTAATTTAGACCCCCTCATTTTATCCATTTCAAATTTAATAGGAGTAGGTCACGTAACTGCCTTCGACAATCCCAACCTAACTGTCCTTATTTTCCTTTTAACCAATGTCACTCCAAAGGCCCTGCCTACACACAAAAGTTGTACCGATTTAACTAAAATGGTATAGAAACTAACTTTGCTAAATTAATGCAACTCTCTTGTATGGGCATGTAGTGAGGGGGCGTGTCCTCCCTCCAAGATTGACAGGAAGGAACCCCTGCCCACCCACCGGTGGGCAAAGCCAGCACACCTGTGCCTGCCCTGTCAGAAGCAGAGGGGCAGGACAGGAAGTATAAAAGGCAGGCCCTGCAGCTCAGTTGGGCTGGAGCCGCTGGAGACAGATGCTTCTTGCCCGCTGCTGGGGCTTGAGCTGGACGGAGACCACTACAATGCTGAGGATCTGAAGGAGCTGCCGGAGCTTCATGCCGCCAGGAACTCCGAGGAGCTGCTGGGACTGCTGTTAGCAGTATATCCTGGGGAGACGGAGGATGACCCCGAGCCAAAGGTACACCTTAAGGGGAATGTAGAAATTAGCCCAGGGACACTAGACTATTGTCCGGTTGTGTCGTTGCCTGAATCCAGGTCAGCGTGTTTTGGCTGGATCCCTGTTGACCCAGTGGCGGAACACTCCGCCACTGTTAGGGCCCTGGGCTGAGACCTGGTGGAGTAGGGTGAGCCTGGGTCCCCCCCCACTCCCCTGCTACCAATCCCACTCCTGGCATGGCAGCGTCCCCACTCTAGGCCCAGAGGCCTTCATTTGTCTGCCATCTTCCAAAGCCAAGACATCAGACTGTTTGCTGCTCTACCCTGCCTAAGGGCTTGAGCTCCTAGACTATTTGGGGCTCTGCCCCACCCAAGGGCCTGAGCCTATAGACTGCCATTGCTCCACCCTGCCTGATGGCCTGAGCCTATAGACTGTTTGTGCTCCACCCTGCCTGAGGGCCTGAGCTCCTAGAGTGTTTGGAGTTCGGCCCTGCCGGAGGGCCTGAGCCTATAGACTGTTTGGTGCTTTGCTGGGCCTGATGGCCTGCACCCATAGACACTTTACTGCCTTGCCCTGCCTGCAGCCAGCGCCCTGAACTACCTGCCGCCTGGTCCTGCCTAGAGGGTCATGGCCATGGAGACTTCAAATCTCCTAATTACCCTTACTTTATTAGGGACCCAAGAGTAAGGAGGTGTGGCCTCCCTCCGAGATTGACAGGGAGGGACAGCCATGCACTTCTATACGGCACTCTTAAATTAGTTTAAGAGTGCCTTATAATGATGTAGCTGAAGACTCCTTTACCTTTCACAATTCTATGCTTGACTGATTTCTCTCCTACTGCTACTTTACCATCTCCCTTGGCAGCTCTACCAACATTCTGCACTGGTGTCCCACAGGGCTTAGTCTCTTCCCCCTCACCCTCATCATTTTTCCTGCTCTACTCCTTACCCATGCATGACCATCTCCTCTCTCATGCTTTCTGCAAGCATACCATCTGAATGCTGAGGAGTGCCAAACCTTTTCCCCTACCCCAACCTGAACCTCTTCCCCTTTTTGAGACATGCATCTAAAATTGTCTCTTCAAAATCTTCCTGAACTCCTCCTCACAGTCAAATTAAATTCCCATTCATGCACAGCCTGCGGGAGTGCAGGGAATGGGTCCCATTTTTCATTCAGGTTTCATACAGTTTTGAGGCATTATTTTAAAAGCACTCCATAACACCTTTGGGAAGTGAAGGGGAGGGAAAACTTTTTTGGTCTCATCAGCTAAAATTCACAATCTCTTTCTGTTCACCCTGTCTGAGTCCTATAAAGTCAATGTGAAATTTAATGCACCATTGGAAGACCACGGTAAAGGCACTAATAAGGAGGAATCAATAACGGCCATCGACCAGTACTGGTGCAATGCATTGAGCCTTGGCACGTGCAACAAATATTAACCAATCAAGGATCACAATGGGGAAAAATATGTAGTGACACTCTTCCAAGCTCTACCCACAAACAAGTTTCACTCAGAACATAAGCTCCACCCTCTTGAAACACCAAAGTGAGACACCACTCATAGCTACTTGTGCCCTTGTTCAGAACATAACCATGCATGTTCTTATGAGCTCCTGAGGGTTGGCTACCTTGCCAGTGGGACTGGGCCACACTCATTGGCAATGTTGGGTTCCTTGGACCTGGACCTCCTTTCTCTTATTGAAGCTTGGATGCCTTACACTCTGCTAGGCTCCTGGGTCTTTGTTTCTATTTGACTGGTAACAAAAAATAAATAAATAAGCAGAGATACTCATGGCACCAAGATGAGCTATTACTGGCAACAGATTTTGCAGATCTTAAGAACATGATCCTCCCTCTTCTTTCTTACATGCTTTGGTCAGCAGTGAAATAGTTAAAAATGTTGACATTTAAATCATTAAATCAATTCCTGCAAAAACTTATGTAGCCTACTCAAAGAGTTGAGTAGTGGGGGCTGGGCTTTTTGGGGAGTTTAGATAGCCTCCATTTTCCAGGAACCACAAAATGGAGCACAGCCTGTAGGATGGCACACATCTTCACCACGGATTGCAGTTAAACCTAATGTGAAGCTGGGACAATCCAAAAGGTTTCTAGAAAGAACAGAGCTGCTCACTTGGTTTTTCTAGCAACCTGCCCCCTCCCACTGCTTGGCTTTGCTTCTGCCCTTTCTGCTTGGCTCTGGCTTGGGAAAATCTGACATGTTTCCAAACAGACCCAAGAAATTCTGAAATTCAATTCAACATTTTCTGGTCGCCCCTCCATAGCGTTGCTATTCTTGGCTGTGAGCCAGGAAAATCCAAACTGTACCATACATTAAGCCAAACACTCAAAGAGCATAAATCAACTATTTTTATGGAACAGTTTAGTTACAGTAACAGGCAAATTACTGCACTAATATATTCAGTGTCTCAGAAGGGAGAGATGTTGATCCTGGTATTCTGAGTGGCTGCATTCATTCATTGGTTCTTTGTTTGGCCTGATGTCTCTCTTACATCAGATATCACAGGATTCTCTCTCTCTTGTTTCTTTCTCTCTTGTTACCCTGACTGTTCTACTTATACATAAGGCCACTGGGAAGTGTGGGCTACAGTGCATTCAGTACCCAGATTTGTCTCCATGTCATCTTGCATGAATGGTGAAGTTTCAATGATTCCCAGGCCAGAAGGGACCATTATAATCATCTATTCTGACCTCCTGTATAACACAAGCCATAGAACTTCCTCCAAATAATTGCTAGAGCATATCTTCTAGAAAAACATCCACTCTCGATTTAAAAATTGTCAGTGGTGGAGAATACACCACGACACTTGATGAATTGTTCCAATGGTTAATTACTCTCATAGTTAAAAAATTACACCTTATTTCCAGTCTAAAATTGTCTAGCTTCAATTTCTAGCCATTGGATTGTGTTTCTCTGCTAGACTGAAGAGCTCTTTTAAAATATTTATTCCCCATGTAGGTACTTATAGGCTGTAATCAAGTCACCTCTTAACCTTCTCTTTGTTAAGCTAAATAGACTTAGCTTCTTCAGTCTATCACTATAAGTCATGTTTTCTAATCCTTTACTCATTCTCATGGCTGTTCTCTGAACACACTCCAATTCATCAACATCTACTTCTACTTGAGTTTCCCCTGTTTATTCATCCAAAGATTGCATTAGCCCTTTTGGCCACAGCATTGTTCTGGGAGCTCATATTTAGCTAATTATCCACAGCAACTTTCAAATCTTTTTCACAGTCACTGCTTCCCAGTATAGAGTGCCCCATCATGTAAGTATGGCCGACATTCTTTGTTCCTAGATCAAATGTAGCCATATTAAAATGCATGCTGTTTGCTTGCATCCAACGTATCAAGTGATCCAAACCTCTCTGTATCAGTGACCAGTTCTCTTCATTATTTACCACACCCCCAATTTTTATGTCATCTGCAAACTTCATCAGTGATGATGATGTTTTTCTTTTTTATCATTGATAAAAACATGGGTTAGCCTGGGTCCTAGAACAGTCCCTGGAGAACTCCACTAGAAATACACCCAATCAATGATGATTCTCTGTTACAGTTACATTTTGAGACCTATCAGCCAGTTACTAATGCATTTAATGTGTGCTATGTTAATTTTATATTGTTCTAGTTTTTCTGAGATACCAAGACAAATACTTTAGGGAAATATAAGTATATTATGTATCAGACTTAGTCTGGATCTGTAAAAAGCAACAAAGAGTCCTGTGGCACCATATAAACCAGGGGTCTCAAACACACGGCCTGCGGAGCTATTTCCTGCAGCCCGCCAAGCGGCCCGCACCCCCCCTCCCCAGCCTACCTCCAGGACAGGGGTGGGCAAACTACACCCGCAGGATTGTCCTCCTCGAGCCCCGCGCTGCTCCCTGAAGCGGCTGGCATCACGTCCCTGCGGCCGGGGGGAGAGGGAGGGAGCAGAGGGCTCCGCGTGTTGCCCTGGTTTCCAGGCACCCCTCCTCCCCCGCAGCTCCCATTGGCCGGGATCACGGAACCGCGACCAATAGGAGCTTCAGGGGAAGTACCTGGAGGAGCGGCAAGCAGCGTGCGGAGCCCTGCATCCCCCTCCCCCAGGGGCCGCAGGGACATGGTTCCAGCTGCTTCGTGGAGCGGAGCGGTTCCGATGTGCGCCGCTGCCACCCCGGAGCCACTTTAGGTAAACGGCCAGAGCCTGAAGCCCTCCTGCACCCCGCCCCCCAACTCCCTGCCCTGAGCCGCCTGCCTGCACCCCAATCCCCTGCCCTGAGCCCCCTGCCGCATCCAACATCCCTTCCGCACCCCAACTCCCTGCCCTGAGCCCCCTGCTGCACCCTGCACCCTGACCCCCTGCCGCACCCCTCACCCCTCCTGCACCCCACACCCCAACCCCCTGCCCTGAGCCCTCTGCTGCACCCTGCACACCTCCTGCACCGAGCCCCCTGCCGCACCCTGCACCTCAACTCCTTGCCCTGGGCTCCTACCACACTCCTCCTGCTCCCTCTGGGGGCAGGGAGGGGGCAGAGTTGGGGTGGGGACTTCGGGGAAGGGGTTGGAATGGGGGCAGGGAAGGGGTGGGAAGAGGCGGGACCTCATGGAAGGGGTGGAGTGGGGGCAGGGCCGGAGGTAGCGAGGGGTGTGTGTGTCAGTGATGCGGCCCTCGGGCCAATAAACTAGTCCTCATGTGGCCTTCCTGGTCATTTGAGTTTGAGACCTCTGTTATAGACTAACAAATGTATTGGAGCATAAGCTTTCGTGGGTAAATACCCACTTCGTCAGACGCATGTGTCTGATGAAGTGGGTATTCACCCATGAAAGCTTATGCTCCAATACATTTGTTAGTCTATAAGATGCCACAGGACTCTTTGTTGCTAAGTATATTATATTAACACTATTACCTTTATCAACCAAACTTGTAATCACATCAAAAAAGATTTCAAATTAGTTTGACATGATCTATTTTCCATAAACCCATGTTGATTGGCATTAATTATATTACCCTCCTTTAATTCCTTATTATTTGAATCTTACATCAGGTGTACCATTATCTTGCTTGAGATATCTGTCAGACTGACAGGTCGATAATTACCTGGGTGATCCCATTTACCCTTTTAAAATATTAGCACAACATTAGTCTTCTGGAACTTACCCACTGTTCGAAGACTTATTGAAAATCAACATTAACTGTCCAGTGAGCTCCTCAGCCAGCTCTTTAAAAACTTTTGGATACAAGTTATCCAGAACCGGTTAATTTAAAAATGTCCAACTTTAATACCTGCTGTTTAACATCCTTCTGAGATACTAGTGGAACGAAAAGAGTGTGTGTGATGTTGTGCAGTCTATATGGTTTTATAAAAACATGATAATAAGTGAATATAATGTAACTAGAATATGCTTCATGCAAAAGGTCTCTTGTAAGGTATCATTACAAAGCTTATAATCTACTGAGTGTGATCATCCTATTTGTATAAATGTACCACTCTTGTATCTAAAAGTAGAAATATAAAATATAACTCTGAGGGCCTATTGTAATTATTTAATGTGTGGGCCGTTAATGGTGGTTTGGAATCTTGATGACGCCCATTAACCAGGACCATTGTCTGCAGATGGCTGTATTTTACATGTGAGTCTTCCTGTATACCTGTGTGCTGGCAAGTGGGTAATGAAGTCTTGCAGTGACATGTGATCATGTCACCTGAACTGGAATCCATCTTTAACCTGGTGCTTTTCCAGTGCGGGGGGGGGGGGGCGGGCAGAGGAAACCCAGAGGGACAAAGGGTTCCTGCCTTATGCAAAAGATATATAAAGGGGTGGAACAGAACAAAGAGGGGAAGGAGCCATCATGAAGAATCCCGTAGCTACCACCTGAGCTGGAACAAGAGCTGTACCAGGGGAAAGAATTGTGTCCAGGCCTGGAAGGTGTCCAGTCTGAGAAAAAACTTACTGAAGCATCTCTGAGGGTGAGATCATCTGTATTCAGTTTGATTAGACATAGATTTGCGCATTTTATTT
The DNA here is from genome assembly GCF_002925995.2 of Terrapene triunguis. Lineage (NCBI taxonomy): Eukaryota > Metazoa > Chordata > Testudines > Emydidae > Terrapene > Terrapene triunguis. Next base: position 37,207,105 of record NW_020664372.1, read on the forward strand.
TATTTTGCTTGGTGACTTACTTTGTTCTGTCTGTTACTACTTGGAACCACTTAAATCCTACTGTCTGTATTTAATAAAATCACTTTTTACTTATTAATGAACTCAGAGTATGTATTAATACCTGGGGGAGCAAACAACTGTGCATATCTCTCTATCAGTGTTGTAGAGGGCGAACAATTTATGAGTTTACCCTGTATAAGCTTTATACAGGGTAAAACGGATTTATTTGGGTTTAGACCCCATTGGGAGTTGGGCATCTGAGTGCTAAAGACAAGCACACTTCTGTGAGCTGTTTTCAGGTAAACCTGCAGCTTTGGGGCAAGTAATTCAGATCCTGGGTCTGTGTTGGAGCAGACGGGAGTGTCTGGCTCAGCAAGACAGGGTGCTGGAGTCCTGAGCTGGCAGGGAAAACAGGAATAGAAGTAGTCTTGGCACATCGGTTGGCAGCTCTCAGAGGTTTTTCTGTGATCCAACCCGTCACAGTGTTATCATATGATATGACTACATCATCTGTTTTTTCCTCCAAAATACAGAAAAGAAATATTTATTTAACATATCTGCCTTTCCTGCATTCTTATTGATAATGCTACCATTTTCATCTAGTAATGGACCAATACTATGGTTAGGATTATTTTTGTTCATAATATACTTTAAAAACTCCTTCTTATTGTCCTTAACTCTGCTGGATGTAGATTTCTCCTTGTGTTCCTTTGCTTCTCTTATCAATTTTTCTACAGTTCCTAGTTTCTGATTTATATTCATTACTATCAACTTCCCCTTTCTTCCATTTGTTATAAATATATATAGTGACAAAGTTCCTCCTCTGCCTTGATGGGTCCTGCGCTTATTGGCGGATTTGTTCGCCTCAGAGATTTATGGCAGCCCTCAGTTTGGCCACTTTTGCTAGTGGCTCAAACCTGCCGTTCACTCAGCTAACCTCATCACTGGCCAGCATGGGGAAAGGGAGGAGAACAATCCCCGCAGTCTCTGCTGACCCACCTAGTGGGTCAGGGGCAGATCAGAGACCTTCCCCTCTGGTGGGACCCACAGTCCAGGTCAACTCCTCTTGTATCAAATAGGGAGTTGGGGGGAACCCGGGCCCGCCCTCTACTCTGGGTTCCAGCCCAGGGCCCTGAGGATCACAGCTGTCTACAGTATTTCCTGTAACAGCTGTGTGACAGCTACAACTCCCTGGGCTACTTCCCCATGGCCTCCTCCCAACACCTTCTTTATCCTCACCACAGGACCTTCCTCCTGATGACGCTTGTACTTCTCAATCCTCCAGCAGTATGCCTTCTCACTCTCAGCTCCTTACGCGCCTCTTGCTCCCAGCTCCTCACACACACCTCACTAACTGAAGTGGGGTCCTTTTTAAACCAGGTGCCATGATTAGACTGCCTGTCCTAATTGATTCTAGTAGCTTCTTAATTGACTCCAGGTGTCCTAATTAGCCTGCCTGTCATAATTGGTTCCAGCAACTTCCTGATTGTTCTGGAACAGCCCATTATCTTACTCAGGGAAAAGGGACCTGCTTTATCTGGGGCTAATGTATCTACTGTCGATCACTCTCCTGTAGCCATCTGGCCTGACCCTGTCACAATATATACATAACAGAGAGAAAGAGAGAGAGACAGAGACAGAGAGAGTGGCCTTCACTTTCCCTCTAAACCAGGTTGCTTTACAGCTTTCTCCCTAAGGTGTGGGATTGTGGAGTTTCGGGCATGTAGTAAAGGGGTCTTAAACTTTTCCCAATTATCGTTCATATTTTTCTGATTAAATCCTTCTTCCCAGCTAATCTGGCTCTTAATTGTTTTCAGCTTTGTGAAATTGGCCCTTTTAAAGCCCCAAATATGTATATTATTGGTATAAACTTTATTCTGTTTTCACATTATAAAGGTGATCAAGTCATGATCACTTTTACCTAAGCTAACATTAATTTTTAGTTCTGTGATCAATTCCTCTTTATCTGTTAAGACAAGGTCTAATATACAATTTCCCCAAGTTGGATGCAAATTGTCATCCAAGGATGTTTTAGGCCTCCAGCATATGTCACTCAGATTGAAGTGCCCCATGATCACACAGTTTTTTCTCCCTACACATTATAGATAGGTGCATAAGGAGCTGGTCATCCTGTTCTGTAGTGTAATTTGGTGGTCTGTAGAAAACACCAACTAATACCCCATCTTGTGCTTTATCTATTAGGACATTGATCCATAAGCATTCAAGATCATTTTTTCCAAGTTATTAGTGACTCAGAAACAGGTAATTCCATTTTGACATAGAGTGCTACTCCCCTTCCCCTTCCTCACTCATTCCTTCCTAAGTATGTTATAACCATTGATTTTAACATTTCAGTTGTGCATATCATCCCACCAGGTTTCAGAAATACGAACTGTATCAAATTGATGCTCATAAATGAGCAATTCAAATTCCTTTTGTTTGTTATCCAGGCTCCTAGCAATAGTGTATGGGCAATTAAACAATTTCTTTTCTTCACGTCCTTTGGTTCCTTTAATTAATTTTGTTCTCAATATCCTGATTTTGTTCTGAGTATTCATATCGTCCCTCTTCCCCCCGCCCCTTTTGCTATTAGTTTAAAAACCTCCTGACTACTCTAGCCAGGCTGTCTCCATGAAGATTGGTGCTACTTCTACTGAAGTGGAGGCCATCCAAACTTTACAGTCTCTTCTTCCCATAGAAACTGGACCAATGTTCCACAAAATCAAAACCTTCCACCTACACCACTTTACCTAGCTAGCAGTTCACTTCCAGAATCTTCTGCCTTGTGTCTTCCTTTGCTTACGGGATAGGGAGGATCTCAGAGAAGATCACTTGGACATTCTTTTTCTGAGTTCCCTGAAGTCATCTGTTATCTGCCAGATATCTCTTAATGCAGTGTCATTAATGCCAATATGATCCATCACCAATGGATCCTTTCCCAGCGACTTCAAAAGCCTATCCAATCTTAGACTTGTATCCTGGTTGTCGTAAGGCAGGACACCATCTGTGTCTGCCTGTCACATGCAGAATGTTCTTTTGATTCTTCTGAGTATTGACCCTCCAACAAGGATTGTCTCTTTTCTTTGGACAATTGGAGAACTCTTTGTGGGCAGGCTTGATTTTCTTTCAGGTTGGATCAAGCTGCCATCAACAGGTGTGTCCCATACATCTCTCTGGTCCCTGGGACCAGCTGGATTTTGAGAGGTATCTTCTACAGTTTCCACATTGAACACCTAGTTATCAATTGGGGACTTCTAGCTGTGTGGAATTCCTGCTGGTAATCTTCTGTCTGAGGTCACAGATGCCCATCCTCATCTTTCTCTAGCCATGAAGAAAGCCACCAGAGGCAAGAGGTCACAGAGGCAATGAGTAGCCAGCCCTCTTCTCTGACTTGTTGGGTGCCGCTCCTTTCTTCCTTGAATCTGTGGTACTTATGTTGAGTGATTTACTCGCTGTCTGACTGATGGTGGGTCTTGGATGAGCACTAGATACCTGAAGCACAACCCAGGTGAGACTGATGTAATGCTGAGAGCTTTGTGGAAGGGTCCAGGGGAAATGGTGGAGACTGATGGAGTGTGCCCACTGCTTACTACTCAGATTTGCAATTTGAGATGATATAGAGCCTCAGCTGCTATCAGATGCTTAGGAAGCCATGAAAGCTTTCTTCAATCTGTTTTATGCAAAAAAATAGGGTATAATCTTTGTCTCTATGGAGGACCTCATTTCAGATCTATGCCCATGTCAACTTAAGGTTAGACTATTGCAATGCTTTTAACATTGGTGATGAGCCCTGACTACTGGGTATATCTCATCAAATCATCTCCCAGTCACTAGTGCACCTCAGTCTCTCCTATTCTCTGCCTGTGATACACAATAATTTAGTCTCTAGGCAATTGGGCTCAATACAGGGACAAATGGGTGGGGTGTATTGGCCTGTGTTGGGCAGATTAGATGACCTGGTGATCCCTTCTGGACTTTAAACTCTATAACGTTACCATGAAACAAGCACGTTATTTTTTGACTATTATCTCCTCTGGTTGTGTCTTGATTACAAACTCTTTGGGGTAGAGAAGACTGTCTTGATGGCATGACTACCCCAAAAGGAACTTTTGAGTGTGAAAAAGTAACAAGAAGTAAGTAGTATTTCCAAGGTCAACAATACATAGAGCAGAAAATTTCATAAATAATGAGCCTGCATTTGAATGTGTGAGATCTCCTCCCCACTAGGAACATATACATTGGGGTATAATAAAAAAACTAATATTTTCCTTTATTTTTAACTTATACAATAAAACTCTGAGGCAGGACTGTACATATAAACACAAATCTTAACCTAAACTGTGTCCTCATGATGGTTTCTCCCAGTGGAGTTTTCTAACCTTCCCTTGATTCTCAGAGAGATTCTTGATTCTCAGAGAGAACCAGAGAGATTCTCAGCCTTTTATATTCTTATTATGTCTCAGGGCCTGATCCAAACCCATTGAAATCAATGAGAGTCAAGGAGATAAGATAGGTCAGGGTAGGGGATGGCCTTGGTTCGGTCATCACTCCACACCTCTCTGTGCCTCCTTTAAAGTGAGACCCCAAGATGAGGTCTGTCTGAGTGAGACAGACTCATAGACTCCAGGCACTGCACTGCCCCTTTATACCCTCTCCTGATAAGGCAATGAGCAGAATCTAGCCCTAGATAAGGGCAAGACAACTTTCAGATGCTACTTCCTCACAGGTTGAGGATCAGATTCGAAGACCAGGATGGTGGCTGAAACAGAAATTTGAAATGGAAATTTTGCAGGTCTCATTTAAAAAGTGTACAAAGCTCAATTCTTTTTTTGGTTGTTTCACCAGAACTATAATTGTAGCAGTTCTGACAGCTTTTAGAAACAAAAGAAGCTTCCAAGAGTATTTAAAAGTCTTTTTAAACACTTTTTTTCTGTCTTTGTGTTTGTGAGAGACTCTGGCAGCACTGTAAAACAGAAGTTCTCCTTTGCTCCCTCTACTCTCTGTCAATCATCTGAATCTACATTGCATTTAGAATTTGTCACATTGTGTGAAGGAGATTTTAAAAATAATCCCTTCCAATTTGTTAATTGTTGAATACAAAACCCCATTGCAAGACCTTGCAAATCTGAATTAAACTGATGACTAACTCTGAGAACTATGAAGTTGTTCATGTAAATGTATTAAATATCAGGTATTTTATCCTGCTCTTCAATACAGATTTATTGTTCTTTTACTAAAAATAATTTGATTGATCTGGATTGCTGGAGGAAACTGCTGGCAATTTAACTGTATGTATATTTTCTGAAATGGAGTTTTGCCATAGAGTGCTTGACTTGAATCTCCCATTTGAAATCGGAAACAAAGCACCTGATTCCCCTTTCACTTATGCCAGTGGAAATCAAAAGTAATTCCATTGAACTCAGTGGGATTACATCAGTGTCACTGTGACGCTTGCAAGAGGAGAAGTGGGCCCAAAGAGTCCGTACACTGAACTGCATAGAGTAATAAAACCTATGTAAGATCATACTAGTTCTCAACGTTGGGGCCAGGGGCGGCTCCAGACACCAGCGCACCAAGCGCGTGCCTGGGGCGGCAAGCCGCAGGGGGCAGCCTGCCGGTCGCTGTGGGGGCGGCAGTCAGGGGGCCTTCGGCGGCATGCCTGTGGGAGGTCCGCCGATCCCGCAGCTTCGGCAGCAATTCGGCGGCGGGTACGCCGAATCTGCGTTACCAGCGGACCTCCCGCAGGCGCGCCGCCGAAAGCCGCCTGACTGCCGTGCTTGGGGCAGCAAAATACATAGAGCCACCCCTGGATGGGGCCCTAGCTTAAAGCCACATGAAGAAGTTATGACCCACTTATCTCTTTATAAGTCTTTAAGGTTTCACTTAAAAAAATTATTCTTGCAACCACAAAATAACGTTCTCCAATCAGGAATAAGAATGTGACACAGAAAGATTTTTTCACTATTCAACTAAATAGCTAATATGGGTTAACATCCCTCCTAAAGCAAATACAAATAATGAAGACAGACAAATGGTACAAAATCTTATAAAATATATTTTGCAGAACTTTAAAAGCAATTGTATGATCAAATATTTTGTAGCATACTTGTGACTTCAGCTAGCATAACATGAGGTGAATTTGGCCTCTAATTATTATTAGGTCAGAATTTAAAATGAAATAAAGCAAACTGTAGTAAATATGAATCTACACATTAACACATGTAATATATTAATGGTCAGGTCTATTTTAATTTTCACATGTATTAATTTTTCTAAAAATAAATTTACATCTATATAACAAGCATTATTTTGTATACCAATTTATAATTTATGGAGTAAATAGGTTCTAGGCATAATATAAAACAAACTAACTGAAATATTATTAAAATAATTACATCTAGTTAGCTAAACATACAAAATAAGAGTGTTAGACCAAAAGCCTCATGTATTGGCAAATTTAGCCAATCTAATCAGTTAACTTAATTACAATGTTCCTTTTTCTATAAATTCGAGGAAGGGAACCCAGAACCACACCCAGTCCAGATGCACTCTCTACATCTCTCTCTCTCTCTCATTCTGATGAATAAAAGATTAAATCAATGGCAAAATTTCCATTGATTTAACTGGGGCTTGGATTTCACCCAAAATATTTAACAGCAATATGCTAACTTCTTCATGACTATTGCATATACCAGCTGCTTAAACTGGTACATTTCATTAGACAACAAACATTCTCTCTACTTTCTCCAGAACTCAGCAGTTATGGTCAACATAGATATCAGTAGAACTGAGTCATCTCTTGGAGGAACTAATGCTTGAGGGAGCTTCAAAAAATAGCATTGTGATTCCAGTGTGAGTTTGAAGCCTAATAATACTGTGCTACTTAGGCTAAAGAGTCACCAAAACAGGGAATGCAGAATTAAACTGACAGCTCTGTTTCCACAGCAGCTGAAAATAATTGGTGTACGAATCACAAAATGTGGTCCTAACTACAGCTGTGTGAATAGCTAATTTTTTTGTTTCAGTGGCAAAGCCTCCATCCCCCCCCCCGCTCCACCCCCAAACATTGTTTCATTTCAAACTGAAATGAATTTTTTTCAGTTTTTGCTCCATGAAACAGACAAACAAACAAACAAAAAACCAAAATGAAACAAATTTCTTCAGGTCAAACAAAACATTTTGAATGTGGAAATGAAATGTGAGCAGTTTTGAAACAAAATGTCATTTCAAGTTAACATTTTGTTTTGGAAATATAGTTTCAAAACAAACCATTTCTGAAGGCTTTTTTTTCTTCATTTTTTTCCAGCCAAAAGTCTTGGCCAAATTTGTGAATAATTTTGGAGTCCCCAAAAATATGTTTTTTGAAAAAATTTCTGTTAGCTGAAAAATATGTCACCACCTCTAGTGCTAACATTGCCAATGACTTACAGAGCCAGATCTTGGGGTGCAGTGCAGCACTGGCATTCTGCTCACTGCAGCACAAGAGGCTCACCCCAGTGTACTGGGAACCTCTGGTATTAGGAAAAACTTACTTAACTATCCTTATAGTTAGGACTGGGATAGGCTTCCCAGGGGAGGTTGTGGAATCCTCATCATTGAAGGTTTTTAAGAACAGGTTAGACAAACACTTATAAGGGATGGTCTAGGTTTACTTGGTCATGTCTCAGTGCAAAGGGCTGGATTTGATGATGTTGTGAGGTCCCTTCCAGCCCTCAATTTCTATGATTCTATGATTCTAGTGATTTAGAGTGAGGATAGCAGCTCCTGTGCCATTAAGTCCTCTCTCCTGCCAACGCTAGGGGTTGGCCAGGTTAACGTGACTACAGTCGGGGCTTCTGGACATCTCACCAAACCTCAGCTGCTGTTTCACTCTCTTGTGACCATCAGCAGCCAAAGCAGCTTACAGCAACCTAAAAACGGATCAAAATCGCACGTGGGCACTGTCCAGGTACATAGCTGGTCCAGGGTCAGGGGGTCACAAAGACCCTTGTTCTGCACTGTGCATCACTTGGCTGTAGCTAAAGATCTGGGCCACAGATCTTTGTGCCTTCTCCATTTCTTGGCGGGTGTCTTGATATCATTGTCTTCAGTTGGGGGCTTTATTTTGCAGCCAATGTTACTGGCCTCCTTTAGCAGGATTTGTTCAGCGAGGCTTTGAGGGGCTGCCATGGCACGTCAATGGCTGGCATGTGATCTGAAAGGATGTACAGTGACTTGAGTGTGGATCCAGAACATAAGCAACTGGATAGCCATGTTTGATTCAATATAAATGAACTATCATGGACAATATTTCTTCTTTTATAGCATTTGTCAGGAGGACTTTCATTCTTAAGTGCATTTTCATGTTATCCACAGTGATGAAACAACAGTGATGCTCTGTAGGCTTAGTCAGTGTTAATTTCCCTAGTTAATTCTTCATATATTTCCAAGAGGTAAATTAGATTCAGCAATATCCCACTGGGAAGGAGTCACTAACATAGGAGTCGGTTTCTCTAAGCAGTGCACACTCAAAGCTTGTGTATTTTCAATGAGATCTTTCAACATCTGTATAGAAGTCCATTTTGCAATTACATATTGGATTAACTGGTTGAGCAACAGGAACAGTTCTTACTGTGTACTGTGAAATTTTGAAACCACACAATGAGTATTTAATATGGGTAATGAGAATCTGCTGATAACTATCATGTTTAACAACATGATAACAAAACAAAGCATCATTAATGCAAAGATACTTTTCTAACAGCCTGTGCTGTAAACTCTGAAGTCTCTAGCCCAGGTTCCCCGTTGGAAATCATTTTCCTAATCAATTTACTAAGTTTTACCACAACTGAGCTTCCACACATGTATTCCTTCATTGGTTCAAAGGCCACAATGTTGATTACATCCAAAATACAACTACAAGCATATTCCCATCACAGCATGCCTCCTGAGGGGTAAGTAACAGCTCTGACAAAGAAATCCCTAAATACTTTACGTTTTATGCACTATAATAAACAAGTGATGTCATTGTTGGTCATCAGACCTTAGCTAAAGCCACATGAAGCCGTTAAGGGCTGAATCGTGTTCTCTGGCCTGTTTAAGACAAGATTAATGGCTGGGTCCCTCTCTTCAAGGTTTTCCTCTTCTCTTATATGTCATATTTCTCCACAACTACTGCATTAAACATTTCTTATAAATTAAACAAACCTATATAACCAAGTATTTACTGCACATGGTACCCAGTTAACCATGTTTTCTTATTTTTATTACCTCAAACCACACCTTAAATAAGATGATGCTGTTATTTCAAAGGTTACTACAGATTTAAAACAAACAACCCTTCTTTTTCATGATCTCATTCTTTTTGGTCACATGCTTTGGGTCTATCACTCATGATAACCTCCAAACTTAAGTTAAAAACCATAGTCCATCCAGGCCCATAGTAGGCCTACATTCCTACATCCCCTAATGAGGTGTATAAGACAACTTGTAAAATAAGCAAAGGAATAACAGCTTTATTCTAGCTATACATTTATACAGAAGCTGGAGCACCTGTGTGCTTTCCTGGAAAAGCCTCTCAGTGCAGAACTGCACGTCTATTATACTGCTTATGGATTCACTATGAAGTCACACTAAGGAAAGACGGTGTTAACTCTATTTGGCATGTTTATAGTGCTTTATATGTTCACAGGTCTATATGGACATTTGCTAATTAAGTCTCACAACAGATCTGTAAGGTAGCTGAGTAATGTTTATTATTTTGCAGATGGGGAAACTGAGATAGAAAGTGACGTGCCCAGGGTCACACAGTGAGTCAATAGCCGAGCTGGAATTAGAACTCAGAGTGCCCTGACTTTCAGACCTGTGCTTTTTCTAATAGATCACACTATCTTCTAGTATGGGACCATATATCTGCTGCAAAGTAGAGAGATAAGGTAGTTTATTTATTTTGATTGATAAAATACCAAAGGCTGCCCATCTGACATGCTGGGCACTGCTGACAAATATTTAGTAATAAGGTGAATCAGTATGGCTTTTAACAGCATTAATAACTGTAGACTAATTTTTTTCCCAGGGATGTCAGCAGTGCTTGATTAAGTAAGAAACTTTTGTGATGGAGTTTTAGAAAATGGTTCAAGAATATTTGGCATTGTAAGAAAAACCCTTGTGCTCAAAGTAGAATAGTGCGGTGCAAGCGTCTCATCTAGGGCTCTGTTTAGATCTTTGCACATGGTAAAAATTCCCAGACAATACTCTGTTTTTCATGCTCATTTCCTTTCAAATTCAAAGTGAAGAACTGTAGCCAAATGCTGCGTCATCAGCTGCATTTGAAAGCTGACTCTCCAATGCAGCCTCCAGTGTGTCAGGCTGGCAAATGCTACCGTGATCATTAATGATCAGATATAATGTCACATAACGAAGGAAGGCTCAGATTAGCAATCAGATGACAGTTCATTGTTTGTTCTTTTCCCACAGATCACTGCTAAATACAAATACAGTAGATTACACTTAAGTGATATCACCCTATGGACAGCCTTGAGGCAAGTCTACAGTGATGCAGCTGCCCTGCTGTCACAGTTTAATGAAGACACTCTAAACTGATGGGAGAGAGCTCTCCCATTGGCATAGTTAATTCACCTCCCTGAGAGGCGGTAGCTACGTCAGCAGGAGAAGATCTCCCACGGACATAGCGCTGTCTACATGTGGGGATTAGGTCAGTATAACTACATTGCTCTGGGGTGTGGATTTTTCACACCACTGAGCGATGTAGTTATACCAATATAGGTCTGTAGTGTAGACCAGACCTTGGAATGCCATTAAGAGGAACCCCCCGCTAAAAGAAAATAGCATTTGAATAGTGCAAATGCTTTCCAGACAGCTACAGCAAACACATTATGTAATTTGGTGAATCCATGGAGTTAAGAGTAGGTATTATCAGTGCTAGAAGAGAAGCTAGCCTTCGTATTTGCCCAGTACCAGTGGTAAGGAGAAATGTAAAACACCTAGCATATTGTAGTCAATGTAGAAGACGCAAACCACTAGACAGGAGCAGGCGGTGGTGAACCAATTAATGTTCTTTCTGCATGTACCATAGTTAAAGAGAGAAGGAAAACTGTTCTTGAGAACCAAACAGAAAAAATCATTGTTAGACAAGGACACAAAAGACATCAGTACAACTAGATCATTTGAGAGCATCCCAGTAAGCCGAATTACCGTCACCATCCATCAGCACATGTTACTATTAATTGTCAGTGGGCCTAAAATAGATTCCTGAGCAATGTCCCAATTCTGATTAAACACATTCCAGTTAATTGGAGTGTACTGTACAGTACTTGAAAAATCGCACCAGTCCTGTAATGATTGAAAACAAATAGAATATTTATCACGTCCCTATCTAGGAGCCACTTGCTGAGACCAAAATATACTCTTTATTGGCACTTTCTTCTGAATAGGGAACAGAAATGAATTACTTGGTTGGTGTAATAAAGATGTGATGCACGGGAGTGCTAGCAAGAGACTAGTTTTTACACCCTGGTCCCAGTCACCTGACAGGAGTCAGGGTTACTTGGCAGGACTAAATATCCAATGACTGCAAGGCAGCTGTTTTAGTTGATATAATAATAATGAAATCAATGGGGAGAGGGATAAGCTTGAAATTCAGCTCTTGAAATTGACAGTCTCTACGCAAAAGAATTAATGGACACAAATCTGACATCAGGAATCATAATACTCAAAAACCAGTGGGAGAACACTTTAACCTGTCTGGCCATTCTATGACAGACCTGCGGGTGGCTATCTTAAAACAGAAAAACTTCAAAAACAGACTCCAACGAGAGACTGCTGAGCTGGAATTGATATGCAAACTAGACACAATCAACTCAGGGCTAAATAGGGATTGGGAATGGCTGAGCCATTACAAACATTGAATCTATCTCCCCTTGTAAGTATTCTCACACTTGCTTCTTATCAAACTGTCTGTACTTGGCTACCTTGATTATCACTTCAAAAGTTTTTTTTCTCTTACTTAATTGACCTCTCAGAGTTGGTAAGACAACTCCCACCTGTTCATGCTCTCTGTATGTGTGTATATATATCGCCTCGATTATATGTTTCACTCAATATGCATCCGAAGAAGTGGGTTGTAGCCCACGAAAGCTTATGCTCTAATAAATTTGTTAGTCTCTAAGGTGCCACAAGTACTCCTGTTCTTCTTGAAATTCAAGACACTGAGTTTTACTTTCAGTTACTTGATTTTACTCATACACACAGTTTGTGACATTTTATCAGAACCTTGCAATTGAGTTGAAAGTGTTTCCTGAAATCGTAGTTATTTTAAATAGGTGTAGCAGCCTGCTGTTATTTCTACAGCATATTAATAATGGATGCAATATGGGGCAATGGACTTCTTTTGCTAGAGAGCAGGAATTGATACATAGTATGCTATTCAAGTTATAGAAAACTATGAATGCTTTGTATCTGAAAAAGATGTCTTATGATATCATCCAGATGTTACAATAGACTCAGATTGGGTACATGAAGCTTAAACTTCTTAAGCTCCAGCAATGATTGTGGAATTTATCTGCCCTTTTAAATACAGGTCACAGTTGGGTAGTTTAGCACTTCCTGTGTTTTAAAAAGGTATTGACTAGTGGCTAATTCTTGCAATGAAGAAATGATTAAAGTGCGACCTGAAACCATTGCTTAACTAATTAGACCCTGGATGTGTCTGGCACAGGTCACTTTTTACAGTACCATTTCATTCTTTACAACTTTGTATTCCTGGGTGGCCTCTAATGTTCCACACATGTCCTGTTGCGTTTTTTCTTTTCCTGAGGGAAACGACATCACAGACATGTTTTTACATTATTTTGGCTGTGGTCCAGTTTTCCAAAAGAAAACATTGCACTGCTCTGTGCAATTGGAGTGCACTGAGACTTTAATTCAATCATTGAAAAGATTTCAATCAGGAGGCATTAAAAAACAGAACATAATTTCTGAACATCATATGAAGACTAAAAAAAATGGATTATCTTTTGGAAGGAATTATTTGAGAGATATGTTAGTGAAATATAACACTGCATTATCTTGACAATAGAGACCTGAAAATCTGATGGATGAGAAACATATTGACAGTATTTGATTGGCTGCTGCCATTATCAGAAAGGGATGATGCCTGCCAATACATGAAACCTAGAGCTCCAGGAAGTCATTTGCAAGAGGTGCGAATGCTGGAGAATATTCCTTTCAACGAACACCTGGGGAGGGATTGGGAGTGTGCACTGACTCTCAAAATGGCATTTCTAAGTAGGGTGAACCAGTTCAGAAAAACAAGAACCTCCTCACTTTGAGCTGGATTCTACTCTCACTCTTGTGCAAAACAGGGATAATGCCACTGACATCTTTCTATATAGCCATTTATCTGGCTAGGTTTCCCCATCACACTCACCACTGTGGTATGTGAACACCAGTAGAAATACACTGTGAGAAGAGAATCAAGCCTTCCTTGCCAGTTTCTAGTACTAAACCCAAACCAAACCTTTTACAAGGTTATGACATTTTAAAATAAAATTTGGCTTAACTTCCAGTTTCAGACCAGCACCTATGGCTCAAATTCACCCACCCCTCAGCAACCCCGTTGGCTTCAGTAGGATTACCTGGCTGAAAGTAAACCAGAGCAGGATTCGTAAGTAGAAGTAAAAATGGTGGAAATCTCATGAACAAAACTGTCTTTGGGAGATTTTTCCAGCCCACTTTTGCAAACCTGAGAGCTTAGGGTGGTTGGGTTAAAAATCCAGACGTTTGGATTTTTGTCTGAACCCAACTGGAACTTCAATCCTTTTGAGGTTTGCCCATCACTACTTGTAAGTATTTCCTTCCCATACACATTATCAGAATGTAGATAGATAAGGCCTGATACTGCTCTCAAAGCAGTGTAAAAATAATAATAAAGTCAATGGAGTTACCATGTCATAAAACTGTGAGAGATCGTAATCGGGTCTAAAGAAGAGAAGGAAATATAATACTCACCAAAAACAACAACAACCCCAAAACCATAAATTAAGTATTTCCTCCTTTGCCTTACAGTTACCATGGCGATGTTCATTATCTGCTTGTCTGGAGTAAAACAGCTTGAGATACTGAAAACTATCATACAACATGTTGTACCAGCGGGTAGAAATGCTAAGGTGTTTTTTTTAAAACTGGAAACAATTACAGAAAATGGCAAGTAATGGTAATATCAATTTACAAAATTTATTTACAGTATTTTTGCCTCATCATGTCTCAATGCTCATTGATATTGCTCTAATCTAGGGGGGTATACTGAATAACTTTACTGCAGAGGACTTGTATAGCAGAATAAAAACTAAAAAACTAGTAATTATATGATCCAAACCTTAGCCTATTCCTTGAATTTTACCAAACAACTGGGTTTTGGGATATTATTCAAATCAATCCTACAAAACTTTTGAGACTCACTCAAGACAAGTAACAATGAAACTTGGCCAGTGTGAAATAGAACAAATAGCCAAGATCTAAGTTTGACCTCAAGGAAGTAATCGGCTCAATGTGCAGCAAACTTTCTAACTAAAAGGATAGTTAAACCCTGGAATAGACTTCCAAGCGAGGTTCTGGAATCTCCATCATTGGAGGTTTTTAAGAACAGGTTGGACAAACACTGGTGAGGGATAGCCTAGGTTTACTTGGTCCTGCCTCAGCATAGAGAGATGGATTAGATGTCCTTTCAAGTTCCCTTCCAGCCCTACATTTCATAGAATCATAGAATATCAGTGTTGGAAGGGACCTCAGAGGTCATCTAGTCCAACTCCCTACTCAAAGCAGGACCAATCACCAACTAAATTTCTATAGTCTATGTTTGAAATTTGCTACAGATTCTAAAAGGAGCAATTTAACAACAGCTAAAATACACCAGGAGAGTTCCATAATGGATGGAAATTAGTTTGACAGAACAATGATCTCAACCTTAAACTAACAGACTATATACCATTTATAAAACCCTCCATGCTCTGAATCTGATTTTTTTCCCCAGCAGCTGTCAATATTTATCAAATATCTTTGTGCACCAGATTTTTGGATTCCTTTTCCTTCTGTTTAGAATTAGACTTATAAACAGGAGAAAGATTTTCATTGTTGTTAGGTATCACGCTATCAAAAGTAGAGCTACAGATGATCCACATTTCAGAGCTTTAGCTGTAAACATTTACTGTTAAGACTGCTAGTTTTTTATCAGACACTGGAGTTATTTAATCAATTTTTTCTTTGTTAGCTCCAGAGTAAAATCCATAGAGAGTTCAGAAAAATGTAAAATGCAAGACTCTCATACATTGCCACAAATATATGTTCTAAATCCAAACTAATTATATTGCAGAATCAATATGAAGCATAGAGCTCTCTTTCGCTCTCTCTCCCTCCCTCCCATCCCCCTTGCTTTTAGGTAGTAACATTAGTTCTACAGTGAGTAATTGTTCTGTATATTGTGCCTAAAAGGACAATATATATTGGTAGCTACTGATGGAGATGGAGAATTATAGCAATTTGAAAAACTGGAGCGATCCAAATAAACAGAAATACCTCTGAGGTTATTCATAAATAAAAGAGTCTGGCAAAAGTGATGCTCTGATTTACGGTACGTCTACATGGCAGCTAGAAGTGTAATTTCCAGCTCAGGTAAATGTACACGCACTAGCTTTGCTGGAGCTAGCATGCTACAACTAGCAGTGTGGCCACGGCAGCATGGGCTAGCCTCCTGACTCTAATCCTGTCTGAGAAGCTAGGTACATACATCAGTGGCTAGGGTGAACCACCACCCACCCCAGCAGGGCTACTCCACTGTTTCTCACACATGAGCTTGATCAGTGCTAGTGTGCGTATGTCTGCCTGAGCTGGAAATTACACCACCCAGCTGCAATGTAGATGTACTTTTAGATATGCTGACCAATCTAGATTTTTATAAGACCGCCCATTACCTCAGGCTTGATCCAATGTCCACTGAATTCAGTGGAAAGACCCCTACTGACTTCAATGGGCATGGGCTGGAACCTGATAGTATGGCTCTCAGAGAGTAGTGATGAAAGCCATGTAAGTCCTTAGACAGCTAGCTGAATAATTAATTAAGAAAAAGGAGAATTCCTTCTTTCATTCTTATTTACTGTGCATGGAGAATTAAAAACACTAATAACATCCTGGAAGTAACCATTTGCCCTTTTTTGGGATGACACTAGAACTCATAAGAGGATGTAAAACCTGCTGAGAAGCACCACTGAATAATAAGGTCCCGCTCTCCAATGCCTCTCAGCAGGGCCGGCTCTGGCTTTTTCGCCGCCCCAGGCCCATGTGATTGCTGGACTGAAGAGAGGCAGACGTCCTTGGAAGTAGAGAGGATCACCTATCTCCAATTGATAAACGAATTTCCTCAACAGCACAGCATAGAGCTGGGAAGCCACACTGACTTTGGAGTGCTTCTGATTGGCTCCTTTTTGATTGAATTCAGGAATCATCTGTTGCCGCCAGCTGACCATTTCAAAGGATTCTAACTCATGTAGCTTATTGAAGCCAGGAGCTGGAATTAACGTGCACAGCACAAAGACAAGACGTATAAATCGTCATTCCTTTCATGAAGAACAGCAGCATATTTTCTCTGCAGGCAAATATCCGAGGTACTGTTACTGTACTCCTCTAGTGAGATCAGAAATATAGCTTTTACTTTTCTTCCCCTGCCCCCCATGGCTGCACAACATTCACAATGAAGAAAAGAACTAGCTCAAGCAAAGAGAAGGCCAATAGTTCTTTACATTATTTTGTCCTTTCATAGTCTTGAGTTAGAACAAAACAATGAGATTCTTTGCTGACTAGCCCTCAAAGTCATTCAGCTTTATTCCAAGAAATTGGTCAGCAAATAAAATGGAGGTAGACTAGAGTTAAAATACCGGAAGTTTGCAATAGCAAGGGAATCTAGCACACCAGTTCCCCTTTTCTTCTCTCCTGGAGTGTCTTTTCAGACGTCTGATGACATTCATCACTATATGCTTGAGTGGGTCTTTGGGGCTTTTGAAAAGGGTGTCATGCCAGGCTGGATTTTCAAAGGGGCTCAGTACAGACCTGCCCAACAGACATATGGGTTAGATCCACAAAAGGGTTTGGCCACCTAAACTCCCACTTGAGGTGCTCAAGTGCAACATGTCGGCACCACTGACATCCCTGAAACCATGCTCATCTACTGCCTAACCCCACAAGTGACTAAATTTCCACCATTAAAGTCACCTAGGTGTCCATGTTTCTGACAGTCAGCATGCACAATACCTCAGTCTTGGTGCCTGGGAACCTATCTCACACTTAAGCCCTGGCGGGATCCTTAAACTAGGCTTTCTACTGCCTATGCTGCCTACGGGGCCCAATAAAGTAGGCATTCACAGAGCATGCCTAAGCCCACACAAAACTGCCATAAGAAGCAGTGGTGCCCCCACATAACTTGTAGCTCAGTGGTGAGAGCACTCAGCAGGGACGTGGAAGACCCAGGTTCAATTCCCCCCCTTTGCCTGATGTAGAGAAGAGATTTGAAATTGGGTGGCTCTCTCAAGAACGTGCCTGAACCACTGAACAGCATTGGCCTGCTAAACCCAGGGTTGTGAGTTCAATCCTTGAGGGGGCCACTTAGGGATCTGGGGCAAAATCAGTACTTGGTCCTGCTAGGGGCAAAATCAGTACTTGGTCCTGCTAGCGAAGGCAGGGGGCTGGACTCGATGACCTTTCAAGGTTCCTTCCAGTTCTAGGAGATAGGATATCTCCATTAATTTAACTATGGGATAGGCTGCGGCAGGATGCACTCAATCTCTCCTGTTGAAGCTGTTCCACTTTGTGTTAAATATGCACTGGGCCAGAGGGAAAGCAAGTGAGAGAGAGACCTACTCTATAGCCCAGTGATTAGGACGCTTAGCTGGGTGATAGGAGACACAGGTTTTAGTCTCCTTGCTCCAATAACTACAGGTTGCAGAGCTGAACTAGACCTAAGAATTGTTTGGGTCCATCAGGTATTTGTTGAAAACAGGTGAGTCATGCTGCTGTGGATTTGATCATTGAGAGTGGGGACAGGACGATACCAGTTAAGGGGAGCTGTTGCCTCCTCCTTTCTCACTGCTGTCTGGGATGGGTTGTCTTTGGGACTACCTTTCTTTGATCTGTTATATTATTATAAATCTGTGACTACTTGGGCCAATCTAATTCTGTGTCCATCTTCACTGGCTCCTGCTAATTGTAAAAAGTTATTTCATGGTGGAGTTGGAAGGCAAAAAAGGGGGGAAGGTGAGGGTGAGGGTTAGTTATTAGAGTAGATGTAAGGATGAATTTGAGAGTAGCAGAGAAATTCTATGTGGAGAGGAGTTTTGGGTTGGAGGGTTCTTGAGAACCAGGAGGCAAATGTTGTACAGTATTTCTATACCCCTGGCATCAATCCCTTCTGGTAAGAAATACATCACAAGTCCCAGAAAACAGCTCAAGAGGCAGTTGAGCAGCCTTTCCATTCCTGATGAATCCCAACTCAAAGCAAGATAGAAGATGGGAAATCGTTAATTTCGGAAGCTAAGAAGAAAATGTTTTGACCAGCGTATCCTAAGGCTGTGCTTGTGTATTGAAAAAAGAGAGAAGTCTTCAATACGTTCATACTCTGACAGCTGCAGTAATGAGAGGCTCAGAGTAGATTGTGTCAGAGACAGGAATTTTTCTACATTGCCTCTCAAGCCTGCAATTTGTTGGTTTAGGTTGAGGAGGGCGATGACAAAGAAATGCAGGAGAGGCCTCTGACTTTATCACATATGGCTTCATTTATTCAGTAACCTACTCTAGCAACCACTTGGAAAACTATTTTTAAATATATAGTTGGAATTTGCATAATATAGCCCCAGGAGAATGTAACAAAATACACTGTATCTTTTAATGTTTAACTGTTAGGCAAATAAGATTGACTGGGGCTGGCTTTCTCTGGGCTACCTAGGAAAATTATTTATGAACCTGTTGATTCCAAATTGAATAATAAATACAACTGTGTGTGCATGCACAAGTACATTCATATGTACAATGCTCTTCATAACACAGTTCCTGTTCTTACAGCCAGCTTGCATTATCTGCAATAGTTTTATTTACCACTGCTCTAAAACTGGGGTTTGAATAAGAATGAAATTTACATTTTCTTAATTAGGTCCCGTAAGAACAGCAGCTAGTGAGGCATTCTTTCAAGTATGAGTCTTTTTAGCGCTAATCAGTAGGCAGTGGGTTATTTTATTTGCTTTTAAGGCAACTTCAAACATTTTCTGCAGAAAAGGTGGTAAATCTAAAGCAGGGATCGGCAACCGTTGGCACGCAGCCCATCAGGAAAATCCACTGGTGGGCCGGGACGGTTTGTTTACCTGCAGGGTCCGCAGGTTTGGCCGATCGCAGCTCCCACTGGCTACAGTTTGCTGTTCCAGGCCAATGGGGGCTGCGGGAAGCAGCACGGGCCAAGGGATGTGCTGGCCGCCGCTTCCCGCAGCCCTCATTGGTCTGGAACGGCGAACCACGGCCAGTCAGAGCTGTGATCGGCCAAACCTGTGGACGCTGCAGGTAAACAAACGGTCCCGGCCCGCCAGCGGATTTCCCTGACGGGCCACGTACCAAAGGTTGCCGATCCCTGAGCTAAAGCATCAAGACAAATCCAGACAGGAAGCATGGCATGTCATACCTTCTGAAGAGATGTTCAACTAGGTCAGCAGAAGTAGGAGAAAATGGACTGCAGATACACCCTCTCCCAAATTTAAATTTTTGAGGTGGGGGGAATGGGATTATTGAAAACATTTGCCCTGGAAAATGAAACTAAATAAAGTGATGAATTGTGGAAATAAATTATATAACTTCCCCCACTCCCTGTGAGTCAAATCCTGACCCTCGAACACAGCCAGAATCAATGGGCTATGGGCATGCAGGACGGCAATACTCTTCCAGCCCACTGATACTTTGTGGAGCACCCATGCAACTTTTCTGTAACCACTGCTGCAGCTTCTGTGTTCCAATATCTGTGACCTCCTGGGGTTAGACCAGTGGACCTGCAAAACCGTGGATTTGCTGGCAATTTCTATGACCCTTTGTGCCCCAAAATATGTATGAATAATGAGTATGTCCAAGGCAGCTATTAAAACAAACAAAAGAGGCAAATTTCAAAGAAATTATTAACTGCAAATTAGTCTGTCAGCTCTAATAAAGCCATAATAAATTATAACATTTGTGAATGTTAACTGAAGACATGTAGTGATATTTAACTAATTACAAAAATGTGGCTATCATTTAACCCTCTGTGAATGGCAATTTTGAGGGAGAAACTGGCTACTTTCAACAAAGTAACAAATCAGTTATATTGACAAAGGGAGACACTTTCACTGGGTCGCTACCCTTAACTGGTGAAAAGGAGGGAGTCTGGAAACAATCTGTCAAGTGAACTGTAAAAATCGGAGCCAATTTAATTAGGCCCAGCTATTGTAGTGTGTGGATAATTTTCTGGTCTTTTAATGTGTCAGCAAGGAAGCTTTGCTTTCTTGAAGTTCTCTAGTATTTCCACTTCCAGGACCAAATTGGTGATACTTAAAGGTGGGGAGGAAAAGTTCCCCTGAGAATCATAAAAAATGTAAGTTGTGCCATGAATTCCAGAGGCCTGTCTGTAATATATATACGCTGCTGTATCATATAATAATATTAAAAAGTTAGAGGGATGCTCTAATTTGGTAAATGTAGAGGCTATCATGACCTATTGACTAGCGATGTTCCGTTAGATAGTGAAGCAACAGAAGAATTTTTTCCCTCAAGCAGCTGAATCCTGAAGCACTTCCTGAAGAGCTACATAGTGGAGAGGTCCAATTCCTTTGAATCCCCTGAAAAACAATGCACTGTCCACAAACTGTCCTAGAATAACATTCCCAAGAATCAGGATTGGGCTATTTGAAAAGCAGTAGGAACCACAGCACTAGTTTAATTTTTCATTGTACCCTCCCGAGGGTAATGGTGGGCTGAACAATGGACTGGGCTGGAACTGGAGTGCACTAAAGATTTCCTGGGAGGATACTGACTTGATCTGGTCAAAAGTTGTCTTCTAAAAAGAATCTGATGCCCTCATGTCAATGGACCAGTTCAATTATAGCTTGGGATCTGACCCTGCACCTCTGGAAATCAGTGAGAGTTTTGTCATTGACATCAGGCAGAGCAGGATAAGACCTTTCTAGTTCGTTACTTTAAAAAGCCTATTTGGAGGGTTTGGAGAGTAGGAGCTTTCCTGAATATGGAACACTTTATGTCGCTCAAAATTAGTGCTATCAACACGTTAAAAACACTCATGCAGTAGTGTAGCTAGGAGTGGAAATCCCGGTGGGTCCCAAGATATGGTGGGCACAGGGCAATCACATTAGCTGGAGTCATTGTCTGAGATACCACAGGCACACAGGGAGCACCTGCAGACACCTGCTGGCTCTCTTGTCCACAGAGGTAGGATCACACTAGCCCTGCCCCTCATGGAGGATTTATGCGATGATCAATGCACCTATCCAGGCAAGCTGCATGCTCTTTGCGGGCACTGAGGGTCTGCAGAGGAAGGTACAGAAATCCAGGACCTCTCATGTCACGGACTGTGAGATGCAGGCCCCATGGTGCCTGCTCCAGGGTGCTTCTGGTTTCTCAGCCCAAGCCAAAACAGCTTCCTGGGTATCCCCACCCTGCCCCCAGCATGGATTCATGCAGCACCGCGATTACCTGCACCCCAGGGCTGCCTGGCGACAGCGTCGCCCCAGGTAGTGGATGCCACTCTGCTGCTGGCATTGCAGAGGCTTGGAGGTGATAGCGTTGCTCATATTCTGGCTCAGGTTCCCACAACAGCAGCTGGACTCGAACGGCAGCACGTGGCTTGGCTTCACAGCCCACAGACTGACCAGACTCAGCATAGCTGGCGCAGGAACTTCCCAGGAAGGAGGCTGCGGTGCTCCACACATAGCAGCCCAACGTATAGCAGAGGTGAGGCTGCTCCAGGGCACGTGCCCTGTGCCAGCCCCTGTCCTCAAGCCCCCTCCTGTCTTAAATGCTGTGGGCCAGCAGGAATGAGTGGGAGCCAGGTTTTATTCCAGTCACAGCGGCTTCTCCTGGGAGGAATCAGCAGCTGTGACAGCAGCCCTGGTGCAGGTTCAAACAGGCTCTGATTTGAGTAGGCCTCAGTGCTAGATGGGTGGTCCATGGCCCACATAGGCCCACACGTGGCTACACCCCTGCCACTCAGTCCTCTTATTTTCTGGCTAAAAATGCTTGAAGAGAGGAACTTACAATATCTGGAGAACACTGCTCTTCGCGCTGCGGGAAATAGATTGTTCAGTCAGTGAAGCGTGGGTCTTCCTCTGTGGTAGGTCTGCTAAGCTGTTCAACAAGTCATTATTTAGCCTTTTTTTTAATATCCACTAGGTACAACATATTTCTCATGTAGATTAAAAGGAAGTTGGAGAAAGACTAAACATCAGGTTTTCTTGACAGCTGAAACATTGTGCCATTAGCAGCATCTAAATAAATAATAGAAATTGGAGATGCAATATTGCTACTGACTCCTGAAAATGTCCTAAATTGGGGCAAATGGGAAAAAACAACATGAAAACACAGCAGAAGTAAAGAAGACGAAACAACTCAAGGTAGATGTGAAATTCACTAAAAATAAACATCCAGTTGCTGTGGCACCAAAGGCAGATCTTTATTTGCTGACAGCATCTCTCCTTTAGGGAGAGTGTTCTGCTGCATATTTATTTTCACTAGGCCTGTGTTGTACTACTGGGACACGGAAGCTTCCGTTTTCGGAGCTTTCACCTCACAGAGATGTGTCGCTATAAAGTACCAAAATAGCCCTAATGCAAAACATTTTTTTACTGAAATCCATTTTCTAAGACGTGTATTATGAATAATTAATTGTGCTTGCTGGTCTCTCTCTCTCCCTCTCTCTTGCTTCCACACGCTCCTGATAAGCTTATGTCAGAGCACTGACCACCCATACGGCAACCACCCTGTTCATTGCAACAGGGCTAGCAGTTAACTGTTACAATTGGAATCTGAGGTTTAGGGAGGGACAAGTCAGAGGACTTTCAAATCTAGGCCCACACTGAGTTTGATCTGAGAGGAACATTACAGATGTTTGCTGTTTCAGTCCAGGCTGCAGTAGAAAATAATACAACAATCCCCCTACAGACAGTACCTTCAGTAGCCTGATGAAAAGCCTGAAGCTCTCAGCTGGCAGAGAAACTAAATTACATCTCAGACATAGAAATCAGGGTTGAGGTCATCCGTGGAGCTGTGTAAGGAAACTTGGATTACAATGGCTACAACTACAATACCTCAGAATAAATCAATATGTTTCGTGGCAAGCTCTTAATCTTTATATGTACAAACAAACCGATACACAATTAAGAAGGGGGTAAGAGGGAAGAAGGAATATTGTTAGCAGGCAATTGTATTCATAAATGTTTCACAGATAACGTCTAATTAAGTGATTCAGTGCAATTGTAATCAAACTAAATTCAACCAGGAAATGTCCTACTTAGTTATGAATCTGTAGTCAACAGTCACACTGGGTTTCTCCTGTCATGCATTGCATTAAAATGCACACTTCTGTTTAAGTGGGACAAGACACATTACATCTCAGGGCATCATCCCTAAGGTAGTGTTTAGTTATCAATTAAAACAAAAGTATTATAAGTGTTATCTGTCATTGAGATATATTAAGTCAGCAAGGAAAAGAGGGAAAAGTATGCTAATTATGCATGGGCTAATATATTAAAAGCATCTGTTTGCTTGTTAAAGTCAATGGTATTTTCAAATCCAGAAAAGGAAATTAACAGATTGTAGAAAGAAATCAATTGGAAAAGAACTTAACACAATATTTTTTATGATGATGGCAGATTGATGGTCACAGTTTAAATAGCCCAATTGTTGACATATTTTCTCTATACACGAACATGCTTCTGTGAAGAAGACACCACTGGAAGAAAGATGGTAAATGAAAATGGATCTATCAAAACTTTTTGTTTGAGAAATAAAATTAATTGTCCATTATTACCACTAAAGCACCAACACAGGACTTCTCAAGCTGTTCTTCCCCAGAGTGCCTCTGTGAAGCAGCCTGCTTGCTGTGTGGGTAGGACATGTGTCACATCATGGCCAGCATTTTAGTATGCTGTTGGCAAGACAAGACCCGAAGAAAAAGAAGTTGCGAGGCTAACAAAAGAAAGGAACTTAGGAAAGTGGTTGGAGAAGAGAGATTGGGAACAGAGAGACAGAAAGACTCGGGGGGAAAAAGAGACGGGGATTTGGGAAGCGCAATGGAACAGAAAAGGGGACAGAGGGAAAAAAACAACAAATAAGAAAGCTGAAAGAAATCCAAAAGGAGGGAGGGAGAGAGAGAGATAGAAATGGTATAGCAATGGAAGGGAAGAAAGCGTAATGAAACCATTGAATGAGAGTACAAGAAAGCAAATGACTGATATGGAAGGAGTGATAGAAAGAGAAAGCAAATATATCTGTAAGGTTAAAAAAAAAACCTGTAGGGACCAAGGTGTGGGCAGTCATGCATAATGGTCAGAGTCAGGGACCTGGAACCAGAGCCAGGGTCAGTCAGGTGCCAAGCCAAAGGTCACAGCCAGAAACAGGAGTCAAGCCAGAAGCAGGGACTTGGAGCAAGACAGGAAAGCAGGAACCAGGAACAGATGGGGGTTTGGGAGAAAGAGGGAAAGAATAGGCTGGAAGGTAGACAAGGTCCATAGCAGCAGCCAGCCAGAGATTCACCTACCTGATCGGACAACTTCCTGTGCCTCTTTCTGGTGTAAGTAGTGCATCTCAGTCAATTGGTGGGGCTGGCCATCTCCCCCAATCAGGAGTTCATGGGTGGGGTCCTTTCTGAGCTAGAACTTTGCTAGCCCCATACTCTGGGAGGTGGGTCAAGCGAGTTTCTTCGGGAATGGCCATGGTCTGAGGACTGGGGGGATTGGTTTTGAGGCTTGTGATCCCTCACAGAGCCTGTTTGGGTTTTTAATTCATCTGGACTTTTTCTGGATTCATCAGGCATCAAATTTTAGGTCTTTAATTGTATCAGATAGTAAATATAAATCTGGATAATGTGGCATGAAAATAGGTGGCCCACAATGAGAAGAAGGAATAATTACCTCCCACTGCAATGTTACAGTCAGTCCTGGGGAGGAGAAAAGAGAAAGAAATGGGAAAGCCTCCTGGACAGGACCTTTTTATGTAAACAAGCAAGAGACATTCCCACTGGAAGAAAGGGCCATTTGAACTTGGAACAGTAGCTATCCTAGCTAGGTACAATATTTCATTACTTCACAGAACTACAGGCCAAGAACAAATTTTTCACTTCCACCTGAAGTGCAGTGTTCTTCAAATTAATGTGGCTCCTTTGGAAGCCAACTTTTTAGCTTTGTAATTGATTTCCCAGATTTTATCCATTATGGCTTAAATAGCAAAGTAAGCCGACACACCCATTTTGACACTGGCAAGGTGGGTGAGAGATGAGGCCTATAGGCTTCTCAAGACTTGCCATTGTTACGCAGTCTATCATCTGATAAGAATTACTTCAGCGATGTTGACATCCCCTGGACATATCCCCTACCCCTAATATTGCTTTAATTTGAACCCTCTGAGTATTTTTGCATGGCTGAGTCTTAAAACCCCATCCCCAGTATTTAGAGATATTCACATCACATCAACAACTTGGAAAAGGAATCCAAAAGCCATTTGCCTGTTGTGTATGTAAATACGATCAGGACTAAATCTTCCCCCTGCCCCTGCTTTTGTGTTTGATGCTCTTACCATTCCAGGAAATACCATTTTGTTATAACTGATACCAGTCCGTGTTCCCTTTGCACTTGTGTCATCACTCACATACCCTGCTAGATGTCTGACATCTGCTGATGAGTTTGGCAAAATAATATACTGGTCCAGCAGTTTTAAATTGAGGACAGGTGTTATGCAGAAGAAAACAGTTTACTTTTACCGGGGATAACCAATTACGCGACAGTTATCTTATTATTACATTAGCATTATTCTTTACCTCCCTCCCCTGCCCAATTGCATTATAACCAGTTGAAGGACATAGTGAGCATCAATCTATTTTTACTTTGTTCACAATAAATTGTCATTGCTTTACGTATTTTTGCTTTGTGAACTTTAATAAAAATGAGCCGACATGCACTTCATTTGTTAAGACTGGAGATGGATCTGAACACCACTGAAAATACTCTGAACACATACTTCAGTGTAGGGAATCTGAATCTGGTTCTGAGCTTTATTGCACAAAACCTTCTATACTCAAGACCTGAGTTCAGGTTTCTGTGTTCCCCTTGCAATAGTTGCTGACATAATTAATACCTTAAAAACAGACATGGGAGCTGCTGTCCTTACATTTTGCTAGCTGTTCATGATATTATGTTTTGGCAGAAAAAGCAGCCGAAGTCTGGAGGAATTGTGTGTTTGTAATATTCGTCTATGCGCTGAAGACTGGCTCCTACTCCCATTTACATCTGTAAGAATGTGATGGGATGCCTGCCCCACACAGGCATAGAAGGAGCAATGGAGGTGAGTTCTCTGAGCAACCCAGAGCAGCTGTGGGAAGCACAGCCAATCAGGGAGGAATTGCAGGGAGCAACCAATCCTGGCCCAGCAAGCTCAGATAAAAGGGAGCTGCAGGGCAGAGTCGGAGCAATTGCCGCTGAGAGCTCAGGGAGGGAGGTCTGTGTCCCTGGAAGGCTGAGAGAACTGTGAGCACCTTGAACAGAGCAGCTGCTGGTAGGGACCGGGGGAGCAAGAGGGAGCTCCTGGTTGGCTGTGGGGCTGAATGCCCTGAGGTGAGGGCAAAGAAGGTACTGGGGCTGCGGAGAAGGAGCCCAGGGAAATAGAGCAGAATTGACAGAAGTTAAAGAGATTCAGCAGGAGGCTGCTATTTACAGGGTCCCTGGCTTGGGACCCAGAGCAGTGGGCAGGCCTGGGTCCTCCCACTCACCACTGGGGAAGTGTCTGGACAATAGGACCATGATACACCCCCCCAGAAGGCGGAAACATGGATGGTGACCTAGGTGGAGGGCTGAGTCGTGAATAGGATGGTGCAGTTCCGGAAGCTGAGAGAGGGACGTAGGCGGAAGTGGGGATGGAGTGACAGTGTGCAAACGGGGGCGTCGGCCTTGAGCAAACTGTGGATGGGGGTGTCACCCTCGAGCTAATCCCCAGAGTGACCAGGAGGTGGCGCAGGTCTGGCAGTGAGGGCTTGTCACGGAGTATGGGGGGACTCAGGGCCCTGCACCCCCGGCGTCC
>NW_020664372.1:37234465-37354976 GCF_002925995.2 Terrapene triunguis
CTGTCAGCATTCACAGACCACAGTAAGAACAGACCCAGTTCGTCACAGGCGCAGGTCTGGCAGTGAGGGCTGTACCCTCACTGTGACAAAGAGTTTTGCCATTAGTGTGGATCAGAACAGGAGTGGATCCTTATTCTGTTTCAGCCCAGTCCTATGAGGCACTGAATACCCTCAACTCCATCTGACTTCAGTGTGTGTTGAGAACACTCAGCATCTCTGCTCGCATTTCTGTCCTGCCTCTTGAGTCAATCCCACCCACATCCCTACCCCAACCCCCCGCTGCCCAAATAGTTCAAATCTTTTGTGCCTGGGTTCTGGGCAGGAACATGTGCCTGTGCTTTGATTTGGAGACTGCTAATGTTTCTTACATTAACCTGAATGAAGGGTGGCTACTATACTTACCGGTTTCAATGAGGTTTAACCAAACTTTTAACAGTACAATAAATTCTTCATTCACTGCAATCAGGTTCCTTTCTCTTTCCCCAGAGAAGCCCGCAAGGTAGTCAGAGGTATAGTAGTGGCAGAGCAATTTATCTTTAAAGGGCAAAATATAAGGACATTTTTCCAAAATGGGTGATGCTGAAGTTAGCCAACTACTATATTTGATTTGTTTATGTATAATTCAACCTTCCTATTTTCTGTTACATACTAAAATGAGCACATTCCAAAGCATATGCTATATTGTAAGTTTGCAGTGTTGTTATAGCCACGCTGGGCCCAGGGTATTGAAGAGACAAGGTGGGTGAGGTCATATCTTTTATTGGGCCAACTTTTGTTGGTGAGAGACAAGCTTTCAAGCTACTCAGCACCCAGACCTGAAGAAGAGCTCTGTGTAGCTTGAGAGCTAGTCTCTTTCACCAACTGAAGTTGGGCCAATAAAAGATATTACGTTACCCACCTTGCCAGCATTTTAAATGTATCACATGGCCACTGAAAAATAACCAAGACCCTGATCCTTAACACTGCTCCACTTGGTTGGACTCATATGCAAACCAGTGAAGTCAAGGAGGCTCCATACAAGCACAGGCATCTGGGGTTTCAATTCCTGATCCTGCAAGTCATTCCTCAAACTAAGTGGTCCATACTCATGTCCCTCTGACCTCCTTGGACCACTAACATGAGTAAGAATTCCCCAAGTGAGTCAGGGCTTGCAGGACCGGACCTTATGGAAAACTCAATCATCATGAACTTTGAATACTTTTAAACAATATTTCACTGTGGGGGAATAAAAAGTTTCACAATCTGCAGAAATATTCCCACACTTGGCCCAGTCTTTGGTCTCTCATTTTTCTTTATAAGGCATAACGTTCATTTCTCCCAAGACTGCTCTCTTTAGAAATATAACACATTTTTGGAAAAGGAAATAAGGTAGCTAAAGGAATGGTAATCTGTCTGTGGTGTTACAGTAAATGTCGCAGTTCTCTCCTGTTGGCACCATTTTATTTGAGCTGTGGGAATACAACCAACCAATAGCTTCTGAAACATCAACCAATATGAGCCCATAAAAAAATCCATCTGTGAACATGGACTCAATCAGTGCTACTGTAGTCAAAAAGATGGATTTTCTCATGCTTAGAAAGAGAGTGTCAGACTGACAACCCCAAAAATTAGGTTTGCCAAAGAGAAAACCTCAAATCAATTAAAATGTTTCTATTGGAATTTCAAACAAATCTCAAGAAAACAGCTTCCTGCGTAGATGGAAACCCTCCTAGGCAGTGTTTGTGGTGCAAACATGGCACCATCCTAGCACTGAGGAAGAAGGACCCTTTGTTTGCAGCAGGCATTTTGTATACGTAAGGCCCAGTTGCTAATAATGGGATCCCCATCCAGGACTGATTCATGAAAAATGTCTTTATTTTGAAAAATGAGACTTGGATGGATGGTCCCTGTGGTCCCTCATTACTCCTAGACAAATAATTGGCGCAACATGAGCTTAAATAGTGTAAGGTTAGGGATGCTTAGTTGCGCTGTTGTTTGTGTCTGACTTCAAATGTAAGGGTGGTGGTGTTGCGCAGGCCACCAGTGCTGGGTGCATAAACCCCAGCCTGGCAGTGACAGAGTTAAGGGGAGATCAAAAGTCCCAGTCAGTGCATTATGGCTCCTGCAGGGGAGACAGGTACGTAAGGTTATGGTTACACTGCAGCGGAGAGCATGCCTCCCTGCCTGGGTAGACAGACTCGTGCTAGCCCATTAAAAATATCAGTGTGGACATTGCACAGGCAGCAGCATAGGCTAGCCGCCCCAGTACAAGCCCAGAGTCCATACTCAGGTGGCTAGTCCTTGCCATGGCCTATGCTGCAATGTCCACAGTGTTATTTTTAGCTTGAACTGAGCTTGCATGTGTCTGTCTACCAGGACTGGGAGTGGGAGGCACACTTCCAGCTGCAGTGTTGACATTCCGTAAGGGATAGACTCGGCTGAGGGGAACTGGATTGGGTGACTCGTATAAAGTAAGGACTGCAGGGCCAATAGGGGAGGACTGAGAGGGAAGAGCTGGAATAGGGAGCTTATACCCGGGGAGTGGTGCTGAGGGGAAAGGGCAACAGGGAAGAGGTTCCCGACAGCTGCCAGAGAGGCCAGGAACTGCCAGGAAGAGGCTCCGCAGCAACAGATCAGCCAGAAGCTGCACAAAGAGTCAGACTTACAGAGAGTGAGACAACAGGAAGATGGAGTCCTGGGAAAAGCACCTGTGGACAGGCAGTGGTAAGAACTGGAAGCAGCCCAGGGAAGCAGCAAGGGCTTAAAAAGAACAGGTCCTAACTGTTTAAACACAGGATCCCTAGGCTGGGACCCAGAGGAGAGGGTGAGGCTGGATTTCCCTACTATCCCCAGAAATGGGGATAGGAAATCCTCTCTGAGGAAGAGGGAGCAAGGACAACACAGCTGAGGCTGGGGCTGATGACCCAATACAGGGTCACAGGACTTTTGGCCTCTGAGACTCTTTACTACCCCAGAAGGGGTGAGATTACGAATGACCTGGCCAGAGGGCTAGAGTTATGAGAAGAGACTGACTGCCACAGTGCCAAACAGCTATCTGGTGCGGGAAACTGAGGTAGAGTCACTGTAACTCCATGCCCATTTGCAAGGACACATGCTGGCCAGTGCATTCACTCTGTTACAACACCCCATTCCACCACAGAATTCCTATGCGAGTTGTCAGAGCTTTTGACTAGCCTGCCATGGGAAACATGTTCTTTAGTATCTCAGTTCCCTCTCAGAGAGAATTTTGGGGGACATTTTCTTTCTGGTAGGTTAATCCAATGTGTAGCCCAGCGCATGTGCTTGTGCATCCCAGAATTCAGTGTGTGTTGGTCTAAATGAGGTTCATAGTTATGATGCACAATTATAAACACTTCTTAAAAGTTGGACAGTCCAGAGTCAACTAACATAATGGGGGAAATCAATATATTCAACTATTACTTTATTGAAGTAAGCCAAGAAAAATACAACTTAATCACAGAGTCCAATCTATTTTCTGCTCACCCTGCTGTGGGTTTTATTTTATTTATTTTTTTCATTTTAGCATAGCACAATCAATGAACAACCAGTGTAAAAGTAAGAATCATCTTGCAGCTACTAGCTTTTGGTTGCAGCCTTTCCCCCATCTATATATTGTCTATTTAGACTGTAAGCTAAGTGTCCACCGCACTGTGGGCACAATATAAACAATAATTGTTAGTAATAATTGCATGCAGACTTCTCTGTAATGTAGCAACCTACCAGATATGTAGTCACAGTGCCTGGGGTTTGCAACAGCTTCCCCAGGAGTGTTTTTTTCCCACCACTGTGAGGCAAGTTTCCCAGACCTAAGACTTCACATATATTATGTATATTTAGCCACATCCTGGTTCCCCTAAGCGGAGGTTACATCTGCACCTCCTGGCTCCTGCAGTGAGTCTTAGGAACCAAGCACTGATCCTGTAATGTGTTGTGCCTGAACAGACGCTTGTGTTTGCCCCGGGCCCCATTGAAATCAATTGGGGTCTGCAATCAGAACATCTTCCTGCTTGCATCTCATTGCAGGATTGGGATTGCAATATTAAATAGTGACTGTCACACAATAATCGCTTGCTTTTTAGACAATTAGTTCTTAACAATGTGGTGGAATTACTCTTATGCTATTTTACTCAATGGAGCTCAATTATATTTCAAGTTCAACCCATCACAGATTGAAAAGCAAAAACACAATTCAGTCAAAATGTGTTGCATATACTTTGCCGGCAGTAATGTTGTATCATGGGCCAGATTCCCTGTTGCCTCGCATGTTGTATAGTCACTCATGCCAGTGCAAGTTGGGTAAAAATTGTTAAACTCAACAAAGGCACTGGTGTCAATGACTACACAAGGTGCCAGGCAACAGAGAACCTGGCTGTATCCATTTTATGCATTGATGAACATAACACTAAAACTGAAATTGATTTTTTTTATGTCTTAAGCGAACATTTTGGGTTTTATATAATCCACACTATGCCAAAGACACCTTTATAACCAGTCACAAGGGCTGACTCTGTACAACCTCACTCATGTGAGTAATTCTTATGCAAATCCATGGTCCATCGAAATCAGTACGACAACTCATTTGAGTAAGAGTTTGCAGGATCAAGCCTTTGGTCATCATTGTCAGTTTCCTTTGGAAGTAAAATAAGTATTCATTCATTCAGTGTTACTCTGTACTGCTAATGAGATTGATATCGGTTTGGTGTGCTGCTTGAAGCTTGAATAACAACAGTTAAGTGCATCTAAAACTATTGTGTTATATACCTAAAGAAGCAATAATTAATAGTATTTACATTTTACCTTCTGTGCTCCCTTGCTTAAGCACTCTCTCTCTGCTTTCTTATGAGTCATGTCTGACTATTCTACCAGGCAATAAATAATAAGGGGAAATACAGCGAATATCAAGCAATCTGTATTGTGAAAATTCCTCTTGTAATTGCAGTCAGATTTACTGGATGCAAGATGAGGCCATCCTGTCGCTCTGGATTTTGATCTCTTTGAACATTGGCGATTAGAAGCAGACATGTCAGATCATCTGATAAATCCCACTTGATCTCTTCTGAATTAGTGTTTTGACCCACTGTGATCTGCGTCACAAACTAGGAACTCTTCAACTCTGTGACATCCCCTCCCCTCCTCCCCCACTCCAGGGATAAAGATGATGAATTATAAGAGGATTTTAGAATCACTCTTGATACCTGACCATGTGCTGCACAGGGCTTGTCCCCATTCACTCTGAGCCAAATGCAGGCTGCATGTGAAAACTCAGTGCGGTAAGGATAGTGGTCCATCTCTTGTGGAAACTCACAGCCAGCTAGGAGATACCCTGCCATGGCAAGGCAAGTTGTCTCTGTGTCCCAGGGACTAACTGGCAGAGGACATAGGGGGTGCACAGGGTTGTACTGGGATCCCCTGGGTCGGATAGCTACATAATAGTTCATCGAAGGGTGGCATGTGAAGTCTCTACTGAGAGCCAGTAGCCCACGGGCCATCGGTGCTGGAACTCTGGGTGCTGGGGGGTGCTGCCACACCCTCTGGCTTGAAGTGGTTTCCATTATATACAGGGTTTACAGTTTTGTTCAATGGCTCTCAGCACCCCCACTATAAAAATTGTTCCAGTACCCCTGCCACTGGCCATCATAATCATTTTGAAATGTATGTGCAGATGATATGTAAGGAGTTATGTATCTGTACTGAAAGTTATGCTCATTAGTCTTGGAGTTCAGGCAGTGGCATACCTTGGAAATGTCGCTTTCACACAGGAGGTAACTGACAGCTATGTCCCTGTCTGGCCATTTGTGTACTGTATGCCGCATACTGTATGGCTATTTGATACAGAGCCAGGTGTGAATTGAGAGACCATGAAATCTACAAGAGAGGAAATCTAGAGGATGAAACAAACAGCAGGGGATGTCCTGTTTTTGAACAAAGACAAAGGATTGTTCTTGTATATCTTGGAGTGGAAATAGATACACTGAATCCTTCACTGTGGAAGCAAACTGACAGCATCTGTGTCTCATGAGAGACAGATCACAGCCTGACTGGCTGTACAGTGCTGCAGGGATTTGGGATGAGCAATATTTTATTAGACATGAGAGCATCTTGTTAATTAAGTCTAGGCTATAGAATGCGTGTTATAATTTTATATGTATCCATTTGTTTCCAACACTTCTATTTGCTACTGTTTGGAACCTCTATGCTTTGTTAAATAAACTCATATTTGATTTCACTATAAACAAATATAAGCACTTTGTGGTAAGTGGAGCAGTGATCTGAGGTGAAACAGATAAGCTGGGGTTGTCTGTTTCTTTGGAAGCAGTTGGACATTGAATACTGAGAGGGTCCATGGGAATGGAGGCTGGACACTCCAGGGACAAGTTTGGAGGGGTTGGGGGTTGGGGTGTGCCTATCACTAACCTGCAGAGTGACAGTGGGTCTTGCAAGATGTAGAGGTGAGTGTCACATTCCAGGATGCGATCTAGAGCAGTGAGGGGTTGTGCCACCACCTGCCCTGCAACCCTGGGTGCCTCACAATGATATGCTGCTCTAGCTCCCAACCTGGGCTGCTCCCAAACAGCATACAGGTCACACACTGAGGGTATGTTTACATTAGGAAATTAGGTCGAATTTATAGAAGTCGATCTTTAGAAAGCGATTCTATACAGTTGATCGTGTATGTCCCCACTAAGCGTAGTAGGTCGGCAGAGTGCGTCCTCAATACCGTGGCTAGCATAAACTTTCGGAGCATTGCACTGTGGGTAGCTATCCCACAGTTCCTGCAGTCTCCACCGCCCATTGGAATTATGGGTTAAGCTCCCAATGCCTGATGGGGCAAAAACATTGTCGCGGGTGGTTTTGGGTACATGTCGTCAGTCGCCCCTCCCTCCGTGAAAGCAACAACAGACAATCGTTTCGCGCCTTTTTTTCGTGCAGACGCCATACCACGGCAAGCATGGAGCCCGCTCAGCTCAGCTCACCGTCACCGCTGCTGTTGTGTCCTGGGTGCTGCTGGCAGCAGACGGTGCAGTAGGTCTGCAAACCATCGTCATCCACCGCTTCCGCTGCTACTCTGCTCTCCTGCTGTTGTAAATGAGCTCAGTCTCAATTGAGTAAATGATGACTGAGCTCAATAGAGTAAATGAGCTCAGTCATCCACTGCTTCTGCTGCAACTCTGCTCTCCTGGTGCCCTGAATCCACCTCGCAGGTCCTCTCGTCGTTCGGTATAAATATCTATTCTCGTGGCATCCGTCATCATCCACCGCTTCCACTGCAACTCTGCTCTCCTGCAGACGCCATACCACGGCAAGCATGGAGCCTGCTCAGCTCACCGCTGCTGTTGTGAGCATTGTAAACACCTTGCGCATTATCCTGCAGTATGTGCAGAACCAGAACCTGCAAAAGCAGGAGAGGAGGCGATGACAGCGCGATCACAATAGTGATGAGGACATGGACACAGACTTCTCTCAAAGCACGGACCCTGGCAATTTGGACATCATGGTGGTAAGGGGCAGGTTCATGCCGTGGAACGCCGATTCTGGGCCCGGGAAACAAGGTCTGGGATAGCAGCAAAGAGTCCTGTGGCACCTTATAGACTAACAGACGTATTGGAGCATGAGCTTTCGTGGGTGAATACCCACTTCATCGGATGCATCCAATACGTCTGTTAGTCTATAAGGTGCCACAGGACTCTTTGCTGCTTTTACAGATCCAGACTAACACGGCTATCCCTCTGATACTTAAGGTCTGGGATGGTTCCCAGTGGCTGCGAAACTTTCACATGCATAAGGGCACTTTCATGGAACTTTGTGACATGCTTTCCCCTGCCCTGAAGCACAAGAATACCAAGATGAGAGCAGCCCTCACAGTTGAGAAGCGAGTGGCGATAGCCCTCTGGAAGCTTGCAATGCCAGACAGCTACCAGTCAGTCTGGAATCAATTTGGAGTCAGTAAATCTACTGAGGGGGCTGCTGTGACGCAAGTAGCAAATGCAATCACTGAGCTGCTGCTATCAAGGGTAGTGACTTTGGGAAATGTGCAGGTCATAGTGTATGGTTTTACTGCAATGGGATTCCCTAACTGTGGTGGGGCGATAAACGGAACGCATATCCCTATCTTGGGACTGAACCACCTTGGCAGCCAGTACATAAACCACAAGGGGTACTTTTCAGTGGTGCTGCAAGCACTGGTGGATCACAAAGGACGTTTCACCGACATCAACGTGGGATGGCTGGGAAAGCTACATGACGCTCGCATCTTCAGGAACTCTGGTCTGTTTGAACAGCTGCAGGAAGGGACTTACTTCCCAGACCAGAAAATACCTGTTGGGGATGTTGAGATGCCTATAGCTATCCATGGGGACCCAGCCCACCCCTTAATGCCATGGCTTATGAAGCCATATACAGGCACCCTGGACAGTAGTAAGGAGCTGTTCAACTATAGGCTGAGCAAGTGCAGAATGGTGGTAGAATGTGCATTTGGATGTTTAAAAGCACGCTGGTGCAGTTTACTGACTCGGTTAGACCTCAGCGAAACCAATATTCCAATTGTTATTGCTGCTTGCTGTGTGCTCCACAATCTCTGTGAGAGTAAGGGGGAGACGTTTATGGTGGGGTGGGAGGTTGAGGCAAATCGCCTGGCCGCTGATTACACGCAGCCAGACACCAGGGTGATTAGAAGAGGAGGGAAGGACAAGGCCACACTGCACTTCCAAACTTATTGAATGCCAGCCTTCTGTTGCTTGGGCAGTCCTCTGGGGTGGAGTGGTTGGGTGCCCGGAGCCTCCCTCCCCCCACATTCTTGGGTGAGGAGGCTATGGAACTTGGGGAGTAGGGCGGGCGGTTACACGGGGCAGCAGCGGCGATCTGTGTTCCTGCTGCCTTTCCTGCAGCTCCACCAGACTCCAGAGCATATCGGTTTGATCCCCCAGTAGCCTCAGCATTGCATCCTGCCTCCACTCATCGTGCTGCTGCCATCTCTCATCTTGCTCCCGCCACCTCTCATCTCGTTTATCCCTCATGTCCTCGCATTCATTTTCTGCTTTCCTGGACTCTGACATTGTTTGCTTCCATGCATTCTGCTGAGCTCTTTCAGTGCAGGGGGACTGCATGAGCTCAGAGAACATTTCATCGCGAGTGCGTTTTTTTTCGCCTTCTTATCCGCGCTAGCCTCTAGGACGGAGATGATAGGGGGAGCGTTGAAACATTTGCAGCTGCGGGAGGAAAAAAAGGGAGAGTAGTATTTAAAAAGACACATTTTAGAGAACAATGGGTAGACTCTTTCACGGTGAACCAAGCTGTTAACATTACATAGCACATGTGCTTTCGGTACAAGGTCGCATTTTGCCTCTTATATTGAGGGCCTGCTGGTTTGGTGTGAGAGATCACTCACGCAGGGCCAGGCAACAGAATTCTGCTTGCAGGCAGCCATGGTAAGCCACGGTCTTTCAGCTTCTTCAACCTTCATAACATGTGGGAATGGTTTCAAACAGCAGCACCCTCCTTTCCCATACCAAGCACCTGTTGAGTTGGCCATTTAAAAGGAGGGGCTGTATTGGCCATGAATGCATCCCAAGTCTTCAGGGCAAACTAATCATTAAACACGCTTGCTTTTAAACCATGCATTATATTTACAAAGGTTACACTCACCAGAGGTGCCTTCTCCGGCTCCATGGTGCATGAGCCCGCCTTGCGAGGGTTGGGAGGGTATTGGCTCCAGGGTGATAAACAGTTCCTGGCTGTCAGGGAGAATGGTTTCTCCGCTTGCGTGCTGTGTGGTATCCTCATCCTCCTCCACCTCCTCATCTTCTTCGTCCCCAAGATCCTCATCCCTGTTGCATGCGACTCCCCCCTTGCAGGTGTCCACGGACAGGCGTGGGGTAATGGTAGGCCCCCCCCCCCCCCGAATTGCATGCAGCTTATCATAGAAGCAGCATGTCTGGGCTCTGACTCAGAGTGGCTGTTTGCCTCTTTGGTTTTTTGGTAGGTTTGCCTGAGCTCCTTAATTTTCACGCGGCACTGCTATGGGTCCCTGTTGTGGCCTCTGTCCATCATGCCCTTGCAGATTTTTTCAAATATTTTGGCATTTTGTCTTTTGGAACGGAGTTCTGATAGCACGGATTCATCTCCCCAAACAGCGATCAGATCCAGTACCTCCTGTTCGGTCCATGCTGGAGCTCTTTTGAGATTCTGGGACTGCATGGTCACCTGTGCTGATCAGCTCACCTCGCTGGTCAAACAGGAAATGAAATTCAAAAGTTCCCGGAGCTTTTCCTGTCTACCTGGCCAGTGCATCTGAGTTGAGAGTGCTGTCCAGAGCAGTCACAATGAGCACTCTGGGATAGCTCACGGAAGCCAATATCGTTGAATTGCGTCCACACTACCCCAAATTCGACCCGGCAATGTCAATTTCAGCGCTAATCCCCTCGTCGGGGAGGAGTACAGAAATCGATTTTAAGAGCCCTTTAAGTCGACAAAAATGGCTTCATCGTGTGGACGGGTGCAGGGTTAAATCGATCTAACGCTGCTAAATTTGACCAAAACTGATAGTGTAGACCAGGGCTGAGTGTCCGTGTATAGCTGCAGCCCTGGTTCAGCAGTTCTGACCCAGCAGCCTGTCAGCAACACACCAGTCACACCCTGGCTTCCACCAGCCTTGGACACTACTTGCAGGGTGTCCCCATCCCTCTCCCCATCCCTAATTTCCCCCAAAACATGTGTTCTGCACTGTCCACCCAGGGCCGGCTCCAGGCACCAGCTTCTCAAGCAGGTGCTTGGGGCGGCCGTTCCGGACAGGGGCGGCAGTTCCAGGTATTTGGCGGCAATTCGGAGGACGGTCCCTCACTCCGCCTGGGAGTGAAGGACCTCCCGCCGAATTGCCGCCGCAGATCGCGATCCCGGCTTTTTTTAGATCGCGATCGCGGCTTTTTTTTTTTTTTTTTTGGTTTTGGCTGCTTGGGGCGGCCAAAACCCTGGAGCCGGCCACCACTCTCCTGGGCAGTACAAATATTAAGATCCATTGTCCCTCTAAGGGGTCAATATTCAACAGTTTGCTACTTTAACTGGAGCTACCAAACAGTTCCGTTTAAACACACACTGGATTGGTGTGGATTAAAATGTAAAACTAGTTTATTAACACAAGAAGACAGGATTTTAAGTGAATTCAAGTGTAAGAGATAAAGTTAGAAATGGTTACAAGCAAATAAAAAGCGAAAACACATTTAAGAGTCTAAAACTTAATCTAGCAATGTTTGGTTCAAGGCTTTCTTTAAGATGGCTTTTCTCACCTAGTCTTCCAGCAAGATGGTGGCTGATCCTTCCCTTAGTCAGGATCTCTCCCAGAGGCCCAAAGATTCTGGTGCCTTTGTCTTCTTAGGTGAAAGAGAGATACTTGGCATTGTCTCTTTCTTTTATAGTCCAGTGAACCTATGAAGTGGATTCTTCTGAGGGTTACCCTTCAAAGTAAACCTTATTCAAGCACTGAAGAAGGCAACATGGAGTGTGGTGGTGAAGGAGGCACCCGTGCTCCTTCTCCTCCCCTGTGTTTGCTGAGATGCAAATTTGCTTTGTCTCCTGTTATCTCCTCCCCCTGCTGTCTAGAGAACGCTGTTTACCTCTTACATGTGAATTGAAGTAAATACACATTGCTTTCCTTAGGATAGACCAGTTTAACTACTTCTGCCTGGGCAGGGCAACCCATAATGTTGCTACATACATTTCACCATGATATCATTAGCCTGTGAGTTATTAGTTTTCAAATGATACCTCACATGGCATGTTTTCTACAAAGACTATTCAAAGTGTGTAGGGTGTGAATACAGGGGTGCTTTTGGTCACATGGAGGGCTTATGTTGCCCATGGCTGGTGGAATTGGGGGGCTGACCTCCAGCAAGCAGAGACCAGGCTTCCTCATACTAAGGGCAGTTGGCAGCTATATGCCTCACAACCATGGGTAACCCCAGGAAGCATCAGAGTCTCACACTGAGCCAGCACAACACATGGTAGGGAGCTCTTTACTGCTCCTCTCAACAGGAGCTCCATGAATGTTGGCCAGAGTGTGCTGCTGATAGTCTAGCTGGATTGTGTGCCACCCAAATGTTAGCTAACATAGGCACGCCCACAGTCCGTGTCCCTTTTGGCTGCTGTCCATGTGGGAGATGCCTGTGGACGCCAGCCCTTTTGTTCATGCCTCCTTCGACAGGCTGGTGGTAACCCCGAGATGGTGGTAACTGCCAGTGCACTGTTGTGTGTCATTATGGAATGGCAGATGCATATGCACACTGCCTCGACCGATGCTCACAAACTCCTTTTCCCTTCAGGTGCCCCTGCTCACCCAAAGGCAAAACTTGGCTCTGCCTTTCCTCAATGGGCTGACTGTTTGTGAAAAATGTTCAGGAAAGAGTTTATTCCTGACACTTAAACCTGGCTCGGTTGCATGCTAGTTTATGGTTTGCATTAGTTTTACTACAGTACTGAAAGTGTTGGAAATCCTAGAGATTTAATCATATTCATGTTATAAACACCATTTTAACAGCACATGGCATTACAAATTCTTCACTGCTGTGTGCTTTTATGGGGAGGGAAGAAGGAAAGAATCAGCTGTAAATTATTTATATATCTATCAAGTTTACCATATTTTCCGTTATGTTGCCGGCATTTACCATTGTTTTCTAAATGTTCTTATTACCTGACCTTTCTATGCTTTTTATTCCTCAGTGGACTCAGCGTCTGATAAAAACAACAACAATTCTTTGAATGGATATAAGTACCCATAGTTAAGTGCATAGCAACACAGTAAATTTAAACCCAATCTCTTACAAAAATGCCTTGAGCATGCACAGGCAGTGTAGGGGGAATTAATTGAAAACAAAAGGAACAAACTGATTTACCAGTGTTCTTTTTCTATGTTCTATTTTGTTCATCTATACAGATCCTCTGCTGGTATAAACTGGATTAGCTCATGCAGTTAGGCTCATTTTCACCAGCTGAGGATGTGGCCCAAATATTCTGACTGATCTTTTTCTATTTACTCTCTGTAGGTGTGTGATGGGGTGTTCACTCCACACCTCACCTGAAAGGGTTAATCTGCATCTGCCCATGGTTGCTGCACTGAGGGTCCCTGTGCTGGAACCCAGAGTAGTGGGGGTGGGGGGACTGGGTTCCCCTACCCACCATTGAAGAATGTGGCATAAACTTGAATTAGAGGACAGCCTGGAAAGGCAACTGGACAGCTGATCATTCTAGAAAGCCTTTGATACCCTCAGAAGGGGAAACACATATAGTGATCTGACTAGGGTGTCAAACCACACGGCACAGCAAGCCCTGCAGAGTGAGCGTTCTGAGTCCCAGAGAGTGAGAGAGGCCATAGTAATAACAAATGATGGAAGGGGGTGTCAGACCTGGACAGAGCTAATCTTCTGAGCCAGGGCTGGCCTTAGACTGAATGGCGCCCCAGGCGAGGAGCATTTTCAGCAACCCCCACCCTCCGTTTGGTAAACTTTCGAATACCTTATTTTTATTGCATTTGTAGCTCATTTCATAACTTTGATGCATGATTTGCATGCATGATTTATCCCTGTCAGATAAGACAGTAAATTTGCATGCTAGGATCAGTAAATCTGTATTTATTCATGCCATATTTAAGCAAATAAAAATAATTTGTTTCCTTGAAGCATATAGAAACTTTTTAATTTTAAAGAATAACTGAAATATACTAACATTAAGAAACTGAACTGTGCACCAACATTGGATGGACCAGTATTAAATAGTGTTACAGTAGGTGACAGCCTTAGGGTACGTCTTCACTACCCGCCGTATCAGCGGGTAGCGATGGATTTATTGGGGATCGCTATATCGCGTCTCATTAAGACGCGATATATCGATCCCCGAACGCGCTCCCCGTCGACTCCGGAACTCCACCGGAGCAAGCGGTGGTAGCGGAGTCGACGGGGGAGCCGTGGCCATCAATCCCGCGCCGTGTGGACCCCAGGTAAGTCGATCTAATATACTTCGACTTCAGCTACGTTATTCACGGAAAGTTCCCAGCTCCTCATAGGCTTCTGTGGCCCCACCCAGGCTGTATGGCCATGGGGGATGCCCCTCACAACACTAGCACAGCATGGCTGGACTCTGAACACATTACCACACTGGAGGGACCTGGTGGGCCACAGCTAGGTGAAGAGCAGCGAATGGCTGTCTCAGTAAGATCCACCCCTCATGGAACTTGTCAAGCAATATCATGAAAACGAAAAAAACAAAACAAAAAAGCCAATGCCAGATACTCTCAGATCACTTGTTTCTAAAATTAAATCTGACCAGCTTGAATGGCTGATACTTGACATCTTTTCCTGTTTGAAAATAAACTTTCTATCCCTCCAGCTACTTCTCCATCCTGAGGCACACATGCAGTGCCTCATGGAAGGAAAAGAAAACAAACAGGAAGAAGAAACTTTCATTGTCTTTAGAAAGAGCACAGGCCAGGGTCTTAGTTCTTTTGGGAATATATGAACTCACTCTCTTCAGTGGGATAGCATGTGAAAAAATGCAGCTTACTCTAAAATGACTGTGTGTGGTATAAGTGAAGGGGCTGTGGAGAGCTCTCCCATAAATTTCTGCACAACTTTGAAAGAACTAACAAGTCACTTGTGAGCTGTGAATCTAATTTTACTATGCAAAAATCTCTGCCCATAGGGCCATTTTCGACATGTGTATTCAATTGGTCATACTTCATTGATATAAACAAATTTCTTTGGCTTTCCTGTTAATACCTAAATTTAAAAAATTAATATACATTATTAAAGCTATTGATCTCCTGTATATGTAGGCTCTCGAAGAATGATTCCCACTTTGTCTGATATGTGCAAAAAAGTGTTAGAGGATGTCACTGGTATATCATCCTTTTTGTGTTCGGAGTGAAGATGCAGAGAGGTTGCATGTAGTGCATTATTCAGTTACCTTGAGAAGGTAAGTAAATAAAAATGCCTCACAATTATGAACTGTGAATTTCATATCTTATGATGTTGCCAAATGAAATTTCCCTACCTGAAAATGCAAAAATGTAGCAAATCTTAAAGCTTCTAGAATTGGTATGAAGGGCATGTGGAGATATCTACAGTATTGTGGTATCTCCAAACAAGAAAGCACCTGGTTACCTGTGAAGAAAGCAGATGACTGGCTATCAGCCCAACTGGAACGTGTGTCTTGTAATTATCATACCGGTTAGTACTAGCTCTCACTAGTTCTCTTTATCTCTGTCCCTTAATACCTTTTCCCTCAAACCAAACCACTATGCAGGGATTCATTAGCAGAAGTTATCCTGAGAAGCAGATTATTTGTTACGCCTGATATTATTCCTGGACCAAAAAAACCCAAAAAACACTCTGTTAACATGGAGTTAATATTGAGAGTACGTTTTGATAATGTAACACCTTAGAGGGATGTTGTAATTATCTCATCACCAAAAATTCAAAGTTGAGGTTACAATTAAAAATATCAAAATATGTTAAGGTATGGAAAGGCACAACTAAGGTACCCAAAGAACCTCAATTCTGCCCTGAAGTGATACTATGCAATAGCCATACAATTACAGCATGTGGTCCCACATTAGACTAAGTTGATTTTTAAAGACATAATGTTAGACCCTAT
The DNA here is from genome assembly GCF_002925995.2 of Terrapene triunguis. Lineage (NCBI taxonomy): Eukaryota > Metazoa > Chordata > Testudines > Emydidae > Terrapene > Terrapene triunguis. Next base: position 37,250,102 of record NW_020664372.1, read on the forward strand.
GGCCCTAGAAACCAGGCCTGTAGAGCTGCCAGCATCTCCATACTGCCATCAAGCAGCAGCTGTAACCAGCTTGCGGTCCATGGCCCCACAACCTGCTGTGGACACACACCATGGGAAGTCCCACCTCAAGGAGTCTGACAGGCAGCAGCTTCATGGCTCCTGATTGGCTCCCCACCCTATACAAACCCCAGGGGCATTCCAGGAAGCATCCAAGCAACAGTGTGGATCTTCTGTACCTGTCATAATCATTTCTGCTCCCAAACTCCTGGCTTTGACCTTGACTTGGACTTTGTCTCCTGACCCAGACCCTGAAACCTGGCTGGGACTCAACTTTTGGCATCGACCCAGGCCTGGAACCTCACTATGAACTCCTCCACTACTCTTTGCCCCTGCTCTGACCCCTGGTCCCAACTGCCCCTGTTGTGATCCTGACACATTCCCCCCCGCCCCCGCCCCATCACAAGACTCTCTCCAGTCTTGCACAGCTATGCAGAAGACCAAACACAGTCTGGCCTTTTATAATTTTTCATTGCCGCACATGTCAGACTATATATTAAAAAAAAGCTTGTGGCTTTCAATGTACAACACAGATTTTATATAACTCATTTATGGCAGGGTGCTTTTCTTTGTACTACATTTAAAAAGACCATGGGCAGATTGTGTTCTCATTTACACATATATAAACCTGACAGTGGAGTTACTCCAGTTTTACACCTATGCAAATAAGAACAGAATCTGGCTCACAGTGCAAAACTAATAAAGCTAGTGCTGTCAAAAGTAGAGTAGTGTATTAAAGGATAGATCTGATACACAGAGCCCTCTATCTATAAATATTGACTTGTGGCTTTTGTAACTTCAAGACTGAGTATCCCATCATGATGTACTCAAGGTTTTCAGGGTCATATTTTGGTACATTGGCATTTTGCAACTGGTGCCCAAACAGGCTTTATTTCCAGAGCATGAGAGGAGCCTCTGGTAAACGACAGTTTTTGAATGGTAAGTCAGCACTAATGCACTGCTAATGGCAAAACCGCATTCTCAGCAAAGGTTATTAAGCTAAATAAAGTTAGTGTTTTTCTTTTCAAATGTCTATTAAGACTATTTCTCCAAAGAGTGAAGGACCCTTCTAATAACAACGTGGAGATGGTAAGAACGCATTTGAAGACTGACATTGTGGGTTTTCCCTTTCCTATTGCCAGTTCTATTTAACCCTTTGAAGATTAGATGTAACATACAGAGCAAGGACAGAGCCTGTAGAGCTTCCACTGAAAGTTGGAGAAGGGATGGGGAGGATCCTCTGAAGGGCGCACTGAAGGAACAATTAGAGAGGCAGGAAGTGAACCAGAAGAGGACAGACTCACGTGAGCCAAGGGAAGACTTCAAGAAAAGAACATGCATGACTGTCAAAGTCAACTGACAGGTGAAGGAGAAGGATTGTCATGGGGTAATCTACTCACCACTGAAGCACTTCCTCGTGGCTACATCTGGGGATTAGCTCTGCCAATCTGACACCCCTTCCTGCAGGTGCTCATTCCATCTCTCTCTTGGGACTCAACTGCTCCCTCTTCATGGCTTGGCCATCCAACCAGATCACTGTAGTTTCCCCCTTCTGGGGTGATTTGCATACCAAAGTCTCTGTACCAACTGTCCCAGGCAGTATTCCAACTGACTATTTTAGAATCATAGAAGATTAGGATTGGAAGAGACCTCAGGAGCTCAAAGCAGGACCAACCCCAACTAAATCATCCCAGCCAGGGCTTTGTCATGCTGGGCCTTAAAAATCTCTAAGGATGGAGATTCCACCACCTCCCTAAGTAACCCATTCCAGTGCTTCACCACCTTCCTAGTGAAATAGTTTTTCCTAATATCCAACCTAGACCTCCCCCACTGCAACTTGAGACCATTGCTTCTTGTTCTGTCATCTGCCACCACTGAGAACAGCCTAGCTCCATCCTCTTTGCAACCCCTCTTCAGGTAGGGGAAGGCTGCAATCAGATCCCCCCTCACTCTTCTCTTCTGCAGACTAAACAAGCCGAGTTCCCTCAGCCTCTCCTCATAAGTCATGTGCCCCAGCCCCTAATCATTTTTGTTGCCCTCTGCTGGACTTTCTCCAATTTGTCCACATCCTTTCTGTAGTGGGGGCCCCAAAACTGGATGCAATACTCCAGATGTGGCCTCACCAATGCCGAATAGAGAGGAATAATCACTTCCCTTGGTCTGCTGGCAATGCTCCTAGTAATGCAGCCCAATATGCCGTTAGCCTTCTGGGCAACAAGGGCACTCTGTTGACTCATATCCAGCTTCTCGTCCACTGTAATCCCTAGGTCTTTTTCTGCAGAACTTGTGCTTAGTAATCAGTCCCCAGCCTGTAGCAGTGCATGGGTTTCTTCTGTCCTAAGTGCAAGACTCTGCACTTGTCCTTCTTGAACCTCATCAGATTTCTTTTGGCCCAATCCTCCAATTTGTCTAGGTCACTCTGGACTCTATCCCTACCCTCCAGTGTATCTACCTTAGTGTCATCTGCGAACTTGCTAAGGGTGCAATCCATCACATAATCCAGATCATTAATGAAGATGTTGAACAAAACAGGACAGACCCCTGGGGCACTCCACTTGATACCGGCTACCAACTAGACATTGAACCGTTGATCACTACCTGTTGAGCCTGACAATCTAGCCAGCTTTCTATCCACCTTATAGTCCATTCACCCAATCCATACTTTTTTAATTTGCTGGTAAGAATACTGTGGGACACTGTATCAAAAGCTTTGCTAAAGTCAAGATATATCATATCGACTGCTTTCCCCATATCCACAGAGCCAGTTATCTCATCATAGAAGGCAATCAGGTTGGTCAGGTATGACTTGCCCTTGGTGAATCCATGTTGACTGATCCTGATCATCTTCCTCTCTTCCAAGTGCTTCAGGATTCATTGATGACCTGCTCCATGATTTTTCCAGTGACGGAGGTGAGGTTGACCGGTCTGTAGTTCCCCAGATTCTCCTTCTTCCTTTTTTTAATGATGAGCACTATATTTGCCTTTTTCCAGTCGTCTGGGACTTCTCTCCAGTCGCCACAAGTTTTCAAAGATAATGGCTAATGGCTCTGCAATCACACCAGCCAATTCCCTCAGCACCCTCGGATGCATGTACTTCAATGCTATCCATACAACAACAACATGACAACCACCGAAGACACCATCGATCTCTCCTTGCAGCCAAACCCCTCTCCCATGCCCATCCCCTCCCAGAGAAACAGTCAACAAATGCCCTGTTCTGATACAATAATTGATCACTTCACTGAAAAAAAAAATCAAATTTGGGATCCGCCTGCCACCGTCTTTGCCCAAATGCTGGTTGGATACGATGGATCAACCATGTTTCCTTCAGGTGATGCAATGATAAGCTCCGAATGGTATGCTCCATAAGAGCCACAGAACTCCCACATCCAGTGCCAGCCCTTCCTGCCCCCAAAACTGGGCAACATCTTTTTAAACTCCCCCTGCCAAACACACACACACAAAAAATACTGACCCTCAATGCTGCCATTTCCCCAGTGGCTGCTAGGGGAACCTGGGCCTGCCCTCATCTCTGGGTTCCAGGCCAGGGACCCTACAACCAGCAGCCAAGGTCTGCACTGTCCAACACTCTTCTGTTCTTTCCTGTGTTGTATGTATCAGGCTCCTTTTCCACCCTCCTCCAGGCATAGCCCTTCCCTGTGGCTCCAAGCTTCCTCCTCTCCCTAGCCTTAGAGAGTATGACTGCAGACCTCCTCTCGGCAGCCTCCTTCTGCCTTCAGCTAGCTGGCTTTATACAAGTCCTGCCTGTTCCTGTCCAGGTGAGCTTCATCTTTTAATCAGTCCTGGCTCCTCCTCTAGGTGCAGCCTAGGCAGGTTAATTGACCCACCTAACACCTTAACCCCTTCAGGGGCTGGTGTGGGACGAAAACCCCATCACAAGGATGGTGCACTGTTTCTGAGATCGGTCTAGAGAGAGGTCATTAGAGACTTTGGTGAGAATAGTTTCAGTGGATTGCAAGGGGTGGAAGCCAGATTGGAGAGGGGCTAGGATGGAATTTGAGGAGAAGAACTCCAGACACTGAGTGTAAACAGTGTGTTCAATGAACTGTACCTCCATGAGACCTACGAGGAGTTCTCCTATGAGGATTTCGCTTCTATCCCCGGCCATATTGACCGGATTTTCGCGTAGGTGCACTGAGACTAAAGAGTGGAGCGTCTTGGGCTGCATAATCATGAATAACCGGACATTGTAAAAAATTTTTTAAATAGTTGGGACTACATAGTGAAGAGCCCAAGGCAGAGAAATCATGAGAAACCCTTTCTTGATATTGTAAATATTCCAGTTTTGTTGCAGATAAATGTTTACATGTTTAAAGCACTTTAGGAAATAAGCCATTGTTAATATTGTAAATAATTCAGTTCTGTTAAAAATAAATGTTTAGATGTTTAAAGCACTTACTGCTTGATCCTTCCCCTGATTCTGTGTCCGGGGTAAGGGATGGGGACGGTTGGTAGGGGATCTCAGTAAGGGTGATGAAGAGCTCCTGGCTGTCGGGGAAATCAGCGGTGCCAGCGCTGTCGACTGCCTCGTCCTCCTCATCTCCTTCTTCATCTTCCCCGTCCGCTAACATGTCCGACGAGGAACCGGCCGCGGACAATATCCCATCCTCAGAGTCCACAGTCACTGGTGGGATAGTGGTGGCGGCCGCACCTAGGATGGAATGCAGTGCCTGGTAGAAACGGGATGTGTGGGGCTGGGATCCGGAGCGTCCGTTTGCCTCTTTGGTTTTTTGGTAGCCTTGTCTCAGCTCCTTGATTTTCACGCAGCACTGTGTTGCATCCCGGCTGTATCCTCTCTCTGCCATGGCTTTAGAGATCTTCTCGTAGATCTTAGCATTCCTTCTTTTGGAGCGCAGCTCTGAAAGCACGGACTCATCGCCCCACACAGCGATGAGATCCAAGACTTCCCGATCAGTCCATGCTGGGGCCCTCTTTCTATTAGATTGCACGGCCATGCTGGGGCCCTCTTTCTATTAGATTGCTCTCTGCTGGAGAGCTCTGCATCGTTGCCACTGCTGCTGAGCTCGCCACGATGTCCAAACAGGAACTGAGATTCAAACTGCCCAGACAGGAAAAGGAATTCAAATTTTCCCGGGGCTTTTCCTGTGTGGCTGGTCAGAGCATCCGAGCTCGGACTGCTGTCCCGAGCGTCAACAGAATGGTGCACTGTGGGATAGCTCCCGGAGCTATTAGCGTCGATTTCCATCCACACCTAGCCTAATTCGATATGGCCATTTCGAATTTAGCGCTACTCCTCTCATTGGGGAGGAGTACAGAAGTCGAATTTGAGAGCTCTATGTCGAACTAAATAGCTTCGTGGTGTGGACGGGTGCAGGGTTAATTCGATGTAACGGCGCTAAATTCGACATAAAAGCCTAGTGTAGACCAGGCCTTAGAGATGAAAGTGAGAAGGGAGGTGGGGTGGAAGTTGGAGAGGCAACTGTGGTGTAGGGTGGAGGTTTTTTTAAGATGGGAGAGACTAACACATGCTTGTATTGTGAGGGGAAAGAGCTGGAGGAGAGTGAGAAACTAAGGAGAAGAGTAAGAGAAGGTTTTTCTCTTGCCTCATCATGTATGGACTTTGCAGTTGTTTATAAATACATGATTTTGTTGCTGTTTTGGACGAAGCTACGTAAACATGGAAGGGAAGGCTGAAGGAATGAGTTTTACAGTTTGTTCTGAAGGTGCTTAAGTTCATGGTCATTCTGGTTTCTTCCAGACATGAGCTGCATACTTGTGTGCAGCTTGCCTAGAAGACTTGCGTGGGCTTTAGACAAAGCAGTGTAGCACAGTGCATTGCAGATGTCAGCATTCATTGGTGCTTTACCCTTTAGGAAGTGTTTTACTTAAAACATCTGTCTTATAAAGTTTAACAAACAGTGAACAATATGCTAGCCCACCAGGAAATTGGACACCTATGGAACAGACAAGCCACAGTAGCTCCAAGGGGCTGTTATTTTAGACTATTGGAAAAGATTTTTTCCAGCACTATTTTCATGGGCTAGGTCTTGGTTTTTCTTTGTTGCAGAGAGGCTAAATAACAAACAAGATTTCACCATTTTTCTTTTTTGTAAAATTTCATGGAGTATCCCCAAGTTCTTATAATGTCTGGCAGGGTCTAGTAACGGGGGCAGGGAGATCAGGGTCATACTACATCTGACCCTCTCTTGGCTCTAAATCTGAGCCTGGGTGAATAGTTGCACAAGGACATTGGTTAGACTGCCGCACAAACCTGGACGCAAGCTCTGTAGGCCCTCCATGTGTTATAGCCCTGTGAGGATCTAACACTCAGTGGGTTCGTGTAGGAAGGAGACCCACATGATCAGATCACAAAATGAACAAGAATCTTTACTCCCAGGCTGGAAGAGATGAAGTCAGACATGAGTTAGAGCAGGGCTTAAATTCAGCCGGAGCCATATAGAACAGAGCTCCAGTACATTTTTTCAAACCCGTGGGAGCCCTGGTGTGCCCAAGTGGGCTGAAGCCCAGAGCTCTGAGCTCCAGGAAATACTCTGTGAGAATTTAAGACCTGGGTCAGAGGGAATACAGGGTAGTTCAGTTAAAGGGATTACACTGAACAATAGATAACACTGTTAGGGTATAACATGAGTTAGAATCCCAAACACTCTCCCCCTGCAGACTGGAATTCTGAGTAGGTGCCTTCTGTTAAGGGCTTTCCCTTCACCCTCCCCTGGTTCTTGTCATGAAGACAGAAAGCAGAAGACCAGAAGTCCGAAGTGCAGGCAATGCGGTGCTTGTTGGGGTTAATCATGCAAGCATATACATAGCTCTGCATGCTGATAGAGCTTTTTTCCCAGAGTCCCCCTTCCCTTCCTTGGCAGGGATAATTATATCTGTAGTGCACACCCTTGGTCACACCCCTTACATTTATGGGCATGTTCTGTTTTGGAAGGTCTTGGGTCTAGGGGCTTTGGTACCACCTCTTTTGTATTCCATGGGAAGGGTAAGGAGTGAGGTTGTTCTTCAGTCAGGGACAGGCATTTCTTTGGCGTTTAGTGTTTCTTATACCTTCCCCCCCATCCTCCTCACTAGACCTAGTCTTGGGAGAGGAGTTCAGGCAGGACTGTCCTTCAAGTGTGCGCTCGTATATTACACTCCCACTCTATCCAGCTCTATCTCTTATCTCTTCTCCACCCATCTGCTTGTGGGCAGATGTAACACGCAGTGTCTTTGTTCTTTCTTCACACATATTAGTAAAAATATAAAAATATCAAAAGTCAAATGGGCAAACAAGACCCAAAATTCTATCTCGGGCAAATATATAGGCCTGATTACTACATGATCATCACTAATACTCCTAACATGTATTACAGACCTGTGTCTGAATGGTCCCTTCTGAGTCCCACTGTGTCTTGCTGAGCCCTAGCTTAGTCACCTGGCTACCTTCAGGCCATTAACTGGGTTCCCAGAGACTTTCTCGCAATACTCCCTTTTCAGACTGCTTTTCCTGGCTCCTCCCTTTCTGGGTCTTTATACCATCCTGGCTCAGGCCTCCTTTTCTCCAGACTGGATCCCTGGAGCCTCCTCCTCTCTCTTTAAGCCAGAAGCTGGCTCTCTCTCATATGAAAAATTTCTTTCTCAGACCACCCCGTGGAGCTTCCCCTGCTCCCCTCAGCATCACAGATGCTGCCTCAACATCTTCCAAGCTGTCTCCCATCTCTAGTTCCAACTCTATCATGATCTGATTGGCTATGGGGAAAGGACTCAGCTGTGCATCAAAACATCAGTCTCTGACAAGTCCCAAAGCTGTAGCAGCTCTGCCTACTGATGGAGAGGACAGTTGTGCTCCTTTCAAAGTCCATTACAATATCCTTTCTTCCACATGTGCAATATGGAATAGAGCTGAAAAGTCCATATCTTGCAGAAGAGGGAGTGGCAAAGCAGCTATGTTGCGTATTCGCCTTCCTCCATAACTTTAATAACTGCCTTTCTTCCCTCTTCAGCATCTATGGTGAATCTATAGGTGAGAGATGAGGTCAAAGAAAAGGGGAAGAAGTTAGAGGCTATATGATGCATGTTCCTCTTCCTGTCCATCAGAAACTACACTTTCAAGTGTCATGACACTGAAAAGTGACTCTGTAAAAGCAGTTTCATGAGATTCCATGTTTATCTCCTGTTGATTTTTTCCTGTTACTGCCACTTCCAACTCTTCCCCATCCAACTCTATCTTCTATTGAACAGCACAGCATCTGACTCATCTCTCTTTTCCCTCTCCGTGGTGCTGTCTTCTACCATCCACCTAATCCCTCCCCAACAGCCTTCCTTTCTGAGTTTTGACCCTGGCGCACAGTCTCTCTCTCTCTCTCTCTCTCTCTCCTTGCAGTCTCCCACACATATCTTCAGTGACTTCAACTTTGAAAGCTTATCCAACCTCTTAGCTACACATTCCTTGCCTTCCTTTCTCTTCAGTTGACCTGCAGGTTGGGTACAACTCTCCCATTCAAGAAAAGGGCCATTCACTTGACTTGGTCTTCACCAAGCATTGCTCTCTCTCACTGAGTTCCTCTTCTAACCATCACCTGGTCTCTTTTGACATTGCCCATTGCACACTGATGACTTCTTATCTGCTCTCAGCTCTCTTCTCCTTGACCTCTTGCCTTTCTTCCATCGATATGGTTGTTTATTCTTTCTATTCCTTACTCCTCCACCCATGACTCTTTTCCCTCTCTCTCCTGCCAGCCCCCAGCTGTGGCTCATCCCCAACACCTGCTTCCTCCATTCCTGCTCTTGTGCTGTGGACTGTCTCTGGTGAAAGTCCCATGAACAGGCTGACTTCCATCACTCAAATTTGTTCTCTCCTCCTTCAGTTCTGCCATCATCCTAGCTAAGCAGCTCTACTTCTCAAATTAATGGAATCCCATGTCCTTTATCCTAGCTGCCTTTCCCCACCTTTGTCTCACTCTTCAAACCCTTCCATTCTCCTGCTTCCACTTCTCTCTTTGAACAGGATCTTGCCAATTTCTTCCAAGAAAAAAAATGATAAAATGACATGACTTTCCCACTCCCTTCAGCTCAGCTTCCCTTCCCCTACCACAAGGGTCTCCTCCTTCTCCCCTGCCACAGATGCAGAAGTGTCTTGTCTGCTCTCTTCCTCTGATCCCACCATTTGCCCCAGTGACCCCATTCCATTCCATCTCCTGAAATCTCCTGTGCCCAACCCCTCACTTTCCTTTGGCTCTTTCCCCTCACAATACAAGCATGCTTTAGTCGAGTGGTTCACAAAGCTGGTCCACCGCTGATTCAGGGAAAGCCCCTGGTGGGCTGGGCTGGTTTGTTTACCTGCTGTGTCCACAGGTTCAGCCGATCGCGGCTCCCATTGGCTGCGGTTCGCCGCTTCAGGCCAATGGGGGCTGCGGGAAGCCGCGGCCAGCACGTCCCTAGGCCCGCGCCGCTTCCTGCAGCCCCCATTAGTCTGGAGCGGCGAACCGCGGCCAGTGGGAGCCTCGATCAGCTGAACATGTGGTCGCAGCAGGTAAACAAACCGACCCAGCCCACCAGGGGCTTTTCCTGAACAAGCAGCAGTCCGGCTTTGAAAACCACTGCGTTAGTCTCTTCCATCTTAAAAAACACCACCCTTAAGCCCACTTGCTTCCCCAACAGCCACCCCAACTCCCTTTCATCTCTAAACTCACTGAACACGCTGTTAAGAATCACTGTCTGGAGTTCCTGTCCTTTAATTCCATCCAACACCCTCTCCAATCCAGCTTCCACCCATTGCACTCAACTGAAACCATTCTCACCAAAGTCTTTTCCTAGCTAAACCTCAAAACCAGTACTCCATCCTCATCTTCCTTGACCAGGCAGACATCTTTGACACAGTAGGTCAAGCTCTTTTCCTCCATTGGCTTCCATGATTTTGTCCTCTCTTGGTTCTCCTCCTACCTCTCTAATTGCCCCCTCAAAGTATCCTTCTGAGGATCCTCTTCATCACTCTACCAACTGTCTGTGATGGTGCCACAGGGCTTTATCCTTGATACCTTTCTCTACACCTTATTTCTGGGTAACCTCATTCGTAAACAAAAATTCAGCAACCCTCTCTATGCTGATGACTCACAGATCTACCTCTCTATGACAGACCTGTCTCCTTCTGTTCAAACTAAAATCTCAGCCTGTCTCTCTGACATCTCATGGATGTCTAGCTGTCAGCTGAAGCTCAGTATAGCTAAACCAGAGCTCTGATCTTCCACCCACCTGTCTACCCATCACCATTACTTCCTTTCTCGGTCGCTATGGAAGGCACCGCAATCTTGCCTGCCACTCAGGGCCATAACCTAAGAATCCTCACATACAGTCTCTGTCTAGACCTTGCAGATTCTTTCTGCATAATCTCTAAAATACAACTTTGCTTATCCATCCACACAGCTAAAACTTTTGTCCATGCTCTCATCTCAATTACTGCACATCCTTCCCTCTGGCCTTGACAAATGCAATCTCATCCTCGGTTGTATCCATTCAGAATGCTGCTGCAAAGATCATTTTCTTAGCCCATTGTTTTGATCACATCATCCCTCTCTTTGTATCCCTTCATTTGCTCCCCATCTCTATCACACCAAACATAAGCCACTTAGCTTCTCTTTCAAGGCCCTTCAATGTCTATCCTCAGCCCAGCTATTATCTCTCACTCACTCTCAAGATGTCAGCTCCTCCCACCTATTGGCCCATGATGTCATCTTTCATCGCCCACTTATTCGATATTCAAAAAAGCACCTTCATGCTTTCCCCTGTGCTGCCCCTCATGCTTGGGAGGAGCTCCCTGTAAATATATGCAAAGCTACCTTATTAGCCTGCTTCAAATCCCTCCTTAAAACTCTCCTCTGCCAGGAAAGTTACAAAACATCTTGACAACGGTTAGAACACTAGTGTGGTGAGACCACTGCCTATTAAACTGACCAACATTTTCTCATTGTTTCCTTGTAATCCCTCTTGCTGTTACATGGATAAAGACAGGCCAAGACAAAGACGCAGAGGGGATATGATTGCTGTCTAGGAATACACCAGGGAGGGAGAAGAGCTATTTAAGCTAAAGGACAATGTTTGCTCAAGAACAAGTGGGTATAAACTGGCCATGAATAAACTTATTCTGGAGATTAGAAGAAGGTTGTTGGAACAGCCTCCCATTAGGAGGAGTGGGGCCAAACACCTAACTAATTTTAAGATGTAGCTTGACAAGTTTATGACATTATATGATAGCGGTTGCCTGCAGTAGCAGGGGATTAGACTCAGTGTCTCAGGAGGGCCCTTCCAGTCCTATGTCCCTATGTTTCTTTGTTGTCTCTTGTTCTTACAAGCATCTGTGCTAAGTGCTGTACAAACAACAGGGTCATGGTCCATGACTGGAGCTCCTAGGTACTAATACAACTCATTTTAGGACATGAAAGTGCTGTGCTCTCTGACTCACACATCCCCACCTGGGGGTACACATTCTGCAAGAGAAACAATTCTGTTGATGCACAGTAAGAAATACCACCTCATTCCTTCTCCTTTAGCTGAATGCGCTCAGCGGTGCTATCTTGAGTAGAAATATTAGAAATCTGACATTATTTGCTAAAATCACCAGCTGTGACCCCCAAATAGACACAGGGAGATCATCTCTTCAGTAAGAAAATCCTATTTATATATAGCCACTTTTCTGACAATAAAGCAGTCTAAATTACTGCTCTCACACGTAGCAGTAACTCCCTTCTGTAGGCTGTCAGTACTGCAGAGTGGACCTGTATATATGGGGTTGGGGGGAGTGTGACACATAGCAATTCAATATAGCTAGAATCAGGGCCACAAGAAGCATGCTACACAAAAGGTCTGGCCTTCATAGACATCTGTCTTATAAACATCTACCTCAGCAGTCAGCACCACCTTTTTGGCTATTCCACCTCCTGGACCTTTCCAGTTGTGGAGGGCAGGATAGTGCAGAAAAAGAGAAGACACAATTCCTTGGAAACAGAAAGAGAGGAAGTCCTGGTGGGCAGAGAAGGAGTACCACCTAGAAAGCAGATGGAGCCTTGAATAAACAAGCTAAGGATAAGAAATAGAGCTAAGGGACCAACTCTCAGAAATCCATTTGTTATTAATTATTATTATTTATTATTTATTAAATAGCATCCAAAAGCCCCAGTCGGGACTGAGGTCCCATTGTGCTAGGTAGTGTGCAAATGCACAGTAAGATATGATCTTTGCTTGAAGAGCTTACAGTTCAGGGCTCCAACCAGAGGCGTAGTGAGCGCCCTCCGTACCCTCCAACCGGAGGGGGCCCCGCAAGGAAGGGGGCCCCTAAAAGTGGCAAAATAAATACCGCATTCCAGTTTCTGCATTGTAAGGGGCCCCGCCCGGACATATGTTCGGAGGGGGCTACCGTTCAGAGGGGGCCACGTTCTTTGTTGCTACGGCCCTGGCTCCAACTCATGCTTAAAGTTTAGCAGATATGTAAATGTTTGCAGGATCGGGGTCTACAGCCTCAAAACAGCAACTGAGTCTTCCAGGACACAAGGGTCCACCTGGGTCAAAACACTGATCTAGCCTCCTGCTGCCTGGTTTACCTCTAATGACCTCCCAATAAAGCCAGTGAAGCTGCTGAAGTATTTGTCTTTTGTGAAAAGTAATTAAATACCAAATTAATGCTTTAGAGATTAACATGAGCTGTACGGCTTTGTGGGGAAAATATTCCGTTCTCAAACGATTAGCTAGCTGAATAAAAGTGTCAGGGAGATTCTTAGAAATAGGGCTTTAAACTGTTTTAGATAGAACTATCAATATAGGAGTCTCTCTGTAGTGACTTATTTCAATAGGCTTTTGTTAATTATTTTCTCTCTCCTTTTCTTCCCATTTCCATCTTTATTACAAAGTTACTTCTATCATTAGCATCATCCACTTGTACCAAGCAGCAGTCCTTGAAAGCATCCTCATACGAGGGTCCTGCAATGTAATGCTGGCTGTTTTGAGAGCTCAATGGGGGAAAGTTGCATTAATATGTCCCACTTGATTTTTTTTCATCCCCAGGTGGCATCTGTCCCAACAATGACCCTATATTATAGTGTGCCAAGATCCCAAAAGCTGTTATTCACTAAAGAACAGATATTACTAAATTAAAGGAAATCAATGACTTTTCGTGTATGTGTGTGTGAATGTGTATGACACAGACACATGCGTTCTTATTTTACTTATGGTCAGGACACTTTTATCTGCTTTCTATCTAAGGTGACACCACAAATAGCAAAGACTATTTTTTAAAGCTACAGAGAAAGTGAATTTTTTAATAAAGAAAGGATCTGTGTAGGAGATTAAACTTTCTTTAATTCCTCAAATCTCCTTGCCAAATACGATAACATTCTGAAATTTCTTGACACTTTTTACTCACCATGTATTAGGGACAAGTAGCCAAGACCTATATCAGACACATTAAGCATGTATTACATAGCTAACCTACCTATCTGGGCATTATTTATTTTCCTTCTTCAAAATTCTTTCAAGTGCAGCAGGTCTATTACAAATCTTCATGTTAATTTACACGTCCTATTGTTTTTTTCCCCCTGGTGCATATGTTGAAAAAGGCATTGATATATATTTACTAAACCATTACCTCCCTAATTGGTGAATTTATTAGAGCAGATGCTTTCTTTCATAAATACTGTCATTAAATGCATGAGACTGTTGATCTAAGCTCCTTTGCTGAGAGGCTGCTTCGATTATAAAGAGCAGAGATGGTTCTCATTCGCCTGCAAACTAGACTGAATTTCACAATGAAACTTTCATCATAAAAAAAGAAAAATAACCTCACTGTAACACATCAATGACTTTGTTTCCAAGAAAGATTTTTTTTTTCCAAATAAAAAAAAAAGTAAAAAAAGTGCAGGGTTTCTGGGAAGAGACTGCTTTTTAAAGAAACCACCCTGCTACAGGGAACACTTGCTTCTGTAATTTGTAGAAAGGAGCTCTCTTAATTATGCTCAGTTTATTGCCTCTCTCTCTCGCTCTCTCTTTCTCTCTCTCGCTCTCTGCGCCTGTCTGTGTATATGCAGAGGGCTAGAGAAAGCCGGCTGCACTACCTGAATAGCTATTGAAAGAGTGAGACTTCTCAGCTCCTGCTTCATTACTGGGTAGCAGCTATTCCAGTGTGTAAGAGAGCCTAACTGCATTCTCCCCTCGAAAACCCTTTGGTAAGTCTCCTGTGCTGACAGAGCTGCAGATTAACTCAGCAAAGGAAGAGGGTGGGGGAAGAGCTTGTGTGCTGCGTGAGATCAATTAGAGTGGAAAGATTATTTTTTTTAATGTGTTAAATCTTTTCTGTATCATTGCAATGCAAAAAATTGTGTGGAGTGTTCTATGTGCTCAACAGCAACGTTAAGTAAATTAAGGCAAGCTTAAATCAGAGCTGAAAAAACTACTAGAGATGAGATTGGTAATGCTGTGTAGAACTGCAAGATGATTCTTTTATCCTGCACTTTTTTTCTGTTTATTGTACTGGATGCGTTAAAAGGCTCAGAATAACAAAACTTGTTTTCTTGCTGGTGGATGGCTTTGGAAATGTAGAACTTTTAGCAGAACAGGGATGACAGCTAATGATATAGAGGAGAAATGTGCAGGTTCTTTTACTTGCATGCACATTATTTTACCTGCTTCTGTTGCTTACCATTCAGATTTACTATGCTCAAGAAAAGTCTAAAGAACTAAGGAATGCACATCGACTGCTCAAGTCGCTGATGTGTATGCTTGTTAAGTATGCTCGTCACATGTTTTATTAGTCATCTGGCTGATAAGTGGTGCTGTCCAAGTCATTCATTTCAATATATATATACACACACACACTCACAGACATGCATTTTTATTTACCTAGACACCATGGATCAAGTGCATTAGACTCAAGAGAAAATGATAGCACCCCTCAGAGAGGTCAGGTCATGGCTCTCCTGCCCTAGCAGAACAAGGATAATGTGAATGATAGATTTGAATTGTGCAGTTATTACAGCTTTCCAGTAAGCTCAAGGCTTGAACATTTTGATTCAAAAGGTGTTAACAAGCTGCACTGGCGATGGACTAGAGGCTGTTGCTTAAATACAGGAAATAACAGAACGATTGGCTCCTAACTGAATCCAAGTCTATTTCTCTTACAAATAAATCCAATCTAGCTGCATCAGTATCAGGACATGATACTGTGGACTCATCAGTTACTGTCAGTCCAGTCCAGATCTCTGTTGGATACAGCTGTGCATTGGATCATATAGATGACACAGCTGTATTTATAACTGTCAGGAGGGCTGTTCCTTATAGCTAGAAAATATACAGTGATAATTTTAGACTCCTGCTTCATGTCCTGCTCATCACTTTCTCTGTCCCTGAACAAACACGATAGATCTAAGGATTAGGTTTTAGGTCTGCAATAGTTACTTTCAAGTCACTGTGAGTATATTTACTTTCCCTGTCCAGGGAAAAAGGGACCACATTGATTTTTTTTTCCAGTTGACTTTATCTGTAGTGTTTAAGGAGCAACTTTTATAAGCTAGTATAAGAACACAGCTCAGCTCACTGGCAAAGTACAAAATAAGTGCTGCTTCCTCAAGCTCAGTAATTTCACATTAGATTGATAGAGGAATCATTCTGAAGGGTACAGGCTGACAGACTGAGCTAGGGAATTGATAAGTGAGCTTGTATAACTAGTCGCTATAGAATTTATAAATAGGACTACTTATGTGCCATGTGTTCCAGGTTTTGAGATCCAGTATTACTCTGTCAATAGCAAACTAAATTGTTGCTAAAATTGCATCATTGCCTAGGATATTTAGTGCATTAAACGTATTACAGGGGAGCAATAGATAGGGTAAAAAAAATTGGAAGCAAAGTACATTTTTTTCTTGCATTTATATATAACTTCCATCATTGCTGAATACAATTACGCAGTGCGTTTTCTAAGGATTGTGGTTTTTTTTTTGCTTTTGTGGGCCAGCTTTATCTACATGTATGAGAGTAAAATTATAGTAATGACAAAGAATTTCAGCAAAAGGGAATTAGGGACAGTAGAGGACCAGGGAGCCCTAGCTATTGGTACATCTGGTCCTGAGTATTGAATTCATACTTGAGCTTGTTCCTGTTAACTAGGTGATTTTGCTGTTGTCCCTTTTGTCATGTAACAATGAGCACGAATCTCAAACCAACCTAATAGAAACAGGCTTGTGGAAAAAACTCATTTGCTGGGGCCAGATTTGAATACCTTTATGCCTGTTGAGCAGCCTCAGACTCTGTGAGCAGTTCCTAATGATTTCAATGTTATTCCTTGTAGAGTAAGGTGCTGCTCAGCACTGGTAAGGGTAGCAGAATTGGGCCTTGGGTGATACAGAAGTTCTGTATTAACCATGGGATGTGTCTTTACAAGCCAGATTGTGGCTCGTCCTTGCATGAGTGCTAGGGCAAAATGCTCAAGGAGTCTTACCCCACCTCCATCCCTGCACAAGTGATGCTCCCTCCATGTGACTTGGTATTTCACATTGCCCCAAAGTGAGTGGGAAGAGGCAGGCAAAAAGTGGTGTTATGGTATCATGCCTTCTCACACAGTGGGCTAGGAATGCCTGAGAAACCAATGTAGCCATCCTAAAGGCTGGTACAGTCTCTGCACCCACATAGCTGTGTATTAGGTAGCCTAGGGAAGGGATGGACAGTGCACACTGCCTCCAATGCAGAGCTGAGCCTAATTCTCACATTTTGCTCCCATGTTATAAGAGATGGTCAAAAAACCTGTAAAGCATGTGTGGGTTCAGTCAAAAATCACATTTTTGGTGGGGCAGGGGGGCAATTATGAATAAATGTAAACTTGGAAAATTTTGACCTGCTCTCAATGTAACACAAAGTAAACATGAATTCCATCCTAGGTAAAGGTTTAACCCATCCACCAACCATAGAACAGGGATATTCCCTAGCAACGTTCAAGATTGGACATTTTTCTAAAAGATAAACTCTAGGAATTATTTTGGGGAAGTTCTATGGCCTGTGCTATACAGGAGATCAGAGTAGACAATCACAATGGTCCCTTCTGGCCTTGGGATCTCTGAATGCCATGCACCTCCCAGGTTACTAATATGAGTCTTTGTCCTATAAAGTTTAATGCTATACAAAATCTTCAGACACAGTCAGCATCAGACACCGCCACAGAGATCTCAACACACCTTCAAGCCAACCCGGGTTTTCATCAAAAATTTCCTCTGTTGCTCCTTCAGCTTGAAATGCCCCTCCTCCCTCTCATCCTCATCAAAGATTACAATTCATGAAGCAGAGAATGCCAGATGTTCAAGCACTGGCAAAGAGCTCTTCTAAATTGTTTCTAGTTTTTCACACATCTATATGACAGATTTTCATTACTCCCCTCTGTTTTTATATATTGAATCTATCAAAGCATTTCGGTACCCATCATTTAGCTATCATAAGGGTGCTCATCACAACTCCTAGTGGACAACTTAATTAGTTTTAAGATAGGGCTTGACAAATTTATGAGTGGGACTGTATGATGGGGTTGCTTGTGGGGAGGGGGCATCACTCAGCAGTCCTGGATAGTCCCTTCCAGTTCATGGCTAAAATCTCATGCTGCAGGGCTTCAGCCAGTCACTTGCAGGGATCAGGATGGGAATGTTTTCCCCATTGTCTTCTGGGTTTGTGGGGGCTGTTTGGTTGTTGGTTTTCTTTTTTCTTCTTCCTTTTTCTGAAGCATCAGAGACAGCCATAGTTGAAGATGGGCAACTGGATGGGGTGGGCCAATGCTTTGAGGTAGCACTGAGCATTCTCTCATAGACTTCAAAGTCAGAAGGACCATCATGATCATCTAGTCTGACCTCCTGCACATCACAGGCCACAGAATCTCAGCTACTCACTCCTGTAATAGGCCCATAACCTCTGGTTGAGTTACTGAAGTCCTCTAATCTTGATTTAAAGACTTCAGGTTAGAGACTCCACCCTTTACTCTAGTTCACACCAGAAAGTGACCCATGCCTATAGCACTCTGTACCTCAAAGCAGCACCCTGGAAAAGAATATTCATCCTGTCATATAATTATGATATATTTCATACACAGCATGCCATGTAAGATATCATATGAAAGGTCATGCTCTGCTGAAACCCATTGTTTTGTCCAAATATGTATATCACTACTGTGTATGAAGTTATGAGATTTTGCTGTATGGTTGTTACTGAAATATGTTGTAAGTTAGAGAATCTCTACTGCTAGGTGGTGATCTACTCCCAGGAGGGTGTTAAGTGACCATTAATCAACAGGGGAGTTATAAACAATGGATTTACAATGCTGTAAGAAGGCTGCACAAGCATCATACAATGGGGGATTGCTCAACTCTGTGATTTAGCAAAGCCCACCAGGATATGTCTGGGTTAGTGTTTTGCAGGCACATGGACTGGGGATATAAAATAGGGGACAGTGGCATCATTCTTTTACCTTTCTTCTCCCCCACCTATGCTGGAAGCAACAAGAATGCTGGGAAGACAAAGACTTGAACTGAGGAGACTGGTCCCAGGCTTAAAGAGAAAGCCCATGTTATTAAGAACTATAACCTACCTGCAACAGCCAGTGGGGTGAGAAATTGCTTGATCCACATACTGCCTAGTCTAATAAAGTTTAAGATTTAGACTTACCTTTTATATTCTTTGGTAACTATCTCTGACCTTTTGTGCCTACCACTTATAATCACTTAAAATCTATCTTTCTATAGCTAATAAATCTGTTTTATATTTTACCTAAAACAGTGTGTTTTGCTTGAAGTGCTCGGGAAATCTCAGCTCAGTTTACAAAGGCTTGTGTGTACTCTCTACATCGAGGGAAGGGCAGACTGGGTAATGAACTTACACTGGCCAGGCTGCTGACCAATGCAAGACAGTATATTCTGGGAGTACAAGGCTGAAGGCTGGGGAGATTTGCTGGTGTCTTTCTCTGTATGATTCATGAATGGCTCAGGGAGCATTTACGTAATTTAGCTGGGTGTGGGGCTCCATATGCTGTTGTACTAAGTGAGCTTGGAGAAGTTTGATGCTTGTCACTAGCAAACCATTGTGAGAGATGACCCAGGCTGGAGAGTTAAGGGGGCACAGCAGTACCCCAGGTCCAGGTTGTATCCCAGAGATCCTGTCACAATGCCCCATGCTGCAGAGGAAGGTGGGAGTCTCTGCCAATCTGACTTGGGGGAAAATTCCTTCCCAACCCCAAATATGAGGATAAGTTAGACCTAAGCATGTGGGTGAGACCCACCAGGCAGACAGCTGGGTAAGAGTTCTCTGTAGTAACTCAGATCCCTTCCCCTGCTAGTGTTCCATCTTCAGCTGTTGGAGATATTTGCTATTAGCAGTTTCAGGAGGGCCATATGCCATTGTGGAGAACCTCATTGTACCCATAAACTTATGAAGCTCAGTTGCTCCCTCAGGTACTTGGCTGGCTTGTTCTTGATTGCATGCTCAGGGTCTAACTGATTGCCATATGTGAAATAAGGAAGAAATTCCCGGACCTTGAGGTTTTTGCCTTTCTCTGCAACACGAGGTGTGGACCACTTGCCAGAATTATCTGGGCACTTAATCAACTCCCTCCCATTGCAGGAGCCTTGGGCATTGGTGCACCCCAGTCCCTCCAGTTCTCTGCCTGTGACACATAAGAGTTTAGTCCCCAGAGGGCTGTAATACTGTGATCTAATTCTAGTTGTTGGGTTTAGTTGGTGGTGGCTGGGGGTGTTAGTGGCCTGTGATTTACAGGAAGCCAGACTAGATGATCTGGTGGTCCCTTCTGGTCTTAAACTCTATGAGTCTATGAGTATGACAAGCACCTGTTTTCAAAAAGGTATTCATAGTGTGGGGTGACTTCTGTGTGTTGCGACTATACTCACAAAAATCCTGATGAATGCATCATAAATGCATAAAATATGTTGGATTAGAAACAGTTTTCTAGGTTTTACTGCCAACATATTTTCACTTTACATATTCTGTGAAGAGAGAAGCTCAGTGCGTTATTCGTGCCAGGGTTTGCCAGGGCTGAGCCCAGGTGCCTCTAGGCTTCGCAGTTCATAGACCCATCACCTCGGGGCTTGCTGCATCAGTTATGAATGTAGAAAAAATTGCTTTGAGCCACAGCACCTCTTTCATTACAAATTAAGCCCTGGAGAAGCTGTATGGGGAACATTTTAGAACATAGCTACAGCACGGGGCATATATGCACTCATTATCCCAGAGAACAAGACACCCCTGCTCCAAAATCTAGAAACAAAAAAATGAGACCTGCACCAGGAAACAATAATATAGTGGCTCTGCACATTCCCTTAACCACAGCTTTGTAATCCCAGTTTTAAGCAGGTGAAGCTCACTTACTTCAAAATAGGTTAAAATAGGAATAAGATGCATTATTAGGTTTCAAAGAGCACAACCAGCTCTAAAAGACTAAAAGCCAGAGCTTGCTGGCCTTTTTTATCCAGAAAAATCCCAGTGACTTCAGTTGGAATTTTCGGTGAGAAACTATGGCAAGATACATCCCCAGGACTAGAACAGATGCTTGTAAAGCAGCTTCTTTCAATTATGAAAACAAAGTTAAAGCATTGTAGCATATGCTGTGTTGATTCATGTCTTACAAAATATCATTCCATGTAGATATATTTGGTAAGTGCATTAAGAAAGCTGGTGTTACCTTGGAAAAATACATTTGACTGCAGCATTAGCCACTTTCATATCATACTTGACAAACATGCAGTATGGTTTAATACAATGCCATAGAATTTAGGGAGTTGATACAGAGGAATGCCATTCCCATCTTTTTTCTGAATGTATTAAAATGCTCTTTGCAAATGTAAAACACTGGTAAAAAATTCCATTTATGGGAGTCTGACCCTGCACGGGCAGTTCCTAGTGTTCACAACATAAAAAAGCAGTGCTATCCCCCATCTGCAAAACGGAGATAATACTTCTTTTGTCCCACTCTTTATCTGTGTTGTTTACTTATACTGTAAACTCTTTGGGGCAGAGACTGTCTCCTATATGAATGCACAGCACCTATTGGTTGAGGCCAGTAGGTGCTATGGTATAGAAATAATAAGTTCCACACATGGCAGTAATGGACATCCTTGGCAGTCTCAGCCAATGACTTAATGGTGCCAATGACCTTTAGAAGTGGTCCTTCCAGAACACTGAGCCGAGGAATAAATCTGTGATGGGGTTATTGCCCATGCTGTACCTGTTCAATGGTCAAAGAGGCCTTTAGTCTCCACACCTATTCATTTGACACCTTTTACAAGTAAGAAAACACACACACGTACACACATAAAGAATAATAATAGCAATTCTGGAATCCAAGAGTTTGGAAATGTACGCGACGATGATATTGACAATGCCTGAGGAATACAGATTTCTTTTACAGTTATATTGGCTCTGCAGAAGTGACAATATTAAAAACTTGTTTTTGACAGTTAACTAAGCAGATGTGAGTCAGAAATCACATGTGGAGCAGATATGTCTACCCACCCCGTCCTGGAGCTCAAATACTTTTCTTGCTCCTCTTCAATCTCTCTACAGATTATACGCTTGCAGACAGTGCCTTGCATCTATGGTTATCTGCAAACCCTCTGATAGATCTCCAGGGAAATAGTTATACTGGTTGCTTCTCTACTGCTCATGGCTTTCAGATTCAAATGCCGCCCCTCCCCAAAATGACAGACTACAGTTAGCCACCTTTAGAGAATTAAACAGTCATTTGGTAGTGACATCTCTCAGCAATGAAGAGAACTTATTTATTGATTGAATTCCTCATAGCCATTACCTGCAGTTTCTGAAGTAAAGTTTACAGAATCAGCTATTCATGTCAGCAAACAGCAGTGCTTACCTTAGAATTTGCAAAGCGGTCCAATGTTATATTTAAAAATAAAAAATGGAAAACTGATTTCTGTATGAGAACAGCATGCAATGCAGACAAGCATTCATGCTCTGCTTTGTCTATTGGAAAGCCTCATTGTATTACACCTTTAAAGCAACTCCAGACAGTGACACAGATTTGAATTACTGCCTCACTCTCATTACAGAACTCCCTGCCAGGGCCGGCTCCAGGCACCAGCTGAACAAGCTGGTGCTTGGGGCGGCAGATTGTTGGAGGCGGCATTCTGCCCAATCCTAGGGCAGCACGGCCGCTTTTTTTTGTTTGTTTGTTCTTGTTCCGCTCTGGCCGCACTGTAGGGGGCGGCGGTGCAGAGAACCAGAGCGCCCTGCAGGGCAGTCCTCTTCCTTCCCTCCCCACCAACCGGAGCGGAGCCCTCGCGGCAGGCGGCAGGAGGCGGCGCAGCGGGAGGGGCCGCGTGGCAGCGCCCCTGCTGTAGCCCTGGCCGCCCCCTTCTCTCTCTCTCCTGCCCGCTCCCCCAGCACCTGCGCTCCGGCTGCGCCGCAGGTTTTTTTTTTTTTTGCTTGGGGCGGCCAAAAAGCCAGGGCCGGCCCTGCTCCCTGGAATCCTTTTGGGCACATTTTTCAAGTTGAATATCCTGCTGTTGTACATTTCTAATGCAGGAGCACAGAGCTCCTCTCCTTCGGCTGACTGCCACCTTTTTAGTTTGACATCCCTTGAGGTGATTTGTAATAAAAGCAAACTGAAAGACAAAAATAAGGACAATCATATATTTTCCTGAGATTTGATTCCATTGTGTATGGTTTGGGACTCTATCAGAACAAAACTGAGATCTGCTCCAGGGAACAGCGAGGGGACTTATCCCATTCATTTAAATTGTTGCCAGTAGCACCTCAGTTCTATAATGTGTTCAATTTTTGGAAGTTGCAGATAACGACAATGGCTATAACGATTGTCTGTTTAAGTTAGAAAATCTGTGAACCACAAGCATAAATCAGATAAACTACACTTGTGATTTCCTCATGCACCCAATAGTTTAGTTTATGGCTTATGCTGCAGAGACCTGAGCTACTGGGGGCATGAAGCTTACTTTTTCCTAGCAAGTGACTATCCTACCCAGATACATATATTCTTCTGAGTAAAGGCCCTTACATCTCAACTGTGAGTGATGTGTGTTGTTGTATGTTAACTATTAGAGATGAGGCAGAATTGCAAAATTCTAATCTGGATCTGATCTTACACAAAGTTTGGGGATGTTCAGTGCTAGTACGTTGGGGTTAAGAGTTTCTCATATAAACGCATATAAAGCTATATCTGTACATACCCATTGTCAGCAGTGCCCCACAGCAATTCTCACACAAACTCAGGACATCTGCATCTGACTCCAACACTGTCATTTTTTATTTTTTTTAAAGTATGAATTGAAAGTATATCAGAGTAAATGGCTCCAGATCATAGAACTATAAGAACCACCACCTTGTGAAGTCTGTTCAAATCAGTGACACTCAAAGGACAATCACATCTTCAGTTATTTTGTCCTAAGTTTTGATTCCACTAAGTAAGGATCAGACTAAATCAAAACACTATTTACAACAGGATCCTTTCTTTTCAGCTCTACTGTTATTAAAGGCATTTGGCCTGTCTTAGTAAGAGAGAAACTGCTCACACGACTTACTTAAGGAGATACATGTGGCACACAATTTGGATTTTTGAATACAGTAATTTAAACAAGTAAGCTGCATTCCTTGTCTCTCTCATTTAAGATCTGTGGAATCAGTAATCTTCCATCTGGATTATGAACCCAAACTGGGTCACTTTACAGTTATGTGGTGAGGGGGGAGATTCGTCAGAGACTGAGTGTAGCAGGGTGAAAATTGTCATTTGCTCATTTTTTCCAGTTGGACAAAAAAATGACACTGGGCAACAGCAACTTATAGAGTCCTCGGTTTCTCTCTGGTGACAGTGAGTTTTTTGTTTTCTCACTAAGAGCTAGCAATCCCTTTGGTTTTAACATAACAGTCACCTAGAATGAAGATCACACATCTGCATACACAATGCACAGTCACCCCCACTCCTCTGTGTAAAATATTAGCATACAAATATTTTAAGTATAGTAATAGCATAAGAGGTGCCATATGAGCTCAATCAATGGTCCATCAAATCCAGCATGTTGCACAGTTAGAAGCAGCTGTGATTTTTAGCAATGATTTCACAATAAAAAATATTCCTGTGATATTAACTCCCATCATTCAGATTTACAGCACAATGACTTGATATTTATATAACAACTTTATGCTTATCTTTTTCAATTCAGCAAATAGTACTATAGAAATACAGCACACTCTGAGACCTGAAAAAGGACGGGGGCACGGAGGACTAAAGCTAGCTGAAATTTGGGATTTCTGGTTTTGCAAGAATTTTTGACACTTTGAAATTTTTCACAAACCAGAAAGCCTCAAAAAACTTCATTTTGGAAACACCAACCCATGGTCTTTGATTTAAGGAGTGAGAGACATAGAAAGCTGTTCAGTATGAGCCTGATCCTGTGCCACTGAAACCAGTGGAAGTTTTGCTATTGACTTCAAAGGAGGAAGGATCAGGGCCTAGTTTTTCAACTTTTTTCTTAAACAAAAACACTCCCTAGAGGAGCAGGTGCTGCCTGAAATTGACATTCTTGTCCGTTTCACAGTTGCTATGACCTTTCAGTATAATGACACTGACAAGAATGTGAATTTCAGTCTGTGCTGCCCAGGGCTGCCTGCTGGGAGCCAGCTGGCCTGAGAGTTTGAAAGCTCTGGGTCTCTAGCCGGCTGGCAGTCTGCGTGGCGGGGCTGCCCCAGAGCCACAGATCCTGCAAGCCCAAGTCCCTGGCACAGGGGCGAGACTCTTGGTGAGGCTCCCCAGCAGCCCATCAGGCGAACCGGCAGGGAGCCAGGCAGGCTTCCATTGGAACTCTGGCAGGGTTGCCGCAGGGTCCCTTCCTGTGATGCAGTGGGAGTTTATCAAATTCAACTCACTTCTGCAAGAAATTTCAGGTTTGACCAACTGGCATTTTCTGACGAAACTCTGTTTTATTGGAAAATTTCCTAGTCAGGCCCATTTGCACAAGCGGGTTCTTTGGACCAAGCAGGCCCCAAGACAACCCATCAAAACGACTGCAGGAGGTTCCCGGGATAAGCCTTTTCTGCTGGAACTCGGCAGAGAAGCCACAGCTGCCTGACTCTGCCTGACAGAGCACAGATTTACTGCCAGTGTTTTAACAAGGAGCTCCTACAAACAGTCTCTTCCCTCATCTGTGAGAAACTCCTTGGGCCAGGGATCATGTGATGCAAAGAGGCGTGAGAGACATAGAAAGCTGTTCACTAGGAGCCTGATCCTGTCCCACTGAAATCAATGGAAGTTTTGCTGTTGACTTCAAAGGAGGAAGGATGAGGGCCTAGTTTTTCAACTTTTTTCTTAAACAAAAACACTTTCTTATTATCATAGCCAAGGAAGGAGGCAGAACTGCTTGGCAAATAAACCGCCTTTCAGATACCTTTCTGGTGCCTTCCAGACAAGGTTAAAGACAAAGCCCCTGGCCTGAACTGCTCACACGCTGGATGATATTAATCCTTGGGGCTGGGTATATTGCCTATTATTAGGTTGCCCAACACTTCCCTTTGTAAGACCCTGAATTCAGGAGGTGGTGGGGGGTGGGTGAGTGGAACAGATCTGATGAGGAGTGGTGTGCAGGGGATAAACCTGGAACTGGCTGGGTAAAGAGACTAGGACAAGAAGCTGGGATTAGGTTGTGGGGAGACGCTGAGATTGGATGAGGAATCCAGGCAGGGAGACTGTGACTGGTAGCCAGTGGGGAAAGGGAACACGGGCAGAAGGAGAGACTAGGATTTTGGGGTGGTGGGAGAGAAATGGATCAGATGAGGAGCTGGGAGGGAGGCAAATGGGACTGGCTGGGCAAGGACACTGGGGACAAATTGCTGGGAAGAATTGGGAACAGCTGAACAAGTTGAGCGGGAGAGGGAATGACTAGGACTGGCTGGGCAAGGAGAAGAGTTGCACAGGCAACCTTAATTCTGTCATTTCCTAACTTTTGAGTGCTTGACTCTGCAACCTTAATAATGTTCTTTTAGTCTCTGTGTGTGTGTGTGTGTGTGTGTGTGTGTGAGAGAGAGAGAAAGAGAGAGATTCTTAGCTATATTGGTATTAAAAACAGTTTTCTTTTTGTGTAATTGAAACAAGGGGAAGGTATAGAACAGTGGTTTCCAAACTTGTTCTGCCGCTTGTGCAGGGAAAGTCCCTGGCGGTCCGGGCCGGTTTGTTTACCTGCCGCGTCTGCAGGTTCAGCCGATCGCGGCTCCCACTGGCTGCAGTTCGCTGCTCCAGGCTAATGGGAGCTGCTAGAAGCAGCGACCAGTACGTCCCTCGGCCCGCGCCGCTTCCAGCAGCCCCCATTGGCCTGGAGCAGCGAACCGCAGCCACTGAGAGCTGCAATTGGCAGAACCTGTGGACGCGGCGAGTACACAAACCAGCCCGGCCCGCCAGGGGCTTTCCCTGCACAAGCGGCGGAACAAGTTTGGGGACCACTGTTCTACACCTTCCCCTTGTTTCAATTACACAAAAAGAAAACTGTTTTTAATACCAATATAGCTAAGAATCTCTCTCTCTCTCTCTCTCTCACACACACACACATACAGAAGTATCTTCCCTTTGGAAATAGTACTGAAAATGCCTGACGCTAAGTGTAATCTGGTCCATTATAAAAGTAAAGGGAGGAGGGAATGCTCTTTAGAAGGTCTTTCTGAGTCCTGGAGTTAAGTCATCTCTAGAAGGGATGCTTTAGCAGTACCAAGAGAAGGGTGCAGAGGCAGAGGAAGAAAAACATATTGTTTCTCAGGCACTTGAAGATACTCAGCTCAAAACCAGGTAAGAGAATCTGTTGAAACAAATGTTTCACAGTGATAAGGAGGGATACAGAATCATGCACAGATTTCCCGTCCCCCTCCCCCCCATCTTATAGGAAATGATGAGTGGGGGCAGCTGTTCCTTCCAGCCCTATGCTCCGCTAAATTCCTCTCTGTTCTCCCTTGTTATGGAAGCCTAATTGTGCCAACTGAAACAGCTTAGTAGATCTTATAGGAGGCTTTGAGTAAACCTGTGTCCCATCCCTACGCACCCTCTTGTCACTTGGGAGCAGGTTCTTCTGCTGGTAGCTGTCATGTGCGCTCCCCACATAGCCTACATGTGAGGCTGCACCATTGACAGAGCATTCACGCTTTCCTAAGGGACCTTCTTAGTAACAGTGACTGAGTAGCGCTGGATGCCTTTACTGTTTGTTTTTAATTTGGTTAGGTAAAATGTTGGGGCATGTAAAGTGACCAGTGCTTCAGCAAAGCTATGTGAGATGGTGATGGAATTATTTGTTCCTTGAGCATATTTGCACATGGCAAGGTCAGATCTGATTTGTACAGCTTCAGCTGAACTTAACAGGATGCCAAGTACACAGGGCATCTGCCATAGTATTTTAAACATACTGAGCTGAATTGTAGCATTTAAAGCCAGAACTGGTTCAGGAAAGGTGTGAGAAGGCACCACGCCACTAGCCGCTCCAGGAGACATCCTGCTTGCAGATGAGAAGCTGCAGGCAGTATGTCTTTTGAGCACTTGTGGCCTGATCCAAATACAGGCAAAATTAACATGAGTCTTCCCATTGACCATAATGGGTGTTGACTCAGGCCCTTGGTAAGCACAGCGAGGATATGTTCTTACACCTTCCTTTTGGAGATACAGAATATGCTAACTCCAGTGCTAAGCCAACACCACCATATAGGGGGCGGGGGGGGGGGCATACACATCTCCTCCACCCCTTTTGAGCTGTCTAGTCGCACTGGTGATGCCATGCACTGGCAGAAGAGTTTACACAAAGTGTAAGGTGATCGATATTCAAGCCCACAATGGCTGTAGTTCAATGTAACACAAATGCTACAGGAACATTCTTTATGCCAGGAAAACAGTAAATCCCTAATGAATGACCTGTGCAAAAAAGATTTTTCTTCTGTTCAGCCTGAGCAAATTATCAGTTTTCTGTACCAACTATAAAAGAAAGCAGATGTACAGGGATGGATTTAATTAATTAGAGCCTATTACGGTTAACTAAGAAAGAGCAACCAAAATTTAAACTGCTATTTTCATTATGTCTCTAAGTAGGGGACACTTGGTACTGGCCAATGTTTGAAAGATAAGACCGTAATGAGACCGCATCAGAATCAAAAGCAGGGGTTTTTTAAACAACGTTATACATAGTAAAGCCAAATGGATTTGAACTCTACAACCCCAATGTACTCCAAGTGCTAAAGTATCAGGATGAATCTGAAGATGTTATCCCACAGGGATCGGGAGCCAAAAAAGCCCATAAGGTGCTATCAATTTGAGCCTGGGGAATTTTTATCCCCATAGTAGGAAAGCAAGGAAAAGCACCATGTGAGATTTGCACCTAACAATATCATCTGTGAGTTTTTCTTTAGAAGATTCATGCAGCCTTGAAAGTAAGGGTTTGGCAGATAGTGACAGCAAGTTTGTCAAAGGCTCTGTCATTCTTGTTTATACTTTGTGGGAAATTGTGTGGCTGTCCCATTCGTCGCAAAGTAGGTTCCGAAAATATTAGCATTAGCACTGCTTTTGCAGAACTTGCAGTTTCAGGATAGAGGTTTTTAATGCTGGGCAGATGTATGCTCCAGTTCACCATATAAGAATAACAGAGACCTATATGTAAACTTGTGGAGTTAATACAGATAAAGGAATTTAGATTCAAATATTTTAACTCTCTAATTTATTACAGTGCTCTCATGTTTCTAACCCAGGATTGCCCCTTTTGCACGGGATATGAATTGTTTGAAGGAGTTATGCAGTATGATTTACTGTATATTTATAGTAGTACCATTTTTGGTTTTACACTATAAAAAGAGGACAGTAAGACTGTTTTAGCTGTACAGTGCAAAACAACAATTGTGGCCAAGATTTTCAAAAATAGGCTACTAACTGCATATTTCGGCACCTAAATAAGCAATCTGCTTTTCAAAAGTGCTGAGCACTAAATGTGGATTTAGGAGCCTAACATTAGACTCCTATTTTTGAAAAACTTAGCCTCTGAGTTTACACCAAATTTTCACTTTTACAATGTACATTTTAGGGCTCTAATGTTACAACCCACCTGTACAAAGGAAATGTCTGAGGAGTGAGGATCTAGCCATCCAACCCTTGAATATTTGTTACTCATGTGAGTAGTCCTATTCAAGTCAATGAAACTGCCAGCATGAGCAAGGACTAGCATGAATAATGTTTAACTGCATCAGGCCCTGTTTTTTGTTTTGTTTTCCTAGTCTGTGCTATTTACAACCAACTGCTACTGTTTATTGTCACTATTAGGTAAGAAAAAGATGCCAGGGTTCTTTCTTTGTTTTCTTTTGGAGGGAAGGCATAAATCAATTCTGACATTTGTAACTGTACTTCAAGCAGAGGCCAATATCTGGCTTTGGAGGAAGCCAAAACACAAACCAACCAAACATAGGGGAAGTGGCAAGGGGAATGTCTTCCTGATAATAAATTACTTTTTCAGTGAAAAAGTATGAAATTTAATATTAAAACATTTTGCTCTGCTTTCACATCTAAAAAAAGTAATTAGATGTGGTTATGTTAGTGGCAGAATGCATTATACACACTCTGTGGGATTGTCCCTGTCTGCCTTGTCTCACCCTATGAAGAAATGAAGCACCAGCAGTTACTGTTGCATTAGTGGATAGGTTTCTGCCAGTGGTCACATTTCACAAATCAATTGGTACAATGTGTAAGGTTGTGTAATTTATGAGGAATTAATTGGAAAGAGATTTCCTAACAGAAATCAACATGAGCAAAAGCAAAATATCCAGCCTGAAATCTCTCCCATACGATGTGTGAGAGACAACTATGCATAAACATTATCATTTTCTACATATTCTTACCCTCATGAACTATAATATTCCTAGGAAGACATTACAAGTTTCTTATACTGGCAGACTCCTCCAGGGAGGAGTGGGGGCTGAAAAGAAACAAGATTGGGAATGTATAAATAAATATATATTGAAGGTAACAAGCCGACCCAGTAGAATTTTGGGGGTAAGAACCATTAGAGTTTCAGGAGTAAAAGGTGAGAGAGATTTCTGTGTATAAGGCTGTTTCTTACTGGAAATGGAGGCAGATTTTTAAAAATAACAGGGAGGTTGTCTCCATTCTGGGCAGTCTTTCATGAAAAAGGGAGGAGAGAGAGAGAAGAGAGACTGCAAAAATC
Organism: Terrapene triunguis; assembly: GCF_002925995.2. Taxonomy (NCBI): domain Eukaryota; kingdom Metazoa; phylum Chordata; order Testudines; family Emydidae; genus Terrapene; species Terrapene triunguis. Next base: position 37,280,362 of record NW_020664372.1, read on the forward strand.
TGCAGCTATGGAATATGTGAGGTTCTCACTACCAACATTTCACTTTTGTAATGAAGACATGTACATACCTGGCAACATCCACAAAACAGAAGCCAGTGGAGTACAGATGTGCACACATCAGCATACCTTGACATAGATTGAAATGAATTTGCAGAGATGTAGCTAGACATACGGGAAGAGAAAGGGGGACAGAGAGACTTCCCCTGACCGAAGTGTTTCATTTTTCTTCCCCCTGCCCAGCATCAGCACTGCCTTCCAAAACCGATGGCAATTTCCCCATAGCTTTTCCTTGCAGAGGAGTAGAAGAAAACCTGCAGTCTATGGGAAGCCCCACTGCGTTGGCAGGTTTTCTAGCCTGTTCTAGTGGGCTGTGTACAGTCCTTGCCTAGAAGAGAAGAGACTTGATGCTTTCCATGATTTCTTAGTTGCATCTGATTCCAGTTTCTTTCTTAAATAAAGAGCATTTGATTTAATTATAGCTAAGCAGCAGCTCTCCCAACAGTCCTGGGTACATGGGACGGTCCTGTTTTGACCCCTGAAACACCCTGTCCCAGTTGAAATAGAAGATTTACCACATGCCGTGGTGCCTGCAGCCATAAGCATGGTATGCACAGTGAAGAGCTAGGGAGGGGACCAGCTTCAGCTGCTTGTGGGCATGCTCAGCCCCCTTGGGCGTGCTCAGTGGCTGTTGGGGAACTTTGGGGTGGAGTGTGATACTTCCCCAGACTGGAAGGTGGGGGCTGAGTATGGCACAGACTTGGCAGGAGAAACACTGGGGCCAGCATGGTTTCACAAGGGTTGGCAGTGACACCTGGCATCTCCCCTGTTCCCTCGGCACTGGGCATGGCAGCCGCCGTACTTGGGAACTGCTCTGCTCTCAGTGGGTGACTCCGTTGCGTCCTGCTTTGGCCACATGGAATGTTGGGAGGTATGATGCAGTGTTGTCAAGATCACCAAAAGGGGCTTGGGCAGGACTGTGGTCACTGGCCTTTCAGATGTTCACATGCTTCTTGACCCCCCTCAAAGAATTCTAATAGATAGATGAGGCATGATTTTCCTTTACAGAAGCCATGTTAATTCTTCCCCAACCTATTGTGTAGATCTATTTGTCTGATAATTCTGTCCTTTACTATGGTTTCAATCAATTTGTCTAATACTGGAGTTAGGCTTACCAGCCTGTAATTGAAGGATTGCCTCTGGAGTCTTTTTAAAAAAATGGTGTTACATCTGGTACAAAGTCTGATTAAAGTGATAGGTTACATACCACAGTTAGTAGAGCTGCAATTTCATGTTTTAGTTCATTCATAACAAGGGCCGGCTCCAGGAACCAGCTTACCAAGCAGGTGCTTGGGGCGGCCGCTCGGGAGAGGGGCGGCAGGTCCAGCTGTTCAGCTGCAATTTGGCGGACGGTCCCTCACTCCTGCTCGGAGCGAAGGATCTCCCGCCGAATTGCCGCCGCAGATTGCGATCGCGACTTTTTGTTTGTTTTGCTTTTTTTGTTTTGTTTGGCTGCTTGGGGCGGCCAAAACCCTGGAGCCGGCCCTGTTCATAATTCTTGGGTGAATACCATCTGGTCCTACTGACATATTACTCTTTAATTTATCTATCTGTTCCAAAACCACCTCTATTGACCTCTCAATCTGGGACAGTTCCTCAGATTTGTCACCTAAAAAGAATGGGTCAAGTGTGGGAATCTCCCTCACATTCTGTGCAGTGAAGACCAATGCAGAATTCATTTAGCTTCTCTGCAATGGCCTTGTCATCCATGAGTGCCCCTTTAGCACCTCGATCACCGAGTGGCCCCACTGATTCCTGCTTCTAATGTACTTTAAAACAATTTTGCTGTTAGCTCTTGTGTCTTTTGCTAGTTGCTTGTCAAATTCTTTTTTTTTTTTGGTCTGCCTCATTATACTTTTTCCCTTGATTTACCAGAGTTTATGCTCCTTTCTATTTTCCTCATTAGGATTTGACTTCCAAATTTTAAAGAATGTCTTTTTGTCTCTAACTACCTTTTATGCTGTTTAGCTATGGTGACATTTTTTGGTCCTCTTCTTTTTTTTTATTTTTTTTATTTGGGGGTATACACTTAGTTTGAGCCTCTGTTGTGGTGTTTGTAAACAGTTTCCATGCAGCTTGCCAGCATTTCTCTCTTCTAACTGTTCCTTTTAATTTCTTTTAAATTAGCCTCTTCATTTTGTGTAGTTCCCCTTTTTGAAGTTAAATGCTCCTGTGGTGGGCTTCTTTGCTATTTCCCCCCACAAGGATGTTAAACTTAAGTACATGAGGGTTGCTATTACTGAGCATTCAGCTTGGACCAGATGCTGTGCACCACTTAGGACTAAATCAAGAATTACCTCTCCCTTGTGGGTTCCAGAACTAGCTGCTCAAAGAAGCAGTCTTTAATGGTGTCTAGAAATTTTAACTCTGCATTCCGTCCTGAGGTGACATGTATCCAGTCAATATGGGGATAGTTGAAATCCCTCATTATTGAGTTTTCTGTTTTTGTTGCCTCTCTAATCAACTGAGCATTTCACAGTCACTGTCACCATCCTGGTCTGGTGGTTGGTAAAATATATCCCTCCTGCTATGCCCTGGTTACTGAAGTATGGAAGTTCTATTCATAGAGATTCAATGGCACAGTTATATTCATTAAAGATTTTTACTTTATTTGACTTTATGCTTTCTTTTACATATAGTGTTACTACCCCACCAGCACAACCTACTCTGTCATTCCTATATATTTTGTACCCCGGTATTATCATGTCCCATTGATTATCATCATTACACCAAGTTTCAGTGATGCCTATTATACCAATATGCTCATTTAATATGAAGTACTCAAGTTCACCCATCTTAGTATTTAGACTTCTTGCATTTGTATACAAGCACTTATAAATTTTGTCAGTATTTAGTTATCTGCCTTCAAGTGGTGTAACTGAATGAGACTCTTTTTTTCATTTGACTGTTTCTCTTCAGTTCCTTCCTGTACTTCTGTCCTCTCCTCTTTACTAGGATATAGAATATCCCCTTTAATACATCCTCCCCTAAGGGATGTCTCTGTCCCAACTGTGTGCTCCTCCATACCTGTCAGTTTTCCCCCAGCCCTGAGTTCAAAAACTCATCCAGGACCTTTTTAATTGTACATGCCAGCAATCTGGTTCCATTTTGGTTTAGATGGAGCCCATCCTTCCTGTATAGGCTCCTCCTTTTCCAAAAGTTCCCAAATTCCTAATAAACCTAAATCTCTCCTCCGAACACCATTGTCTCATTCACGCATTGAGACCCTGCAGTTCTGCCTGTCTTAACTGGTCCTATGCATGGAATTGGAAGCATTTCAGAGAATGCTGCCATGGAGGTCCTGGACTTTGATCTTTTACATAGCTGCCTACATTTGGCCTCCATACCTCTCTCCTATCTTTCTCTGTGTCATTGGTACCTACACGTATCATGACCACCAGCTCTTCCTCAGCACTGCACATAAGCCTGTCTAGATGTCTTGAGAGGTCCATAATCTTCGCAGCCAGTAGGCAATTCACCATGAGGTTCTCTCAGTCAGGGCCACCCAGAGGATTCAGGGGGCCTGGGGCAAAGCGGGGGAGCGGACATAAAAAAAGGCGCCACCCGCTGTGGCGCTTGTACTCACTGGGCGGTGCTCCGAGTCTGTGGTGGCGGCAGGTCCTTCACTCGCTCCGTGTCTTCGGCAGCACTGAAGGGCCCCCCACTGCCGAAATGCTGCCGAAGACCCGGAGTGACTGAAGGTCTCCCCGCTGCCGAAGTGCTGCCGAAGACCCTGACTGCCGCCGGGTGAGTAAAAATTAAAAAGGCGCCTCTAGCCAGGAAAGGGATTCTTGGCCAGGGCTCGCGGGACTCCTGCGGGGCCTAGGGCAAATTGCCCCACTTGCCCCCCACCCCCCCTCTGGGTGGCCCTGCTCCCAGTCAGCACAAACCCAACTATCTATTTCTAATAATTGAATCCCCGATTACTATTATCTATCTCCTCCTAATAACTGAGGTCCGCTTGCCCAGAGAGGTATCCTCAGTGCGAGAGGATGCCATGACATTATCTGGAAGGAGGGTCCCAACTAAGGGATCATTTTCTTCTGCTTTAGCTTGATGTTCTCCTTTCCCTAGACTTTCATCCTCCTCAACAGCACAGAAGGTGTCAGACTGGGGGTGGTACTGCTCTATTGTGTCCTGGAAAGTCTCATCTGTATTCCTCTCTGTCTCCCTTAGCTCCTCCAAATCAGCCACTCTGGTCTTAAGAGCCCATACTCAGTCTCTGAGAGCCATGAGTTGCTTGCATTGAATGCACACATACACCATCTTCCCACAAGGCATACATGCTGCATTCAGTGCAATAAACTGGATAGCCCCCACTCTGTTGCTGAACTTTCTGCCTACATTCTCATTACTCCTGTAGAGTTTTTTGTTTGTTTGTTCTTTGGGGTTTTTTTGGGTGGGGGTGGGAAGGAAGAGGGGTTGTTATTGGCCTAAATTTAACCAATGTTTGTTAAGCATATCTTGCTCTCGCACTCCCTCGCTAAGCTCCCCTGTTTGCTACTCCTGTTCACTAGCTCCTTTGGTTGCTTAGGAGCTGGCTTTTTAAACCCCTGTTCTCCCTGAGGTATCCCCGCCCCCTTATCAAAGGATTCTAAAGTGATTAGGAATCAGAGGATGGCAGGCTAGAGCCTCATTAGGAAGTTCACAGCCTTGCCTAGCAGGCCTCTAGGCTGAGCCCTCAGTGCCTCCCAAACACGCCACACTATAAACTTCAATCAAGCAGGCATATGGTTGCGCACAACAACAAACACGCAAACAAACTTCATCCCAAGGGTCATGTAGTCCCTCCTCCTTCACCTGGAGAACTCCTTGCCTTTGCATCGAACCAAAGGCTTGGAAAGGGCTGTGAGGGAAAGCTGGAGACGGGGGAGGGGGAGGGCCCACTGAAGTAGTGCTTATATGGAAATAGTGGCCCCAAGATTGCATTATTGCAAAACTCCCTTACAGAGTGAGGAGGTGATTTGACATTATTTCTATCAACCCCTGTGGTGTTCCTCATGCAAAATCCATTTAACTTTGGCTTAATGCAGATTTTGTGTCTATGTGAACTTCAACCTCAGATGAAACAAAAGTACAGGACTCACCCCCATTAAACTATATAAATATGCCCAGGGCTTAGAATTATACAGTTGTAAATACCAACTACAAGAAAAGAGTTCAAAGAATAATTTTTTAGAATATCTGTCCTGCTGGAACTCTGCTCTAATGGAGGAGGCAGACTCAGATTTCCAGACCGTAGCTCACAAATTATACCAGTGTATCTTACAAGAGTGTCAGGGAGGGTGATAACATATAGAATTATTGATTAGAATGAATAGAATTAAGTCTTGAAGAGAAAAATACAAAAAATAACTGGTAGAGCAATGTGGATTAGGACAGGTATTACAGGATATTGCTTTATCTTCTGAGAAGATATGCGAAAAACACAAGAGGAAAAGCATGAAAGAAAAATGATCACCTTGTTCCCACTATAAATAAGTTGTAGCAGATCACCTGTCAGGAAACGTTTCCCAAACTAGTTTTATTTAAAGATTCCTCCCAAAGTGCAAATAGTCTCGTAATCAAGTCATTTCATGACTTAATTTACCCTGATTAGCATAGCAATTTGCAATACCTTTTCAAAAAGCGCTCATCAATTTTAGCTCCTACTAGACTGAAAACACCACACAAATTCCTGCCATAGTCTTAAACGTCTAATCAATTTTGAAAATCTAAATCAATCTGCATTTTTCCACTGTCGTTTTTCGGTCACTGGTTGTAATGCCCTTCATGACCTTGAAGTGTGAGAAATGAGTTTTCATGAGGAATAATTAGCTAAAATTATGCCTCATTTAGGCATTGTAATTTTTACCCCCTATCTAGTTAAAATACTAAATGCTGAGAATTATTTTTAGTAACCAAGGACACTGCAAGGTAGCTCCACTTCAGTTATTTTTTAAGTCTGTTGGGGGAAATTGCGACACTTTAAGAGTTTACATTTTTTTAAAATGATAGATGTGTGTTGTGTAAACTAAGCTACTGAATAAGATGAGTTGACAGGCCTTTTGAAAAACTACGTACTCAAAAATACTTATGTTAGTTTATCCTTGTATTTAAAAAACATAGAATCATCCCCACAGTTGAATATGTAGCCACATACCAGCTTCTGTATCAGCTACACCCCAGAAATTTTTCACATGCTACACTCAACTGAACTCCCTTGTGTCCACTCCCCACCTTCCCTCTCCTGGCTGGCTCCCCATGTGGGCACTCACCTCAGCTCCCTGTACTTGTAGCAGGTCTGGAGGCTGTTGCTGGAGGCTGTTGCTGAGCAGACAGGAGGCTGTCCTGCGGACAGAGCAGAAGAGCCATGGGCTGCTGGAAGCAGGGCAAGGATGGGCAGGCCTCTGGGGGGAGCCCTGGTGCCCCCAGCAGCAGAAATGGGGAACAGTGATGGCCACCCCAATGCCCACTCAAGTTTGGCCTTGCGGCCCCCTCCATCATACCAGGGGGTAGCAGGGCCAAAATTCAGTGAGTGGCATTGCAACCTGGCAAACAGGGGTTGCAGTGCCACTCAGGTCTGGCCCTACAGCACCTCTGTCATAACAGGAGGAGTAGCAGGATGAAAATTGAGTGAGTGGTGTTACAACTGGGTGCATAGGGGACGCAGCGTTGCTCAGGGAGAGTCCATGGGGCCAAACTTGAGTAGAGCTGCAACCCCTGTGTGCCAGGTCACAATGCCCCTCGCTCACATTTCCCCTCCCCGCAACGACGGAGGGGTCCTGGTACCAAACCAAAGAGAGCTGATGGGCAGCCAGTACTGCTTCTCCTCACCGCTGCCATTGGGTCAGCTCCTGCACCAGGGCTCGCCCTGCTTCCAGCAGCGCGAGCCTTGGGTGTCCTTGCCAATATTATGCACTGTGGGTAAATGTGTACCGCTGTGGGCTCCACTGTTCTGTATTATTATGGTTTCACTTCCATGTTGCCACAGATAAAAGCTATCACAGGTCTTTATGCAGGGTGACTGCACCTCAGAATAATGAATGTTCAGATATCAGAAGTCTAGACTTTTTTTTAGCAACCAAATCTAATCATCTACCATCTGAAGCTTCTTTCACTCACATATTTATTAGAAGGACATGGGGACAATTCTTCTCTGGCGAAGGAAGTTCCCATCCAGATTCGCTGTACTAAAAACAATTTTTGTGCGTGTTCTCAGTTAAGCCGTGTAGAAGAGCGGACTCACCCTTGCGGCGCCTCCTGCTGGTTACTTCTGGGAATTAGCTCTTCCAGCATCCGGAGCGCCCCCTGCAGGCTGGTGATCCACCTTACCTGTGGCCCCGTGTCCCTCCCAGGACCCCGGTGCCCTTGTACCTGGGATGCTGCCCCCTAGCAGTAACCCCTCAGTCTTACTGCTTCACGCTCCAGTTTTAGCCAACAAATAAAGTGAAATGTTTGATATTTTTGATATCTTACTACCTTCATTTTCTCTTCTAACACCATGAACCTGCGCAAGTTCAGTACTCTACCATATTTTAGAAAAAATCATCTTCTTGCATTCACCACTCTTAACACTAGTCCATTGGTCACCCTTGGACAGAGGAAGCTGCATCTAGACAGGCTGATTGAGCCAAATGAATGACCAGTAGGCTCGTGGTCACAGTATGAACAAACATATAAGCACTGTGCTTACATTAAAGATGGGGCAGATGAGAAAGAAAATGAAAGAGCAACAAAATTGAGAAGAGTGACAAAAGAGCATAAGAATTGGAGGGGAATGGATGAGAATAGATGAGATAGGGCCGGAGTATAATAGAGGAGAGAAGAACATGGTAACAGGAATTGCCATACCAGATCAGATCTTTGATCCAGTTTTTCCAGTATCCTGTTTCTAACAGCAACCAGAACTAAATGTTTCAGAGGAAGGTGCAAGAAAACCCTGTAGCGGACAGCTGTGGAGTAACCTCCCTATAGTGTGTATAACCACTGTCAGTTAGAGGTGGGTTTATGCCCTGAAGTGTGAGGGGAAGATGACAACTGAGATGAAAAGAGAAGAGCCAAAAGGATTAGTTTTCCCTCTGTGTCCTTTTGGGTTGTGGATATAATTCAAAGCCTTCAGGGTGTACCTGTGTAAATCATATGGGCAAACAAGTCATCCGTGAACATCATGTGTTCTCTGTTTTTATGTGACACTTACTCCAGCCTTAGGAATTCTGAGTTCCTGATATTGTTACCCAGTGTTGCCCTTAATAACAATTTCTATATGTATACACACACCAAAAGAACTTTTCTAAAAACTGTTGAACTGACAACTTTCCACACATCCCATGCTTGCTACAGAACCTCAGCCCAACTATATTGTTCTAAGGGGTAAGAACATTATCTTACAATGGGTGTAATGCAATTTAATTTTACTAACAATGGCAAGTGAAGGTTTCCACACAGCAGCTGCCCAGAACACATCTTTTCTCAGCAAAATACTTAGCCTGCAAAGCTCTCAGATTAAGTCTATATACTTTTATGATTAAAATTAAAAATATTCTCTAGTGTGTGCTCTCATGCCAGGGAGCATTTCTAATGTTGTAGCTTAAATATAAATATCTATCAAGGAATGTTGTCATTCCTCTTTTAGGGCTTTCTTGTGTCATTTAGAGAGAGCCTCGCATTAGAAGCAATGCAGAGCTTCAACTGCCCTGGGGGGAGCTCCTGGAAGAATTCTGACCCAGGCAAGCAGAATATTCTTCCTAACACTCTCCGGTATGCAAAAAAATTAAAAAAAAAGACAAAACTCGGTGCTGCACCTCTTCAGGGGGTGCAGGACACTCCCCATCTAGCTCTGCTGCTGGCACATGGAGGCAGGTGCAAAGAGCATGGCCTTGTTTCATCTCTGACCCCTTTGGACATGTTCATCACCCATCTTTAGATCCCTTCCATTTCTCCTGGTTCCTTTGTGATGAGGGGTGACCAGGACTGAACGTAGAGTTCCAGGGAAAGCCATTAATTATACAGATATTTATAATATTTTTGTTATTTTCTATCCCATTTGCTATACAACTTAATATTTTGTTTGCTTTTCTGACTGCCACTGTCCATGGAGCAGAGGGTTTTCACCGAGGTGTCTATGATAATAGCCAGGTCTTTAACCTCAGTAATTCCAATGGATACCGAACCCAGAAATGTGGATGAGTAGGTCCAATGATTCCTTCAAATGCGTTACTTTCACGATTTCCCTTAATGGTTGCCCAAGGATGTTAAATAAGAGCAATTGCAGGACAGGGCCTTGAGTAACTCTGCTTGTCAGTGTTCTTGGAAAAGAGAAGCTGCTGCCTATCATGACTAATTGGAATGGATAGGAAGGAATGAACTTAGCTGTTTTAGCACAATTATGTCAACTCCTACCAGACATGTAGACAGAGCAGTAGCACCTTGTGATCAGCGTATCAGCCCTGACTGATATATCAAGCAGTGTCAGCATGCTGTTGAGAATACTTTTCATCATCTATGGGTGTCTTTTCATTCACAGTTTAAGTGTCAGAACTACTTAGCCTAATTCTGCAGATGTTTTGCCCCTGACAAAATGTATAAATTTATAAGAAAATAATTTCTATCCAAGGTGCCCAACCACATCTGTGCATCTTGAACTTGCTTATGCTGTTGTAGAAACATTCCTCGAACAAGTGTTTCAGGAAAATAACTGAAATTATATTTTATCCCTCTCTTCCCCCTAACCAAACAGGTATGTAATTTCCTAATCTTGTGAGAAATAAAACCCTATAAAACATGCAATGGTTTAATGTGAGTAGCTTGGCATAAATTCCCATGCACCAATCACAGATGAGACCCTTTACAATCTGAACTTAAATAGCAATCATCTCTCCAAGTTTGCATTAGCAGTGAATCTTCTGCCTCCAGTTAAGTTTTGCTCCTGGTATTTTGGAATTTTTATTCCAGTGTTTACTTTTCATTTTTTGGTCTTATGTTGACTACACTGTCCTAACCTGTAAAACTAGATGACTGTCTTGCTCTGACAAATTTGCACAGGGTCAGCAGGGCAAAAAAGGCTGACAGAGGAATGATAAGAAACTTAATGCACAAGACTTGCCCTAAAGCAGTGGTCTCCAAAGTGGGGTGCGCGCACCCCCGGGGGTGCACAAGAGGATCCTTGGGGGTGCGTGGCAGGAGGAGCGGTTTTCATTTATTTATTTTTTGCTTCGTCAGGCGGGAGTCCGAGTGGCGTTTTTTCTTTTTTGTTTTGTTTTTTTGCTTTGGCGCAGCAGGGGGTGTGTGCTCAAAATTTTTTTACTGATAGGGGTGCGCGATCAAAAAAGTTTGGAGACCACTGCCCTAAAGTACAGATAAGTCAGCTCCAGACTTTTTTTTTTTTTTTTTTGGTTTATGGTATAGTATAGCCACCATGCTTAGTGTTCAGCGTAAGGAAGGTAAATAAAAGATGTACTGGAGGAATGTGAATATAAAATAGAGAAAATACACTTGTTTGTCCTGGGACCCGTTAGTTCCTCTCATCACGCAGAAGTCTGAGCGTAACAGATTGCTTTTTCTGTGAGTTTCAGATTGGAAATGCTTGGCAGACAAAATAAAAGAATGAATGCAATCTAAAAATAGTTGATCTGTTTTCTGTGATAAACCAAGGTTAATATGGACACAAATTAGTAAGAATATGCATTTCACATTCCAAGTTCTGACTGTCATATGTAGCTCCTCACACTATACCTGTTTTTTTCTCAAGAAAATATTAAGTGCAAGAGTAGCATTTTTCACACTTTCAGAGGTGACTGTTTTTCATTTAGAAAACAATGCTGTTCTTTGTGCAGATGGAAATGGTAGGGAGCGGGGAGAAAGATACTGGGGACCAACTCTCCACCCTGTGAAAGGACACAGCAAAATTAATGTTTGATTTAAAGCAAAAAATGGCACCATATTCATTAACCTCTGTTGCTGAACTGGAGAGGAAGGCGGCTTGTGTGGGTTAGGCAGCCCGGGAGGGCTGAGTTCAGTTCTGAGCTCTGCCACAGACTTCCTGGGTGGTAGTGAGCAAGTCACTTCATCTTTCTGTGCCTCAGTTCTCCATCCATAAAATGGGAGTAATATACTCCTTCCACCCTTTGCCTGACTTGTCTATATAGATTTTAAACCCTTCACAACAAGCTCTTTGGTTTGTGTGTTTATTCAGTGCCTAGTCCAAAGGGGTTCTGACATCCTTTACGGCCTCTGGGTGATACTGAACCACAACTAAATAACAATGACTAGTTGCTTCAAGCTTGGCAAATTTCAAGTTTCACAACTGATTCAGCTGAGTGACATGGCTTGAAAAATTCTTAAACAGGGAATCATCTAAGGCTTTGTGTTTGACGTGTATAATACAGAAATCCAACAACAATCAACTAGGAAAACCTGCTTCCTAGGAAATAGACTTTGCCCCCTGTTATTGTCTATTGTTAGCTGCAGGAAGCACTGTGTCATGATCAGGCACCATAATGTTTTCATAACGTCTGTTGTACTCATTCCACTATTGATCCTGATGGTGTTTTAGGCTACGTCTTCACTGTGGGGGGGGAGGGGTCGATTTAAGATATGCAAATTCAGCTACGCGAATAGCGTAGCTGAATTCGATGTATCCGAGCCAACTTAACCCGCTGTGAGGACGGCGGCAAATCGACCTCCGCGGCTCCCCCATCGATGGCGCTTACTCCTACCTGCGCTGGTGGAGTACAAGCGTCGATTCGGGGATCGATTGTCGCGTCCCGATGAGACGCAATAATTCGATCCCTGAGAGATCGATTTCTACCCGCCGATTCAGGTGGATAGTGAAGACGTAGCCTCAGAAACTACACCAGGAGGGCAGTCCTTTTGGATACCTCAAAGGGGTTACTGTGAGCTGCTTTAAAAAAAAACTCCCGTGGGAATAGTTTAATTCAGCAGAAATTGATATCTGTGCTGGAAAATTGCTTCTGCTCTAAATTCTTGTACAAGTGAGTTTAACCTAAGGGAAGAAGGATGCCTTGAGGTGAAGGCTGGAACCCATGGTTCAACTCCTGACTTTTCCACAGACTTCCTGTGTGTCCTTAGACAAGTTGTTCAATATCTCTGTGCCCAATTTCACCATTTGTAAAACAGGAATAAAAACATTATTTCTTTCCTGCACTCTTGGTCTGTTTTGCCTATTCAAATCTGCATAGTAAAGTTTCAAAGCTGTACAGAGTTACGAACAATCTCCATTCCCAAGGTGTTTGTAATTCTGAGGTTCTACTGTAATTGTATTAATGACCCTCTGTGCTTAGAAAATTCATAGCATGACAATAGATTTTCAATCAGGCTACCCTGTCAGAACTGTAAGGGGAAATATGCCATCCTTACCGGCCCTGCACTATGTCTCATTCTAGTTAGTACCCTGAGCCCTTCAGAAACACAACTGAGAAATAAATAGGGCAGAACAAAAGAAGTGTTTGCATCCCTTAGTTAAAGATTCAAACCCTATTCTTATTACACCACTTGGGCTTGAATTCCAATTCCTTCTCAGTCAAATTGACATTTACCCCATTTTTTTCTGCATCCTTTATTTGAGAAATTAAATTTTACAGAAATAAAAGAAGCACATTGAGAATGGATGCACGTTTCATTTACTCTAATTATGCACAGTGAAAAGTTTCCATTTCAACAAGCCTCATTGATATTCTGCTGCAAACTTGACTAGAAAAAAAACAACACAAGAGGAGATTTTACCAGTCAATTGACTTTAACTAAAAAAAGCTTTTGTGTATTTAAGAATATTACATTTTTAATTTTCTTTTGTTTTCTCTCCCATAACAGCTACTGTAATGACAAAACATCTGGAAAGGTTGAAGTGCCCTAATATTCTGGTTCTGCTATTTTATAGATTAATTCCAAACAGCAGGAAATAGTGTGTCAACACAAACCAGGAGTTTGAGCTGTATATGAACATGCCAGCTTTGGGGTCTTTGGGAGAAATACTTATTTATCTCACAGATGTGGTTAAACCTTTCAATATTTCATGACCCCTGTCACTGAAGCAGTTAGATTCAACATGATCTTTACAGTGTTCATAAAACATATATATACAGGGATTTAACAGAGCTAGGAGCAAACTTGAGAGTCACCTTGTGAGACATGGAATAATTTAGTTGAAAATATAGAAAACCTGAGAGACATTAGTCTTCTTTACAGATGAACCCTGAACATTATCAACTATTGGGTGGAGTGAGCTAAATTCTGCATATCCTGAAAGATTCTCTGCATAACAAATAATAAGAAATGCATTCAAAATAATGTAAGAATATTGTTATGTATCCGTCTCCTCTTTTCCTCCTGAAGCAAAGAAATTCTGAGTTAAAGCTGCTTCATAAACGTACTTAATTGTGGCAAACATGGTCCTCTCATGAAAAATATCATAATAAATAACCTTACATATGTTCTCAAACAAAATAGATTATGAAGCCAAAGTTAAAGTTGTAACTAGATATCAGCAACATGGGGGGGGGGGGGGGAGTTATTAAAACCTTACAGCTAAAAAGTCTAAAATTCAGGAAACACAAAATTAAGGTTATACTTTAACATATCACAAACAGTGGAAATTGTAGAAATGCAGAGTTAATGTATCTCAAATAACCTTAACTTCCCTCTGGTTCTACACCCCCCACCTCCATGCACACTGACATTTTCTACCTGTACATACAATTTTCTGCACCCAAAAGTTTGTTTGAGCAGTTTTCACAGCAAAAACGTGTGTCCTGGAGCTTTGTACGTGCAAATATTTTAGGCCATCTTTGAAAAGTTATCCCATTACATCAAAAGGTTTTGGAGGTGTGGTTTGAGATAGTATAATATTTGATTGTTCTGGGCTATGATAAGCAAAAAGCCTTCTCTTATTGTACAATTAAGTCATTGGACTCAGTTAACATAGGATAATATTCTGACCTTAGATAAGATGCCTTCCTCCGCAGCATAGGGCAGGGGTCGCAAGCTGGAGGATTCTCTGCGACTTGAAGTCTTTAAATCACGATCTGGAGACTTCAACAGCTGAGATAAGGGAAATTGGGTGGGTCAGCTTTTGTGGCCTGCATCATGCGGGAGGTCAGACTAGATGACCATAATGGTCCCTTCTGACCTTAAAGTCTATGAGTCTATGAGTCTATGACACAACTCCCATTGACTTCTGTGCTGAGGTTCACATTGCAGAATTTACTTAATACGCTTCTGTTTGGCAGGGGAGGGTGCAGGCCTGTCCTCTTCTTAGGATACATTCCATTCTCTTTTGTACCTTCCACATTGGCTACACTTCTATGTTTAGCATGCTAGCTTGACCAGAGAAAGTGTGAGCATGTCTACCTGAGCTGGAAATTACAGCTCCAGCGTAGGTATACGCTTAGAAAGCTTTGGGACTCTATCCCTGTTCTCACCACTTCCTTTTTTCTTTTTTTTTCTTTTTTTGCTAGAAGGTAGTGCGTGTGGCCTGCAAACCCCATTAATAGAAGAGATCTGGGGGTAAATCAAACAACACGCCCACTGACAGCCAGCTTTGATGGAAAGATGGCTGGTCCCCCACCCTTTCACATCTCAGCACAGCTCCAGAAGAATTGAATACAGTATTGGCTGCTCCCCTGTACGATCCTGTCCCGCAAGGAGGTTCAGGGGAGAATATCCAGTGGGCTCTCAAGGGAGCAACCTGCACGGCATAGCTGCTTCTGACGACTCCTTCTCATCACCCTCAAAGCCCCACCTTCACAAACTTGCTGAAGAAGTGCTTCTGCAGACTTCAGGGAGCTGTCCACTCCTACTCCCTTCTATGTCCCCCACCTGGTGTCACAGGCTTCTGTTTCCTGCTAAGTGCATTAGCAAAGTGGTGGAGACAATAGTCTTGAATGCACCTTTGAAGCTTCGGCTGAGATTCAGAAATGGGGTTTAATTTTTTTTTTTAATTGGCTTTTCTGTTTCCTGTGCTAGAATGTAACTGTACATGGCACCAACATAAAATGGCCGAGCTGGGAGCACCTCAGACAGCTCAAAGACTGTAATATAGCCCTTGAATAAAGCCCAGTAGGAGTCCCCTAAAAGTGCTGCAAAAGGCTGTAGAAACTGTGTGTCTGCATTTGACGTATCTGAGGGCTAGAAAGTGCTTTTACTTGACTATTTCCAAATGCCTCCATCCAGCAAGCTGATCCATAGCGAATATTTTTATGAGACCAAACAGGTGGGTTTTTTT
Organism: Terrapene triunguis; assembly: GCF_002925995.2. NCBI lineage: Eukaryota > Metazoa > Chordata > Testudines > Emydidae > Terrapene > Terrapene triunguis. Next base: position 37,295,639 of record NW_020664372.1, read on the forward strand.
AATGTCCGCTGCCTAAAAAGAAATAATGTTTTGACATTTCAAACATGAAACAGTCTATAGGAAAAGATCTGTAAAGGTAAAATCAAGGAGAGTTAGGGCCGGATCCAAAGCCCATTGAAATCAATCAGAGTCCTTCCATCCACTTAGAATCATAGAGCCGTAGGGTTAGAAGGGACTGCAAGAGTCATCTAGTCTAACTCCCTGCCAAGATGCAGGATTTGTTGTGTCTAAACCAGGGGCAGTCAACTATTTTTTGTCACGGTCCAAATTTCTTAGTCAAGGTACAGTCAAGGTCCAGACTCCGGAGAAGATTAAAAAATAACAATAATGACAATAAGTAATATATTTCGGGGTCCATTCAGAAGTGTCTGGTGGTCCGGATTTGGCCTGCGGTCCATCTATGGATTACCCCTGGTATTCAAGACAGATGGCTTCTCAGCCTCTTTTTGAAAACCCCCTGTGAAGGACAGGGCCGGCTCTGGCTTTTTTGCCGCCCTAGGCAAAAAAGCCACCCGCCTCTCCCCCCCCCGCCCCAGCGCGGCAGGGGAGGGCACCGAGCCCGGCTGCGGGCCCGCAATCCCCGACCGGCCGGAGCGCCGGGAGCAGGGCAGAGAGCCCGGCCGGGGCTCTCCGCTCTCCCCGGCGGCCAGAGCACTGGGAGCAGGGCGGAGAGCCCCTGGCAGCCAGAGCACCGGGAGCAGGGCGGAGAGCCCGGCTGGGGCCCCACCACGCCGCCCCCCTCCAGGCGCCGCCCCAAGCACATGCTTGGTGGGCTGGTGCCTGGAGCCGGCCCTGGTGAAGGAGCTTCCATGACTTCCCTAGGAAGCCCCTTACTTCAATGGGCTTTGGGCCAGGCCCCAACTGTCCCTGATTTTACAGGTCCTCGGAGAGGGGGAAAGGATGGACGAGAGAGTGAGGCAGGGATATTGAAACAGGCCTGGTGTATCAGAGACAATGTTAGGAACAGGCAGGGGAGGAAAATTAAAGAGGTTCAAGACATGCTATAGAGAGCCATTGATGAAAAGTTTAAGGTAGAACAGGTGATAGTTACTACAGCATAGTATGAGCAAGAGGCTAGATGGCAGGACTAAAGATAGCAAGAGGGATAGAGTAGTTTAAAGTCAATGGACCCTCTCCTCTCAGCTAGCAAATAATGATTTACAAAATGTGTGTGGTGCGGGGGGAGGGAGGGCGGGGCGATGCTCAGACTGCATAGGAACAGAGGTATGTAAGGCAGCATGGACAGTGATCATCTGGTGTACAGCACAAGCATGCTGCTGTTTACCAATGTGCTGCAAAATGCTGTTGGGATAGCCATGTTATAAGAGCGGTATATGAGTACTAGACAGGTATGAGCAGAAGCCTTTTCAATGACATTACTCCCAAAATAACTGTGACTCCCCAAGGCAGGTATGTATTGAATTGTTTGGATCACAAGCAACCCAAAGACTGGCAGGCAACATGGGTCTGAGCATGACAACGCCCATGCTGGCTTGTTCACATGAACAGCAACACAAACCACTTCTAGGTCCAGCCCCTGTGTTACACCTGTGTTTGCATATCTTCAAAGCAGGGCCGCCCAGAGGATTCAGGGGGCCTGGGGCAAAGCAATTTCGGGGGTCCCTTCCATAAAAAAAAGTTGCAATACTCTAGTAACGTATTTGGAAATGTAAAAAATAACCAGTGAAATACATTCAAAAATATTTTTTAATAATTTGAAAATACATGAAATACATTATTTAAAAACATTAAATGCTTTAATGGTATGTATACATTTGCAATTACATAATGGGCTGTTGTTGGGTGATGGTGATGGTTGGTGCCAATGGGCTGTCGCTGCCTGGGGGTGGTGCTACTGTTGCTCAGGGCTGGGCTCTGGGTCGGGGGGTGCCGGGCTCAGAGGGGATGGGCTCGGAGCTGGGGGTTGGGGGGTGCCCGGCTCAGAGGGGCTTACCATGCCGTCTCCCCCTTCTTCCAGAGCCTCTGTGAGCCGCGTCCAGGAGCTCCTGCCGCTCGGCACGCCGGAGCTCGCAGCCCCGCCCCCTTACCGTGCGGCTCCAAGTGGGAGGACCTCAGGCCCCACCCGAGCCATGCCACTGCAGCGCTGTCCAGGGCGGCTCCTGGATGCAGCGCGCTGAGGCGCCGGGGGATGGGGGAAGGCGGAGGCGGGAGGAGCCTCCGACATTCTCGTGGGGCCCCCTGCGGGGCCCGCGGCCTGGGGCAATTGCCCCACTTGCCCCCCCCTCTGGGTGGCCCTCCTTCAACGGGGCAAAAACGAGCCCTTGCACAGTGTTTATTTTCCTTTCCCAACTGAGAAGTACAGTTTTACCACTGTGGCCATGAAGACAATTCTACCTCACTGATCAGAGGAGAAAGCTTGCCAGGTCTGAGACGTGAGATCAGTTATCCAACTGATACTTTAAGTGCTGAAGATGAGAAAAGAATAATTACAGCAGCACAATGTGCACTGCTCTAGTTAAGGGCATGTCAGCAATCCCATTGAAAAGCTTTGGAACAAATCTTGACGTCCTTACTCAGTAACTCAGTCCTTCCTTTCTCAGACAAAACTAACACGAGAGTTCGACTTGAAGGATTGAGTAGAAATGGAGAAAGGATTCGGCCTTTTATATTTAGTAGTTCAGGACCTAGCTTTACAAATGTTGCTCTGGAATGTTATTAGGTAAGAGTAAATTAGCTTTGGCGCATCTTTAAATAGGAAGACTCCTATTTTAAAGCATATATCACAAATATTTTCCTCACTGTACCACCACCACAACTGGCCTCTGCACTGGGGATTTCCTTGTTGGGGGAAGGAATCTTTCAAAATCCCACCCAGCCACATAGTGCTACCAGAATGACTCCTCCTGGCTGCAGGGGACTATGTGCCCCCTGAATTTCCCTCTATTGGGAAATGTCTGGAGGATCCACACAGTGGCAAATGCACCAGTCCCCTAACACCTTTAGCAGTGGGACAAAGAGAGTGTCTGTGACATTATGGGGTTGCTCCATACCAATATCCTGTCCCTCTCCACTCACAACGTGACAGTCCCACTTTCGATGCAGACACAACTTTTCACATATGTAGGTCAGGTGGGTTCAGGAAAGAAACGACGACAGGATTTGTCCCATAATACTTCCTAAATAGAAAAATAGCGGCTCAAAAGTGAACATGAAAAATTGTAATTTATCTGGAAAGTACACCTGTAGCTCTAGGGTGCTTTTGGAGAAAAAAGTAGCCGAGATACTGAGATTTATAATGTAATTTCTTTTCATATGCAGTAGTTATTTTTCAAAATGATTTTTAATAAACATTTGCTTGTGTAATACCGGGAGGTTTACAGCATCCTTCATACAAAGCATCATGCCATGCTTTACAGAGGCAGTATAATAGATAGCACTGCACAGATTCAAGTGCAGTGACTCTCGGGCAGACAGAGGGATAACTCTACAGTGGAGTAAAGTAACAGAAAAGAAATGTGGGGGAGGGGGTGTCAGAGCTTTAGCTAGTGTAAATCAGCCCAGTTCCATTGCAGTCGAAAAAAGCGATGCAGTTTCTACGAGCTGAGGATCTGCCCATTGAAGTGGAAATGCTGCAAATTTTATATATATAATTTTTTTCATTTTTTTTCAAAGTAGGTACAGTAGGTAGAAGGCAGGAGAGTACATGTAGCTAATTCGACAGTTGCTGAGCACCCGCAGCGCTTCTAAACATTCCGTTGCTTGATCTGGACTTTTGTGAACATTGTAGGAATTCACGGCAGACACATATGTTCTGAATAAATGATGAGCAATGATACAAAAAGTCCAGCCAAATCTTAATAGGACCATTGACATTTAGATTGAAGAAACAATAGACCCCCGCAATGGTATCAATGGTGCCATATCAAGATGACTTATTTTTGTTCTATTTTTAATACTATCAAAAAAAGAAGAAATAAAAGGAAACTAGCAAAAAATCTGTTAAAACAATGAAGGATTTACTTAGAGCCACAAATGGCAGAACATTCTGTTAAACCTAGATGTCCTTTCCTAATTCATCCCATTTTGCCTTGGAATTTCAGTGGGCCTCTGAAAAATTATGACTGATCTTGCATTTGCTGCCTGTTCTTCAATCAACACAGCACATTAGGGATACAGGTTTAGTCCAGCTGTGGATTTCATGGCTCTTCAGAGTTGAAGTCAGGCCCTTAGCACTACTTTAACATAGTTTTCCAGAGGTTTTCTGACATACAAGTAATTACCTTTGTTAGACATACTATGTACAGTAGTATTTGTTTCTGGGACCTTGAAGTGAAAAAATTCTCTTAGCTTGCACCCCTTCCAGGCTCACAGGGTCAAAATGAAAAGGGTTATTTTTTCCTCAGTGTAATTACACCATATGCTTTGTAAGCAGTGTCGCCTTCCACATTTAAAACTAGAAAACCTGGAGCCTGGTGAATCTGAAAATCTGTGGGTTTAAATTTTGAGTCTGCTCCCTACCACCTCCATTTCAACTGATCCTACCTGAATCCAGACTTGAACAAAACCCCAGCTACTAGTTAAGCATTAAAGCAGAAATCACAGATAAAGGAATCCTACTGTATGCTAATGTTTCATTTACCCCCAAACTACTTTCCATCGCTCTCTACAGGGATCTGACCTGCTTTTCAAAACAGTAAGTTGTTCATAAAGTGGGAGAGTGTATAATTACCAGGGCAATGACTTGCTAGGAAACGCTTCTGACTACATGGGTACCCAAAATAACAGCTAGGTTAATTCTCACCAGGCCAACATTTAAATATTTTCCAGAGGATTTTTTAAAATGTCAATGTTTTATATTTCTGCGGTATGTATTATTTGCTCTTTACAGCAGAGAGCAGAGGCAGGTAATAACACTGTAAACTGAAGTCCTTCATCTAAAAGCTATAGGCTTCCTACCAGTCATCTGCATCCTGATTCGCACAACAAGCGGAATTGAGATGATTTAGTCTCCACGTTAGCTTTGATTTATACTTCCCTTGAATAGAAGTGGAAGAGTTCTCTACCAAGTGGTAGTTATATTTTGAAAGTTTTCGTTTAAGCTAAACACATCCTGGAAGAATCTCCTGCTGGCAACAAACTAAAACAAAAGGACTATGATATGGTTTAAAGACTAAGGGATTGTCTACAGTGGGGAGGTAAACCAGATTAGGTCGAGTTAGACCTGTCTGAAAACACTTGCCTGCACATTACACATTCATTATAGTGCACAAACTCCATATTTATCAGGCACTCTGGACTCCTTTTTCAACAGGAACTGAGTTTGCTGTGAATTGAGTCAGTTTTGTCATTTGTGTGCACATAATGCTTCTATGCGCTACTTAGTCCTTCAACTGCTATCCCACACTGATTTGCAGGCAACCATTAGTGACTTTTCTGTTTACCTGTGTACCCATCACTGCTCTAGTGTCAAGTTGGCTGGATGTCCCTTTTCCTATTAAAAAACTGGTGTGGGGCCAGCATTTGTCCGTTTGCTCCTGGATTTCAGGATATCAGCACTGCGGCCATATTATTTCAGCGGCCTCTTGAGCAGCTACTTGAAGCCAGGCTGAGCCCCTAGATCTCACCACCGTGAGAAGCATTGGTGCAAAAAGCCCTTGTGGCCAGCTACCAGAATAAAGATCCTTTTGTAGACATTGCTAAACAGATGGCCACAACGGGCCACAACCAGGATGCCAACCAGTGCCGGATAAAGCGCAAACAGCGCAGGAGGACTTACCTTCAAACCAGGCATGCCAGGAAAAAGCGCAGCAATGGAAACACGACCTGCCCATTTTTTGAGGAGCTGGAAAGGATTCTGTACAATTACATTATGGCCCGACCCAGTGTCTGGAAGCAGGGCCTGCAGCAAAGCCAGTCTCCAGGCAACCTAACGAGTGCATCTGGCCTGTATTAGGCTGCCAGATTGTGTACACTGCCTAACTGAGGGGGAAGGGTCAGCAGAGCAGCTCTTAAACCCAGCAGCAGCAGTTCAGCAGTTACTTAAAGTATGCACCCAGAGCTGTGATAGCTCGTGCACCTGCTTGTTCCTGGCCCAGCCCAGCCATGCTCTGCTCTTGCCTTCCTTCACTCCAGGTAACCTGGCTCTGACCCCTGGCTCTGGCATCTGGCCTTGGACTCTGGCTCTGACCCAGGGCTCCTATACCTGGCTTCCAACTCCTGCTCCAACCACTAGTCCTGACTGCCCATGTCCTGGTCTCTGACACCCAGGAAGATTGTGTTCCTACTGCCTGCTCTCTTCCCCGCAACACACATCCCATCAAGGATAACTAGCAAGACTCCTTGGAAGATGAGCACAAGGAGGACAGTGAAGGACTGTCACCCCAAAAGCCAGGATCTCTTCAGGACTATGATGCTGGTCAGGCAGGAGGCAAGCCCGATTCCTGCCATGCAGCAACCATAAAAGTAATTTTTTAAAAGTGCTTAAGTGATTTAGAAGCCTACATCCCATTTTCACAGGTAACTTAATAACATGCTAATAATCCCATTAAGATTTTGCTGCAGGGGTTAAAGCAGATGATTAGCATACATTCAGGATATATAGAAAGTGTATGTGCTATGAAGGGGCTAAAGGTTGTCAAGTCATAGAGGATGGGTAGAAAGATAGCTAGTTGGAGTGGGGAAGAAGAACACAAAAAGCCAAAAATGCAATTATGGGGGCCTGAGGAAGGATGGGGGATGGGACCTCAGAGAAACAGAGGCTGGAGGTGAAGTGAGAAGAAGAAAAGCTCTGAGAGCCAGGATGAGAGTGAAGATGTCTAGATAAAACCACAAGTTTGTGGGCAAGTGGGGTGGTGGGAAGAATGGTAGGCAAAAGAAGATCCATCATGGCATGATGGGTGATTGAAGATGCTAGGGGGAGTTGATCTGTTAGGTAACTGTGGATGAGTAGAGCCGATGGACAGCAGAAAGGACAGGAGCTTGACGTGGTCCACTTACTGAAGCACACCAGGAAGGCAAAGCATTTGTACCTTTTTTTCTAAATAAAGCATTGTTTGGAGATAATGGCTAGTTATTTTATTCCCAAATGGAAATATTGGAATATTATCCTACAAGCCACCAACTCCCGTACAGACAGAACTATAAATAAGCACAGAGCTATGATCGCTGCTATAGCTAATAAGCTACAGCTGATGAGGAAATTCCCCTTAAATATATATTTATATAACTAATCATCTTAAGCCCCTGGCATTCGCTGACAAATGTTGCTTCTCACATAGTGAAAGGTGCTCATCTGTTCTTTCAGCCTTCACTGTGGCAAAGTAATGTAATCTTTAGACATCTGGAAGTTTAACTACAATGGCTGGTGAAACAACAAACTCCCTTTCATTAACTACGGCTTTATCCAGGCCTTTTAGCTAATGAACCAGCCAAGCCAGTGAAAAAGCAAGTACCAGTATGTTCGTGACTATTGACCAATTAAAGGAAGATAAAATATGCTCCCTAATAGCTCACCCATGTGCTTAATGCTGAATCAATGGAGATGAGGGCAGTCAGCAGGAACAAGCCTGAATGAGCACAGCTCTGTCCTCTGGTTAGGATACATTCAATTCCATTCTTCCTTAAAAGTTATATTTTAGGACCTGCTTTCATCAGCCCAGCTTCCCACCCCCGTGCTCAGTCTCTGTGGCAGGTTTAATGACTATAAGACCTACAAAGGGCTGGTACAGTAGTCTGTTCCTGCCTCAAGTACCGGATATTAGAATGAACTAATAGTGTTTTCTTGTTTACCCACAGGAATATGGATTACTTTTGCACTTGATTTTATAATTTGATAATTAGAAACCATTAACCACCTCTCTCCCTTTTTCCTCTTCCCAGAGGGAACTGTGGTAAAACAGCATAGCTTTTAACATGCAATAGCAAACAGTTGTTCAGAGGCTGAAGCAGCTTTATTAGTGCTGGAATATAAATAGTAATCCCTTCCTAATTAGGAGTGATTTATGGAATGCGCAGTAGAAACTCTGACACTGGTGCAAAGGAGCCGTTGCAAGGCACAATTAAAAGAGTGGGAAGGTAGAAAATGAAATATGGAAAAGCATTTCCTGAAACCTCTGCCTGTAGGATGCTGTGAGCAGAAATGGGCAGGATAGTTGTTCCTTTACATCTACTACATGATCTGATACTACTCAGACTTGTTAATCAACCCACATTTATACAGGGCAAGGGTGTCAAATTCATTTTGTAGCTGAGTCCAGTTTTAACTATGGCCTGAGTACCAGGGTATACATTTAGGACTCCGTGCTACCCTCAAACCATTGTGGATATCTCACTGATGTCAATAGGATGTTTGCACAAAGAGCAAGGGGAGAATAAGGCCCTTAAGCAGTATCTAAACCTTTAGCTATTAGTGTTTTTTTATTAGTAGTTCAACTTCTTACCATTGCTGTGGGGAAAATATTCTCCCGTTTAGGACCACTGCTATTTCTGCCTCTCATTCACCCCATTCTCCTTTCTTTGTTTCCCACCTTCTTCCCTGACTTTGCAAGGAGTCTTTTGTCCTTTCTTCTCTGCATTACCTTCCCTGCAGCAACTCCCCAGTTGCAATCCCCTGAGCTTCGGTCCTGTCCCATTCCACCTGCTAAAATGATCAGCAATGAAAATAGGCAGTGCTGACATTTGAAGTGTCTTCATCAGGCTTTAGAGTCAACAGCCCACTGAGATGAATGGGGGGAGGGAGATTCACGCTTCTCGGAGCCATTGTTTCAGACCAACAGTACTGTTTTCTGTTTTAATTTGGAACGTTATGTTTGCAACCAGGAGGACTAAACTTTCTTTAACAGATACCTGGGAGCCTGAGAATCTGCATATGTCATATAGGCTGCATATATCCATCAAGTGGGTTGGATGCAGGGCCAGATTAATGCACCGGGAATCTAGGGCCCAAATTCATGGGTGGAGCCATAACCTGAATCGTGCTGTGACCTCATAGGCCAGGTTGCAAAGCCATTCACTCCAGTTTGGGGTAGCTGCCTCTCCATCATGCCTAGAGCCCAATGATAGGTTAATCTGGAGCTGGCTGGGTGTTTATCAGGGTGAAACCCCCAATACACAGCCATTAGTCTATGGAACCCTAAACACAAGTTTTTTACTATCTGGTTGTCCGCACTTACAGATATAGGAATCACTTTGCCCACAACTATTAACACAGCCACTTACAGGATGTAAGTCAGCAATTGTTTAACAGTGCACCAGATTAGAACAGGAAGTGAAAAATACCATATCCAACTAAAAGGGGGGAATTGAGATAGGGGAAGTGCAGTTATCCTGAGAGTGCATTGTCAAAATCTGGTGGCTGACTTATTTCTGCAGATGTTAAGCTTGTATACTCACATTTGTGCATGCAAAATGGGTAGTATTACTTGTAAATAGGTCCCCTTGGGTGCCAATTCTGATTTGCACATGCATCTACCAAATCAGCCGGTGGGATTTTGCACGCACAAATGCAACACACGTTGTTTAATGGTGCAAATCAGATGCCAGGGTTTGAAAATTTGTCTCCAAATGTTCCATAGCACTATGACAACTAATGATCCTTATCAGACAGCTGGATGTACAATGCAATTTAGTGGATCTTGGCAATAGAAAGTAAAAATAAATTAAGCTCTGTTGGTATTAAATTAAACATATTAACCCTTATTTAGGTGTTCATTCTACCAGTATTAAGGACCGTCTCTCTGGATCCATTTTCTGAGATTTAGTAGAGTGCTTTGGAGGTGGTCACTGTAGACTCAGTTACCCAATTTAGCATGTAACTTCTGTTTTTTTAAAGAAAATCAGCCTTCATATAGTAGGAGAAACTATCAGGAATATAATGTTTATTTACAGATTTAAAAATAGTGTGTCTTGGTCTTCTCCCATTTTAACCTGTGTAAATCAGGAGTAACTCCACTGAACTCAACAGAGTTTTATCAGGGTAAAAACAGCATCCAGGAAAGGATCAGGCCCTTGAAGGTTAATAATGGATGGTATATAAATGTACAATAATAGAAAAGGAAAATTAAACCAGGGTTGAAAGGATTACAATGACTAAAGAGACAACACTTTAAGTATACACAAGAACAACAAACTAACCATATCGATAACTTGTGAATGGTGATTACCACGGGAGAGATTCTGTGCTGTGCCCTCAAGAGGTGCAGCACAGAACTGATAGCCCAAGAGGACAGGGGCTAAGGAGGCTTTAAGCTACTTATGCATCCTCCCAATCCTGGGCTGCCCCGAGGACCAAAGTGGCCTCTAGCATCACACTGGCAGCCCTGGGGGCTCGTGGAGATTATGGCAGCTTCCTCAGGTTGTCTGACAGGTTGCGACACTTCCCAGAGTCTCTGTAGTTTTGCAGCCATACCATCCACTCCCAAGCCCCAGTATGAACCTTTTGCCAGGGTCTGAGGGAGGCCCCAGAAAGACGGCCTATGACAGTCGTCTGCGGAGCCTGCACCTGGGGAGTTCTAACCAGGCCAGATCCAGGACTTAGAGCCCCTTTACACCATTCCAATCCTTTTACCCAGAATAAAGGGACAAGAGCGGAAGAGTATGTCACTCCGTGACTCTGTCTATAAGCAGAAAATAGGTTCCTTTTACTCTTAATCTCTGTCTGGGGAATTGATGATTTCTCCTCTCTGTAGTTTCAGCAAACTCGCACCCTGATCTGCTAAGCACCCCCGGTGTGGGGCAACGGGGTCTGTTAGCAAAGTGCTCAGTTTTCCAGTTCATTCACCAAACACGCATGGGACTTCATTCCCACTGCCAGTAAAGGATGCCCCTGGAGTGGCCATCTGATTTTTTTCTTCCTTTTAGCAAAACTTCTAGAAGATTTACCCTGTGAGTTTCCTTGGCAACTGGCCCACTGGCAACATTATTCTCTGGAGCATGCCCATCAAACTAAATAACTACCTTTTATGTATTTCAGATGTTTATAGGAATAGTGTTTTTGTTTAAAACAAACTAATTTACACCTAGCCAATAAATCTTACAGCAACCTAGTTTTTCCTAGGTACTTTGTGCAACTTTTTGTGCCCCCTCAGCAGGGCCGGCTCCAGGCACCAGCTTACCAAGCAGGTGCTTGGGGCGGCCACTTCGGAGAGGGGTGGCACGTCCAGCTGTTTGGCGGCAATTCGGCGGACGGTCCCTCACTCCTGCTCGGAGCGAAGGACCTCCCGCCGAATTGCCGCTGCAGATCACGATCGCGGCTTTTTTTTTTTTTTTTTGGCTGCTTGGGGCGGCCAAAACCCTGGAGCCAGCCCTGCTCCTCAGATGAAAAGATTTAAAATGTTCTAAAATTCTCTAATCCTGCTTAATAGCTACCAATCCCTGAGACATTTAAAGCCCTAATGCAGCAGGTCTCGAAATTTAGCATCCCGAGGACCCCCATTTTGATATAAAAATTTTCACGGACCTCCAAGCCTATGGATGTTCATGAAAAGATCTATTATTAATAAAATCACCACAAACACTATTGTTTATTTCGATATTATTAGGATTAGATGGAGATACATAAATATGGCGGCCAGCCCTGCTGATCCACTGCACGCCGCGGAAGAGCTATGCAGTGGGGGTGGGTCCTGGGGCTGAGCGTGGAGTTTATCAGCGGCCCCGGCCATAACACAACAGCAGAGGAAAGCACGGGAGGAGCCTGAAAGCAGGGGGTGAATTCTGCATGCAGCCCCGCTGGCTCGGGCAGGCCGGTCCTGCTCCTCTTCACTTCTTTTGCCTTTAGTGTCATTAGGAAATGTCAGAAATATCAGGTGACTATTTTCTGTAAAGGTACAACAAGAACATGGCACAGTGTAATGGAACAATATGTACACACATACATACCAGGCATAACAAGATCCAATGGGTAGAAGTTGAAGTGTGCAAACTTCAAGATGGAAATTAGGTAAGTAATAGTGAGAGTAATTAACCATTCCAAAAGATTACCAAGGGAGTAAATTCTGCATCACAGGGGATATTTGACTCAAGACTGAATGCCATTCGATATGGGCACATTAATGGGCTAAACAAATGAATCAATGGGTGAAATTCTATGGGCCGGAATTAGAATCAGACTAAGTGGTCATAATGGTCTTTCCTAATCTTAAAAATCAATGAATTTGAGTATGTGCTCTACATTTCTCTCAAATTCAAAAGAAAACCAATTGAAATATTACTAACATCAGCCTAATTTGAGTTTCCTTTCATCTTCCTTCACTTCACCTTTCTTTCTGCGTATGCTTTTTTCTCTATCATACAGTGCATTGCCTCGGATTAATGTTTGTTAGCATTTTAAAAATGTAGTTTATATTTCTCCAAGACAATCAGTTGTACATTTCTATGCTTAATGTTTGCCTGGCCTGGAGGAGGGCAACACGGGTGCCAGGGGAGGGAGGGAGGAGGGGTGATTATATGGTCATAGATAAGAGTTTAGCGGTAAGGATAGAGAAGAGAGGCTGAATTTTGGAAATGTTTTGGAGGTAGACAGAACAATCTGTAAATATGGCCTGGTTTTGTGGGGCCAGGGTTGGGAGACCATCAAAAAGGACATCCCCTCTTCCCCTCCCCCCCCTTTTGATCCTGAGTGAAAAGGAGAATGGTGATGGTGACAGGAGTGACACAATGGCAGGGTGGAGAACACAGGTAAGGAGTTCAGTTTTGCTGTGGAAAGCTGGAGCTGACACATAAAAAGAGATGTGAGAGAGACAGGCTGGGATTGAATGGACAGACAGATGAGGAAGGGACAGGTAGATTTGTGAATCCTCAACAGTAACTGAAGACATGAAAGTAGATGAGGAAAGGGTGTAAAGTAAGAAGAGGAGGGAGCCACATCAGAGTCCTGTGGGATGCCCATGACAGTGGGAAAGGAGAGGAGGAATTAAAGGGATGGCCAGAGAGATTGGAGGAAAACTAGATGAATTTATATTTTAAGACTAGAAGGGACCATTATGATCATCTAGTCTGACCTGAGAAGACACGACTGTAAAACCTCATCAGAACAAGGCTCTTAGTCCTCAGCTCAAAGAGGAAGGATTTAATTAAACTGATGTATTCCAGTGCTTTTGCAATATGCTGCACTGCATGTTCTGTGACCTCATCTGCTACTACGAGTGTCCGTATTTTAGTGGAGCATGGTAACATGTCATTGAGAGCTGCATTAAAGCATTATGCAGAATCAATTTGCTGATTGATAAAAGATTTATCAATGTAATTATAACTAGGGCCTAAAACTGATGTGAGCACTATAGTTCAGGAGCAAACACATTTGCAGATGAGCTTTTGGTGAAGTATCAAGGTGACATCTATTATCAAATAATGTGGAATATTGCCAAGCTATACCGACTCACCATTGTTCTAAGGGGGAGGGAGGAAAGCTTTGCTTTGCAGCTCAGATATTTGCAGGACCAGAGAATGAAAATACAGAAAGGTTCTATAAGAGGATATTATTATAATTCTACAGGCACATATTGAGATTTCTTCTAAGCAGCTAAATATGTTGCCAGGATTAATTTATAGCCATAAATTCTCTCCATGACAAATGTGTGTGTTTTTTGTTTTTTTTTAAACAGCAATGTGATTGGTCTGGACTCTGCATGGTTAATTGCAGTCTTCAGGTTGAATACTTTGTCAAGGTTCTTTAATCCTAACCATCGTGGAATGGCTTGTAAAATATAATTGGATCTAATCCGCAGATTTATAACGTGCATGATACAAGCCTGGATGCCACACATCAGATTGCAGAATTAGGTTCTGTTCATTTTTAACACGTCATTCACGTCAAGGAGAAGGTAATTTGTTATATACCAAGGAAACTCAACAAACTCACTGGCCCATTTTGAGGCATATTTTCTGTGGAAAAGTAAATAATTGCAAAATATTTGTTTTATGATTTTTAAGTTACAGTTGTATCCTCAAGCCCCTATCAATAAAACCTGGGTCTGATGTGTCCCACTCATCACACCAAAGGTGATCTCATTTTCCCTGACTTAGATGTTCTCGTAGAACAGGCAATGGATGTGCTGTTCTGCTGGATGCTACAATATTCTGATCATTTAATTGTACTGTTATGACAAGCACATCTCTGCAGGCTTTGAATAACCTTACCCCAAATGAGGTTCATGAGCTTGCGCTGGGAAGAAAAATACCAACCTCCCAATAACTACACTTCTAAATCTTTGCTGTGTGCAAGGTTTTATATGGATGACAGCCATAAACCTACCAAACTGGAATAAATTACTCATTTACTAGAGAAAATGGTACCCTTCTGTATTACATCAGCTCAGGTGAAAATAGCATCACACTCTAAAATCATATGCTCAGTCCCATTACCTATAAAGAAGGAATTGACTTAACTTTGTTCACTTTTTAGCAGCATGACACAGAAGTGATGGGTCTCCATTTTGTTTGTATTAATTGTATACATGCACTGGGAGCTGATAGTATAAGATTGATTGTAATTGAACCATAAATTTAGCACATAGAAACACCATCCATTTAGCTGGACAGCTCTGTGATGAAATACATTTCTAGAGCCTGGATAGCAGGCACAGTGTCTAAGATAACAAATGACAAATGGCTCATACCGCAGCTGCAGGGAGACAATCCTCAATAAAAAATAAAATAAAATGGTGAATTCTGAAAGAGCTACCATAAGTTATTTTCCAGCGACTGTGCTTTGCAGTGAATTTGTAATGTTAAAATACTATTTATCACCCCAATTCCTTTTAGGTGATGAAAATATGCAGAAGATATTAACATTTCTGAAAACTAAAATGTGGTGTAACCTCCCATTGTGTTATATGTCACTAACCTCCTGCCCCACAACAAAGTGCTTTCAACAATAAATCAGACGGCTGGTATTTGAATAAATATAACCAGGGGAGCTTAGTTGGGCTCAAAGGGGCAGCGCCTCAGCTGGTAAACATTGTCTTAGCACCGTTGAACTCAATGGAGCTAGGACACTTTTCATCGGCTGAGACTCTGCGCCAAAATCTATACACTGCCATTTGAAAACAATTCCCACCGCTTGTGATACATCGTATTTTTAACAATGGGAACAGAGAGCATCATTTTCCCCTCAAACTTTTAAGTCTTTTCCAGATAATGAGGAAGGTGAATTTCACAGGCGATGGCTGCTGTTTCCATTCTCAAATCTCTCTGCATTGCCATAAGAATGATTCTGCTGCTAAAAATGGCAGAAAATTGTCCTGCAGAAAAGGTGTGAATTTTTAGTCTCACCTCAGACTAAATTGTCATTCTTGTGAAATTTTATAAAAGCTTTCTATCTATCGAGGTAGTTGTAATGGTCCCCATCACCACAGCATTTGAGCACCTTCCATTACTTAAAAGATGACAATGCTCTTTTTATTCCTTCCATAACACCAAGAAGCTGGCCTCGGGTTTAGGTTTTAAATTAACAAATCTGTGAGAATGAGGGTGTTATTGTGAGAAAGCCTGGGTGGAAGGGTCAGGATTACCTATGGCTCTGAATGCGACAAAGTTAAAGCTGTTTTGACTTCTTCTGACAGTGAGTTCCATACTCTTGATCAAGCTCCCATGAAGATTTTCTCTCAAGCGGTCATAAGCTGCCTCCTTGTTGGTTGACAGTGTCATTGTTCCAGCAGAATGAAGCTGTCAGGGTAGCCATAATGAGGGAGAGGGAGAGTCTCTCAGGTAGCCATAACCTCTTCCATATAGGGCTTTGAACCCTCAGTTTTGCCATGCAAAATTATTCACTGAACAAAAATAGTTTAATGTATCTCTGGAAATATAGAGAGGTATTTCAGAAGGCTCTGTGCCTACTTCTTTTGCAGACCTTAAAAACTTCCAGCTCACCATGTGTATCACAACCTAAGCACCTGGTGTGCTACCTAGTCAGCTATTTAAAATTGTTCCTGATCTCCCTAACAGCAAAACAGTAAACATTTTGACACAAAAAATGTTTACAAGGAATATAAACAACAGTTTATCTTAGATACGGCAACACAGGGCTGGTCTACACTGGGGGAGGGATCGATCTAAGATACGCAACTTCAGCTACGTGAATAACGTAGCTGAAGTCGAAGTATCTTAGATCGACTTACCTGGGGTCCACACGGCGCGGGATCGACGGCTGCAGCTCCCCCGTCGACTCTGCTACCGCCGCTCGCTCCGGTGGAGTTCCGAAGTTGACGGGGAGCGCGTTTGGGGATCGATATATCGCGTCTTAATGAGACGTGATATATCGATCCCGGATAAATCGATTGCTACCCGCCGATACGGCAGGTAGTGAAGACGTACCCACAGTGTCCACCATGTTTGAAAGGGGAAAAAATGTAGTTTGAACAAAAACCAAGATTATGATTCAATTGACACTTTGGGCTAATTCCCTTCAGTAATACAACATTTACCCTTATTTCAAGTCTATGGTATTAATTGACTTTATTGTCTTGTGTAATGCATTGAGCTGTCATCTGACAGCTGTCTACATAATAATTAGTTGACTGGAAAGGAAACATGCTCCTTCCTATGTAAAAGATGCAAAAGATGAAGTATGCTTTGTGGAGTGTTAGTAAAAAGCCATAATTTCACTGAAGAGTTCCATTGCTGAAATGCAATCAGTTTGATTAACTGAGTCACATGTGCTGTGTCTATCCTATTCTGTTCAGGCCCTTATACTGTGCTCACCACCATTGTATCTGAGATTGGTAACTATGTCATGTGATTGGTGCTGTACTCTGTCAGTTATTTTCTTTTGGAAAATTTTTGATTCATTGATCTGAATTTTTCATGAAAGACTAGCCAGTTCTGTCATAAACATTTCAGGTTTACATTAAAAAAAAGGTTCTAAATTGGGGGGGGGGAATCAGTTTTTCAGCAAACAAAACAAAAAACAAAGGAATTTTGACAAATGAAAAATTTTAGTTTTCTTCAAACCTTTTCATGTGAAAAACTAGCTCTAAAAGTGCTCTTTGCCAAGTTAGGGTGTGACAGGTTCTCTGTTCCTGGACCTTGAAATTGTAGGGACTGATATACAGTTGGTTTCATTTTGTAGTGAGCCAAGCTCTAATGGTCTATAATTCTAGATTTGCAAACAAAATACTTGCTTAAAAGAGTTCAGGTTAAAAGTGTGTCCATCTAACTCCCATTACATTTCCTTTTACAAATGTCTGGAAATGAACTGGTAGGAGACTCAGCCTGCTCCCCATTGCCATAAAACTCTACACCACTCCCAGTCACCCCATCCGACTTACTGTTGCCTGCCTGTTTTGTTCTGTAATGCTAATCTATTGGGTGAATACTGTTGAATTTATGTATTGTTTAAATGTGGGATTTCAAAAGTAGCAGAGTCCTCAGGAATTTACCAAATGCTACAAATTCTTTCATAGTATAATATGTTGGTGGAGTGACCAATATTCTATCATTTTTTCTTTGCAAATGAAAATAAAGCACATAACCCCAAAACAACCACACATGAATACAAATAATTAATAGAATGTATAGAGAGATCTAGAGATGGAGATCAGGGGCGATGACGTGAAATTGATGACGTGAAACATTCTGATTCTTATTTGATACTGGTCAATAACTGTCTGAACTTCAATGGTTATCTGATCACTTTTGTTCTCAAAACAGTCCTTTCGGCAGTGGCCTGCTGAGGTGGATTCACCACCTGGAGCTTGTTTGCTGCCCTTGGTGATTTTGATTGGCAATCACTGGGTGGGCATGTGTTACTTCTCTCAACACAAGAGCACTGTCTGCACATCAGGAAGCAAAGAGCTAGTGTCCTCCTAGGTTTTGTTTAATGTCTTCTGTTTCTCCCGTGGGACTGACACTCAGAGGTAGTTATGACACATGACCTTGGTGCAGAAGAAATAGCTCTTACCTTGGTAGGTTGCCAGCCACTTTCAGTTTAAAATCTAACACTGTCTCTCACATGCAATTGGGTAACTCTTTGACATTCTTGTCCTAGTATTTCTTCTGTTCCAAGTCTCAGAGCTGGTTACCCTATAAATAGGATTGGCAGAATTTGATATATATTTTTTTTTTGTAATTTCAAGAGATTATATTGACGTTTATTTTAAGCATGTTTAGATTTTTATTGATTTAAATTTTCAGTTGTGCAAAATGAGAGATTTTAAGCTTTTTAAATGTTTATCAATTTAATTTTTCACAGTTGTGGGAAATGATGAGGGGCTCAGAAAACAGAGTGGGTCAGACAATTATTTAATCACAGATGTTGATTTCAAAAACTTAAAACTTTATAACTGTTAGAACACAAACTGCCAACATCATATGTCAAAATATACAAAGTAAATTTCCTTAAGCTCCAAGTTCTCGAGCAGCATGTTTCTTACTTTGCCTATCTGTAAATTTCAATTATTATAGATGGAAATATTTTTTCCGTCAGTTTGTGTGTATGGTGAAATTGATGTTTACTGACATTTTACTGATAAAAATCTAGCCCTTCCAAGCATACCTCTAAAGCATTGCAAGCATGCAATATTCTAATAATGCTAAGCATGTTTCAACCATGATCTTCCATATTTATCTGGTTTTCTGGCTCAAAAATGAAGGAAGAAAGAGTTCTGCTTCATGCAACAGCTCACACTCTTTCACATGCTGTAAAAGAGGTCGCTGCTTTTGCTGAAGGGAAATGCAAAGGCAGCTTCACAGGCATGCCTTAGTGGCAGTCCTATGGACACAGGCGTCAGAGACCTTTAACCCCAGGGCATCTCACCTGCAGAAGTAGAGGACCCAAGAGATGCAGACATGACCAAGAAGACAAAGCCTGCCATACACTGATTTAAGGGAGTTCAGAGGAATCTAGCCCCTCTTTCCATTTTGCCTGGCCTAGAATGAGAAATCCTACCTGGCTTCCCTTGAGGAAATATGACCCCCCAGAGATCCCAGAAAATCTGTTCTTCAGTCCAATATTCAAAGTGCCCCTGCCTTTCAGCCTGCTCATCTTTTTCTGGTGTCAGGGTCCCAAGACTCCCAACTAAAGCTCAGGCCTTTTCAGCCCTTCCCTCTTCTCTTAGCTTAGGTCCCAAGAGAGATGTGTGTCAAATCTGACCCTGCTATGTGCATACATACCTAGGGCATGTCTATGCTCTGATGCCCAGCTCGAGGAGATATAACCACACTAGCTCTCAGCATACTAGCACACTAAACAAAGTATCACCATAGTGGTGCACACGGTGGGAAGAGCTAGCTGCCCTGAGTGAGTACCTGTCTGAGGCACTAGGCACACATTAGGGGTGACTAGCCCATCCCACCGCTCACATCTCCACGCCCATGCTCTATTTTTAGCGCGCGAGCTCAATCAGAGCTAGCAAGGGTATGTCTCCTCAAGCTGGGAATCACACCCCCATCCATACATGCAGGGCATGACCCAGAGCTCATGGAAGGCGATGGAAAGATACCCAGTGACTTTCATGGGCTTTGGATCAAGCCCATACAGTGATATACACACATGCACATTTGAAAATTTCAGGGCCTGATTCTCATTTACCCTCCTCCTTTACATCACTCCTTTCCAGAGTGGTATAAAGGGATGGGCCATAAAGAGAATGAGAATCAGGCCTCATTCTCTCTCTTGCAAGTTTGGTATATGGATGGATCTGCTAGCAGAAGCCTATTTGGCATCACAAAGCTGACAGCTGCATGGTAATGAGCCCATTCCAATAGAATAAAGCTCATTACTATTAATATTAACCAGACTCAGAGTGATTCATTAAGTGCTTTTCAAAATTTGGAAAGTACTTAATCAAAAGGTGGGGGCAGAGGAGGGAAAGAGTGTGGGAGAACAAATAAATAAAACTAGTGTCAGAAATTGTTTATTTCTGGCTTTCTGTCTGAATCCGGCCCATTGTTTTGACAGGAAATGGAATGAAAAAGGTAGAAGTTCATTGATTTACTCAGTTAAAATATTAGATTCTGACTATTATATATAAACATGAAAAAGATGCTAGGGTGAAATCCAGACGCCCTTGCTGTCAATGACACAACTCCCATTGATTTCAATAGGGCCAGAATTTTATCCTCGAGGCCTAAGGAATTCAATGAATTTCCATAATATAGGATCAAAGGGGTAGCCGTGTTAGTCTGGATCTGTAAAAGCAGCAAAGAGTCCTGTGGCACCTTATAGACTAACAGACGTATTGGAGCATGAGCTTTCGTGGGTGAATACCCACTTCTTCGGATGCATGTAATATAGCGTTGTCTCTTGGTCCCATAAATTGTGGCTTCAGAGTTTTTTAAGCATGGTATTTGTAATTAATTCCTGTGTGTATTTCTATGTATGCACACAAAGAACGTGCTCTGTCACCCAAACTTTCAAAAACAAAATGACTTTGGTCTCATTTTATTCTTTTGCAACTTTACCAAGCACCACAGATAAATTAAGGGGATCTTGGGCAGGAGTCAGGGGGCAGATGAATTTTGGTGACTGGTGAGGGAAAGATCAAGATATATGTAGCTAGCAGTATGGGAAGATTTTGTCAGCTGTGAGGACTGGGTGTGAGCATTTGTCAGTGTGAGTGGGGCTTGCCTACCTCTTCTAATCACCGTTTTGTCTCCTCCAACTTCTGAATCCCCTTGTTTCTTTCTCTGATAACAACTGCTCTTCCTTTTGCAGCCCTGCAGCTCTAAGAAAAAGGGATGCCACAGGTGTCCTGCTGTCTCTGTTCTGCACCACAGTATGACATTTCCCAACTGAATGTTATACATCGCGGTATGCAAAGAAACTTGGGTCAATTAATCCCAGTCTTGGGCACCCCGGGATTTGGAGCACATCAGGGTAGATGTTGCTTAGGGACCCAGCTCTAAGACAGCTGTGTCCCCTGCTAGTCTTTATGGTAATGAAAGGAATATTACAGGAAGGGGACAACAAGGTACTCAACCTGAACTTGCCCAGCATCTGCCAGTTCGTCATCACTATTTGGAAGGAAAGAAGAGATAGCGAAAGTCCTCTGAGTTTTCTGACCTTCATGGATAGTTCTCTTAAATTTTATCTGTAGCCCTCCAAACTTCTGCCCCATCCCAAGATGCCGTCTCTGAAGCATGGATAGAAAGAGTATTATTTGCAGAGGTGAAAATAAGCTGGTACGGGCCAGTATGGCGTACCGGTAAGAAAGTGGCCACTGCTACAGGCTGGTACACAACCAACGCCCCGGGCGGCACAGGCCAGGCAGTGCTGAAGGACTGGCTGGGGGGGTCTGGCCCCAGTCCCGCCCCTTCCCCCCGAGGCCCCACCCCTTCTGGGGGCACAGAGCCGCCCTCCCCCACCTTGCCCAGGAGCCCGGCCACCCTGCGTACCAGTAAGTCCTTTAATTTACTTTCATCCCGATGATTTGTTCTGTTTTTTCCAGCCCCAACCCCAGGAGCAACCTGATTTTGAATAATTTTTCCCCTCTAAAGTTTGGTCTTGTCTTTGACACGGTCAGGGACTTGTAGCGCTGAAAACGATCGCATTTGAAATGAGCACTTGACTTTGTTGAATAGTGTATGTTATACATGGAGATTTTTTGGGATTGCATTTTAAGTAGGTGACCTTTAGTTTGTTCTGACCTGTGGGAGGATTGTCTCTGATTATGACATGTTGACATGTGGCTTTGAAACTTGGGGACATATGCCCATAGTTTTGCTTGTGAATGATAATTCTGCAGTGAATATTATTCAGTCTATGCTGCTTACAGAGTACTGTTTCTGTTTATTGTCCTCTTGCGATTTTTTCCCCTTCAGCTAGAAACAGGAGCTGAGATTGGATAATTAGTCTGCAGCATGGTTTTTTGTTTTGTTTTTACACCAGAAAACTGAAGTTTCATCTATACTTCTTGACTGCTCTGTAGCTTTGCACATCCTTTCAATCAGTAGGGTCTGGACTGGGGGCAATTTCCAGATGGAATCTGTGCAAGCGAAGGAAGCACCTATGAACTTTTATTCCAGCTATTATCCCAAACTCCATAAGGAGTAGCAAATCTTTGTAGCAAAAGGTATCTATCAAAGACTGACTTCTTGCAGCAGGATCTTCTCGGCAGAATAAAGGTTATAATTTTTTACGAAGAATTCTTGAGACATTTTCTTTTCTTCCAAAAGTCTGGATTTTTCTTTCACCTTTTGTCATTGTCCAAATGTAATACATAACACTACTGCTCAGAAGAAATGACTGACTGGAATGTGTGTTTCTGCTGCCTCATCAAATAAGGAATATTATCCAAGCAGAACACCTACCAGTCACTCGAGTCCAGTTCATGATGCAGCAAGTTCAGCAAAGCAGAGGAGCCAATAAGCTAGCTGTGTTTTAGAATTTAGAATTAGAATTTTAGAATTCAGGAACCAGAATTGCATTCCACGGGAAGTTTCGACATAAAAAAAAAATTCTTCTGAATTGGAATGAAAAAACAAAAACAAAACACTTCTATCTGAGAACATCAAAAAGGTTTCATTTCAGATTTTATTTTTAATATTTATACATATTACATACATATTGAATATAAATAAGATTTATATTAAAATTAATTTAAAGTCAAAATGAAGTTAAACGTTTCAATATTATTGAAATGAAACAGTTTTCCCAACAAAAATTGTTGAAACCAACATGTTCCCATGAAACACTGGATTTCATCTTAACTGCATTTTTCTATGGAAAACCTTTCCATCTAAAAATTTCCCACCAGCTCAATCTGTATTGTCCTCAGCCCGTTATTTTCTAGAGTTGCAGAAGCTATCCTTATGCTTACCTCATTTTCTGAGACACTTCCCTATAAAGGCTCCAGTTCTGCCAACCCGTGTTATGTTGGGACTAGTCCCATAAGCAATACTCCACACAAATAAGAGTGGCAGAATTAGGACCAAAATCAGGAGACGATCATAAAGAGCAAACAAAAAAAAGTAGCATTAGAATGAAGAGACGTCTTCTGAAATAGCAAAACTGGAAAAGCTATCTGTAACCGATGAGTGAGATTATTTATTTCTTGGGTCCTGATTCTAATCTCACCAATGTAAATCAGGATTAACTCTTATGAAGTCAATGGCATTATTGTAGTGTTTAAAAAAAAGGGATATCAGAATCAGACCACTTGTGTCTAGAAATATATCATTAGATTTCACTACAAACTGTACAGAAACTTCCAAGCTATTTGCATATTGTTGCTTCTTCCAGACTTTGAGTCAAGTCTTGCAAACCTGACTCACACAAATAATCCTTCCTCACAGGAGTGGTCCTGTTCACTTCCTTGGATAAGGGAAAGAATAAAAGTTATGGAATCAGCCCCTCAGCCCCTTTGCACTAATCCTTTGCAATAATCCGTTCAGCAACTTTGTGACACATCCATTATCACATATGCACAAAATTCCAGTAATGATGATTTACACTTTCCACAGCTGCTGTCAAACCAGTAGTGACAAATGTCCTTGCGTAAGTCTTCAGGAATCTATCATTGTGGCTTTGTTAAATGTCCTCCTGCTTGATTCGCAGCAGTATGGACAAGATGACAAGAACTGCCCATCGGATAGAATTATTTATAGCTGGACTGATGCACCACTATGTAAACCCCTGTAATTTTTGAAAGGTATATTAAAGTCAATAGTCTTTTTAACCAGAACTGGATTCATCCAAGTCTGAAGACTGTCCTGCTGTCAAATATATGCAAAGATGCCATTAGTGTACGCTTTGTGCAAATGTTGTAAGAGCCCAAAAACCCCAAATCATTCTTTCAGGACTGGCTTGTCTATCATGGAGCATAGGGAATTACACTGTGGGTTTCGATGGCGTTAATGGACCAGCTTCATCTCTGTTGTAATTCCACTGACATTCAGCCTTATGATTAATGAGTATTAAATGCAAAAATCTGTTAATGCAACATTATGGCTGAAATGGTATTTGTGGAAATGTCATTCATGGCTTCTGCATTGCCCTTTACTTGTCCCTTGGTGCATATCTAGGGCTGGATTCTCCTCTCATTTACATTAGCATAACTTCAGAATAACTCCAGTGATGTTCAAGAAGTTACACTGGATTGCACCAGTGTCAATTATTGCTATATCTTATCATTTATATTAGGGTAGTGTCCAGTGCCACAATTGGGGGGGGGGGGGCGGGAGCTGACTGGGACTTGTAAATATGTAAATAGTATTACAGGGAATTTCTTGACTTGTTGTGATATCATAGCTATAATGTTGCATTAATAAAATTTCCTTGCATTAATTTTCCTGACAAAAGAAAAAAGGAGCTAACACCTTGATTTGAGTTTCTACAGAGCAACATTGCACCATGACCCAGCAGAAAGCTGCTTCCCTTGAGGCAGAGAATTCAAGGTGACTTACAGGGGTGGGATGACTTGCTAGGGTTTGGAGAGGTTCAAGGTCCCTGACTGACTGTGCATAGATATAAGCACTCAAGTACATACATATAACTCACTAACTGAACTCAAGCAGAAAATCCTTAGCTCACAGTCTAAGTAAATGGGCTTTGCCATTGGGAGGGGAGGAGAAGGAAAGAAATCTCTCCCAGCTGGCAACATATCAGAACAGTTCTGTAGACTCTACTGCAGCTTCATGGCTGCTTTAGTCTTAGTTCATGCAATATTGCCAATTCCTAGCACTGAAGAAGCATGAGTCAGGCCCCCAAAACATAATGAGTTTGGTTTAAAAATTATAAGGTCGGGGGGGGGGGTTAAATAGACTTTTGGTTTGTTTGTTTTTTAAATTGCCTTCAGGTTTTTGAGCCTTTAGGTTCACGTTTTTAGTCTTTTCTCTGGCAGCATGAGGGACACAGACCTAATTTAAAAAAAAAGAAAGAAAGCTGAGATTCTCAAGTGATAACTTGCCTCCAGGAGCTGGGGCTTTAAGAAAAACACCAAATATCATGAGAGTTGGCAACATGCTTTTGAGTTCGTACAGTCACCCAACCCCTATTTCTCCCATGAGGTGTGAACACTCTGTTCCAAAATTCCCCTTTTACTGCTGGATGCCAAAGTAACTGCACAGCTCTTCTCAGAAGCACCTAGGCGCTGGAGACCCTGTTGAATTAAGTTAAACTCAGTTCATCACCCTCCAGTTCTTAGGAAGAAAAAAAACACACTACGAAATAGGACATTTTTCAATAGCATTGGAAACAATCAAAGAGTGAGTCGTATCATCAGAGGAAGATTTCATACTTCTAGGGGTGTATTCTGAAGAGAACAGACAGACATCCTGTTCTTCAATGGAGTACTGGAGAATGACCTTGGTTTATTAAGTCCTCCCTACAACACATTCTGATCCTCTCAAGGAACTGAAAGACCCAGAACTCCACAGACCATGTTTGATCCCTGAAGACAGGCTCTATAAATCCTACCACTCCCATGGTACCAAATCAAGGTTCCTCTCTGTCATTTTTTTTGGGGGGGGGGAGTAGCGAAGGATTTTAGGGGGCACATTTAAATCAATATGGAAAAATAATATCCTGAACACATGATGTATCATGCTATTTGCACTCCTTTATAAGTTATTTTTTCCCCAACAAAGCAAAGCACCCATTCTTCAGAGGCAAACACAGGGCTAGTTCCTCCCCAGAGTAAATCAGCATAGGTCCATTGATGGCAGGCAATCCAGCTATAATCATTGACCCCAAACTGAAGATCTGGCCCATAATGTAGTATGTAAATATTTAGATCTAATCCATTTTCACTGAATGAGGAGCAGGGAGAAACATCTGCAAACTTTTTGAACTAGTGAAAAAATCTGTTCTTTTATGCTTAGATAACTGAAATGGCTGAATGGATTTTCTTCAAACTTATCCCTCAAAATTACTTATGGGAGAAAAACAATAATTAGAAACATCAATACAAAGGTAATTGGAAGAGCACTAATGAGAAACATCAATACAAAGGTAATTGCAAATAAGGGCTTAAAATGAAAGTGTGTTTTCAATCATATGAGGGAAGCCCAGGGCACTTGGCTTAAGTGTTTGGCACTGCATTTCCCAGGGGGACATGGCCTTCAGAAATGACTTGGAAAATTTTTTAACATGTTACATTTTCATAATTATGGAAGTGCAGATAATAAATAACAGGAAGAATAAAAATCCGGAAGAATGTCAATCATTTGGATTTTAATCATTTTTAAAATAGAAAAAAAGCAGCAGCTGAAAAGAATGTGAACTAGAGGACGTGTTTGGGAAGATGGCCTTGCCTCATGGGTCATATTGAATCAATTAGAATTATGCTTATGTAGATATTTGTTAGTCCAGAGACAAATGTAGTTCATGGCTGGTTGGAGGCCAGGCTGTGAATAACGTAACTGTTTTTATTGTATGTCACATATTGTACGTTATCACAAGCCTCATGATAGTTGGTGTTTTTCTTAAAGCCCCAACCCCTGTACATATCTACTGTAATTTTATTATATGTTCAGTCTATTTAAACACTTTAATACCTACATGAATGCTTTTAAGTTATTCTGCTATTTGTCTTTTCTATATTAAAAAAATTCAAAAATAATCTGTGAACAGAAAATATTAATTGGCTTGAATAAGAGTATATTTTATTTTATTTTATTTTTGTTTATGGCACTCCTGCTGTTATTAAAAAGCACCTTTTAATGATTTTGTGAGCTATTTATTATGGGAATGAAGCACTCTTTGTATTTTGGTTTTGAATTGTTTAGCAACCATTTTCAATGGTTAACTTATCTCTCTCTCTAAACCGATCGGTGCTCAGATGCTGTAAAAGAGTTCAGAGCATTTAGAACATCTACTTGTATTTGCTTACTGTCTTTTAAAGTACAGGATACATATAAATCTTAATCTAAAGCCCATTAAAATCAATGTAAACCTTTCCATTGACTTCAATGGACTTTAGCTCCGGGCCCCAACCCAGTGCTCAGTGCAATGCCCAAGGAAATGGGATTTGTACAGGGTATCTGAGAAGGTTTATGGGGTGGGACGTATTCTTCTGTGAGTTGGCACAGAGTGTCTCTGTGCTGTTACTTTAGTCCATGGCTTCATAATTAACTGCTGCCCCTGTGCACAGGGTTTACACCTGTGGAGCAGGTTGACCTGTGGGTATCCATTGGCCACAACTTAGTGTGTCTCTGTCACATCCTCATACCTTCCCTCCTTTCCCCCAAACTGATGATGAGAAAGACACTGTGGAGTAGAGCTCCTTGGTGTCTATAGGATGCACACACAGTCTTCCTGCATGGTCTGCCCATGGCCTGCTCCCCTGCATAGTGGAATGTTTTTATTTTTTTAAATTCCATATTTACTCCTGTCTGCATAACTTTCATATAACGCAGTCCCCTTGGAAAATAGAACAAAAGAACTCGTGTCAAACACTAAATGGAGAACATAGACTCTCTCTAAACCCAACAGCCTGCACTCTCTATCCAGTCTTCCACAATGAGCTGTCTGTATGGAGCTAATAGTATTCAGATGCACATCATTGATCTTCAGCAGTAGAGTGCATTATCCTCAGTGAAGTATCTTTTGTGTTTACTGGCAATGCATGTGCTACCATTCAACCCCAAAGCTTCTCCTTTCTCTTTGCAGATAACTTCCATTTTAACCTTTTCATTAATTATAAAGATAGTGACCTTGACTTTTGAAATATCCAGACAAGTTGGGTCAACAAAATGGAAATCTGAAGATGAGCAGCAGCAATAGGCCAGCGTCCTTGAATTGTGATTATATTCTAGAGGTGCATTTGTGAATTTTTATAATTAATTAATTTGACAGCAGTCTCTGGAAGTCCCAGTGGGATCTGGGTTATGCTGTGCTAGGTACTGTACACAGATAGAGACAGCCGTGTCTCTGTTCAGGAGAGCTGAGGCTGAGTGTAAAGCCACTGGTTGCCTCACTTGATAGGAGCCGGGTAAATTACTAAAGTGAATAAATGTAACAAATTATTCTCTGATTTGTGAAATAAATATGTTATTTCCAAATGCTTCTTTCCCGTAAACTAAGCTCTTGGGATGCCAAGTTTCACCCAAGAAAGATTTTTGTTTCCATCTGTGCACTGGCCTTTTCCACCATAGAGATTCTGTCACCCGCTACCCCCATTGTCTTCCTGAGTTGAGGCTCTATTAGACTCACTTGCACTTGGAATGCCTTTCTCAGGGTGGTTCCATGGCAACGCAGGGGACCACAAAAGGTAACACAAGGTTCCTCACGGTTGCTGGGAGAAGATGAGTGTGCAACACCCATTCCCTTGGTGCCAGCCCTGGCATGCTCCCTTCCCATATGTGGATCGCACATGCCTGTGAGGGCCCTTAGCAAGCTCTGGGAACAGTGGAAATGTTGCTACAAAATCCACAAACTCTAGTGTTGCCAACTTTCTAATCGCAGAAAACTGAACACCCCCGCCCCGCCTCCAGCCCCGCTTCTGCCCTGCCCCTTCTCTGAGGCCCCACCCCCACTTGCTCCATCTCCCCTCCCTCCATCACTCGCTCTCCCCCACACTCACTCACTTTCACTGGGCTGTGGCAGGGGGTTGGGGTGAGGGCTCTGGGGTGGGGCCAAGGATGAGGGGTTTGGGGTGTGGGAGAGGGTTCCAGGCTGGGTAGGGGGTCAGGGTGTGGGGGGCATGGGTTCTGGGGGGGGGCAGGAATGAGGGGTTCAGGGTGTGGGAGAGGGCTCCAGCTGGGGGTGTGGGCTCTGGGGTTGGGCTGGAAATGAGGGTTTGGGGTGCAGGAGGGGGCTCAAGGCTAGGGCAGGGGGTTGGAGTGTGTGTGTGGGGGGGTGCGGGGTAGCCAGGGAGGCACCGCGCACTGCACTCGTGCCTGCAGGTGCCACCCCCGCAGCTCCCATTGGTTGCGATTCCCTGCCAATGGGAGCTGCAGAGCTGGCCCTCGGGGCAGGGGCAGCGCACGGAGCCTACCTGGCTGCTCATGTGTCTAGGTGCTGCAGGGACCTGGCAGCCGCTTCCGGGAGCTGCGCGGAGCTAGGGCAGGCAGGGAGCCTGCTTTAGCCTCACACTCCCACTGCGCCACCGACTGGACTTTTAACTGCCTGGTCAGCAGTGCTGACCAGAGCCGCCAAGGTCCCTTTTTCAACCAGGCGTTCCAGTCAAAAACCAGACACCTGGCAACCCTAACAGACTCCCCTTTGTGTATGTAAGATCCACTCTGCACCCAGGTTGTTGGGGAACAAGTTCTTCCTCTCCTCCTGCCCCCAAGTTATGGTCTCTTTTTGATTATCTCAGTACACACTGCTGTTCATGCTCTGCAGGCTTTTCAAAATATGGCTACGAACGGGCTCTTTGTCAAGGCGAAGCAGCAGCCAAATAAAGATTAAAGGACCCCTGCCTGTCACATGGCTGGGTGGGATATACAAAGAGAAAGCTGGGCCTAAGGGGGAGAGAGGGGGGAAGGGAATGTCTTTTTTTCCTCTGGCTTATGATGGCAAAGGAAACACCTTAGGGAACTGTATCTAGCATTTGCTAGTTGAGTTGCTTTCTTTTGTGTACAAACAATAAATTATGTCCTGAGGCAAAGACCTTTGAAGGACTAGGGCTGGCATTTAAACAGCCCAGTGGCTTACAGGCCCACTGAATGTAGCTACTATCCATATTTCTGTCTGTAACACAAGACTCTGTTAGCCATATAAATCACTGATGACTCAGACTTTACCTTCATTTACCTCTTGTTTGGGGGGATTTTATTTTCATTATTAGCCAATAAACTAACAAAGCAATAGGCCCAGGCTTCAGTTACCTCCTCACAGGAATCTTAGGCTAGGTCTACACTGGGGGGGATCGATTTAAGATATGCAAATTCAGCTACGCGAATAGCGTAGCTGAATTCGGACGTATCCGAGCCAACTTACCCCGCTGTGAGGATGGCGGCAAATCAACCGCCGCGGCTCCCCTGTTGACGGCGCTTACTCTTACCTGCGCTGGTGGAATACGCGCGTCGATTCAGGGATCGATTGTCGCGTCCCGACGAGACGCGAAAATTCGATCCCCGAGAGATCGATTTCTACCCGCCGATGCAGACGGGTAGTGAAGACAAGCCCTTATTCTTCTTCTCATCTCTTCTTGTCAGTAGATCTCCAGCAGTTCCTCTCAGACCTGGTTGCTTTGCCCCCATCCACACTGAGGTTCACTCGCTTGTTCTGTTACTCCTCCTTGGAGAGCTAACCTCTTAATTACTTGGTCTCTCCATGCTCTCTCGCTCTCTCTCTCTCTTTGTCAGCACACTCTTCCTACCTGGAATTTACTGACAGGATCTCCCCGCTGTCTCCCTTTCCCAGGACTCTGATAGTTTTCTTGGGACTTTGACTGTCAAACTCTAAGTCCTCATTTGGAGATTGTCCTCACAGAGTCCTATTTCACCTCCTGTGGGTTCCTCCAAGCTACAACAGCTACAGAGCTTCTCTAATAAGAACTTCCTCCTTTCCCTGGGCAAGTTCCTCTTTATACTGCTCTAGCAGTGTGCTACCTAAATAAAAAACCTCAGCTGCTCCATTTCTAATTAGCTGAAGGAGTGCCACCTGCAGCACCTTTTTGCTCCCAGGTATTCCCCACATGGCTGTCTTGAGCCAGTTAGGCCCTGATCCTTCCTGAAAGGCCACTGGCTCCATGACATTATTATAATTTGAAGGGTATTAGGAGCATACCACACATGTGTTGGACCAATTGTGAGCTTAGTTACTCTGACTTAAATCTGGAGTTACACCATTGAATTCAGTGGAATACTTTGCCTTCAAATCAGTTTAACATAGAGCAGAATATAGCTGATGCCTTGCCAGGACGTCTGCCGGTGTATACTCCTAGAAACACCTTTTTGTGGGTAAGTAGGAGGAAAAAACCTTTAAAAGGTGGATTCTCTAGACTGTCAACAGACAATCCTGAAAAAATAAACTAGCTCTTTCTAGTGCGTCAGGTTTCCTGGCAGAGAGATGACATTCTCTTTTCATAGGAGTCTGTGCTCTAGGAGGCTAATTGCACCATTTAGGCTCATTTGTTAATGTGAGTCAATTTCTCCATAAGATGAGAAGCCCCCTTTTCCTGTGCTAGAACTTGTTAGCATTTTATGGGAAAGGGAAAAGTGCCAACAAGGCACTAATAGCCTTCGTTAGCTGTTAATTATAACTAACAGTTATGAATCTGAATCAGCACCAGAAACTAATGAATTCATCCTTATCATGAATGAAACTGACTAATGAATATGGTCTGCACATAAATAATAGTGACCCTGCCTTGTTAAGTTATCAAATGAAAGAGCTGATAATGCAAGATGTAGGGTCCAAGCCTGCTCCCACTGAAATCAATTGAAAGGCTGCTGTGTCCTTCAATAGGAACAGGTGCAATAGTGTCTAGAGCCTTGTGAAATTCTTTTTAATTTTTATAAGTTTTTGTTTTATTTTGGGGGAATTGTGTTTTATTTCATTTTATCCATGCGGGATGTCCAGGCCCTGCCCCTGGGAGGCCTGAGGTGGGGGGCAGATTACAGAATAAGCCTGCTCTGCATTCACCCCACAGCAGTAGCTCCTGTCCTGTGGGGGCATTAGGACCTGGTCTGGGAGGTCTTAGCGCCACTCACTCAAAATTCGGCCCAGCTGGCCCCCTGTTCAGACTGCAGGGGTGACCAGGCCAAATGTGAGTGGCATTGTGACCCCAGCACCAGGTCACACGGCCTGGGGTGGGGAGCTAGGACCAGGCCTGTGGGACAGGAGCTACTGGCTGAGGTTTAAGTGTTCCATTTTATTTCTTTTCATACACTGGTTTTCATTTTAGTTCGTGTTATTTCACATTTGTGAAAAACTGGGGTCTCTACTTGAATCAGTGGCTACTGACTCCTATACGGTGATAAGGCGATTAACTTGGCATAACCTTGACCCATGTCACATGACCGGTGCCAGGAAATAGGGATGAGAGTTGAGGTTTTCAAAGCTATCCCAGGGGATGTGTAGACTTATTTTCATTTTGGCCTACACTACAATTTACTTCTGACATCATATAATAAAATGTATGACATACAGGAACGCTGGTAAAGAACTATATTGAGATTTTTCAAAAGCGCCTAGGGGATGTAAACACCTGTTCCGGGCTTCTTCTGGCAGACACATTTCTGTGGCTGAACAGACCTCAACAGAAGGAACTGTTTTCACAGCAAGAACTTGGTCATGTGATCAAAAAACTTTCAAGGTGCAGCAGTAATGATTAATGACAGATGTCCAATAAGAGTCATTCTCATTTGTCAGGTCTACCCCAGCCTGCAACCTCTCAATTTGTGTGCTTTAGTAATTGGTCGTATTTTTGGTATTTATTTCTAACTTACATTGTATGTGATTTTTTTTTTTAATGGGGAACATGTAACAATATCCACTGGAGTCAGGGATATTAATCTTTTCTAACCATAACCCATAGAAGATGACTAGAGTCCAGAACTAGAGACCCTCTTACCAGCATTTCAACAGAGTTAGCAAAATAGACTTCTTGGTATCTCCTTCTTTTGTAAAGGAGCTGGAAGGCTGCAGAGAAAGCTCTTTGTTGCTTAGAAGGGTGGCGGGGGAGGGTCTTCTGAAGATAAAAGTAACTCCCTTCTTTGAAGGACTTAAGGATTTCTTTTCTTTTCTCTGTTGCTCTTTCATTTGCAAATTTCCATTGTGTGCTCTGCAGTTTATAGGGATTTGAGACCAGGGGCAATTCTCAGCTGTGAGTTTACATCTCTGGCTAGGCTATTGTGAAGATACTGTACGAAGATTATGGCCTTTCTCTTGAATCAATATGTAGCTACCCTCTGTGCTCCTTATTATCTGTTTAACTGCTGTGTTACATTTCCACTGCATTAATCTCAGACTCCATCTTAAAGTTTTATCGGGTAATTGAAAGATAACAAAGGCAGAAGTAAAGTTAATAGGATTTTAAAGTTAGAATATTTGAATCGCAACCTATTTCTGCTAGTGGTGGAATTGAGCATATGGGTGCATACATATAGGGCCAGATCTTCATCTTGGGTAAATCAGCACAACAGAGCTATGCTCGTTTGCACCAGATGAGGATCAGGCCCAAATTGTACCTTTTGTTAATTAAAAGCAAATATCTACACAAGGAATTCAGCACAATACATTTGGACTTTGTTTTAAAATACTTGGAAGTAAGAACAGTTAAGCAGTTGCTGCTGCGGTTTGACTTCAGAATATTTGTAATCCTTTTCCTTTTGAATACCCCAGCTTTTTGTTCTGGTATAATCATCTTCCTGGGTTGACACGTATACATTTTCAACTCTCATTTGAGTTTTACAAAAGGACCAATTCTTAATTCCATGAATCCAAATCAGGATTCAATACAACCCCCTTTGAGTCAGTTCCCAGCTTCCTACGAGTATCCTCAGTCCCCTTTACAGCAGTCTCTCTGTTTAGACACAAACTTTGGATGCTTTATTTCCTCTGAAAGCAAATGAAGGGATGCTCTGCTAGCGATTCTGACTTGCTGTTTATCAGTCCCCTCAAGTTCTTTTCCCAGTCCTCTTCCTGCATTTTCAATGTTTGTTCTATCCTCAAATGGCACAGAAAATGCCCTGATATTATTGCTGTTTATTATAGCACCCCCCACAGCATGCTCAATGCTTTCCAGCCCCTCAAGAATGGATGGACTCTTCCCTGAGGAGATCACATTCCAAGAGCAGACAGACAGACAGGTTAAGGGAAGGGGAACAAGAAATAGGGATTTTTATTTTAATAAAAGTCAGTTAGACTCACGGTAGGCAGCATGGCAGAAGTAGGTCTATGGGTGTGTCTACACTGGGGCTGGAGGTTTAAGTTCTAGCTTGCGTAGACATACCCACACTAGCTCCATGTGAGCTAGCATGCTGAATGTAGCAGCGTAGCCACGTGATAGGAATGGCAGGACTAGCTTGCCATCCAAGTACGTACCTAGGGTTTCAGACAGGATCATATGCAAGACGGCTAGCCACCCAGCCGTTTGCGCCACTGCAGCTACACTGCTATTTTTAGTGCAAGAGCTCCATCAGTACTAACACAGGTATGTCTACTGAAGTTGGAAATTACACCTTCAGTGTAGACAAAACCTGTAATGCAAATTTAAATGTGGACTGGGTAGAAGCTTTGCAGGTTAGCTCAGAAAGGTTATAATAAATACAAGGACCATGTGAAAGAAAGCATAGAGGTGATTGTGTACCCTCTCATTCAGTTATACAAACATTTTATGTACT
The DNA here is from genome assembly GCF_002925995.2 of Terrapene triunguis. NCBI lineage: Eukaryota > Metazoa > Chordata > Testudines > Emydidae > Terrapene > Terrapene triunguis. The sequence continues at coordinate 37,329,770 of NW_020664372.1, forward strand.
CAGACTCAAAACCATATACAACTGTTCTATCACACATATAACAACTCATGAGTTTCCAGATCATCTGTCCATCCGAGGTGGGATTTTAGCCTCTTGATTTAGCATATGTCCTGATATCCATAGTGTAGGTAAGTGGCCCTGATAAGGTTAGCTGGATTACCCAGAGTATTATGGGATGGAGCTATGCATCACTCCTCCTTCACTTCCTGTTTAGTTAATGGCAGTTCTCCCTCCCCTCCACCCTGCACAGTAATGTGTTGTGATGCAGCAAAACAAAGCAGAAAGTTCCCAGCCTGCAGTCCTCTGAATAGGCTTATTTTTGTTGTTGTACTGAGTGGTCCTTTTCCAAAACATAGAATCTAAGTACCTGTGTATGGCTGTCCTGTTGTTCTCCCTACCAATTACCTTCTTTCTCTGGCAGCATGATACTTCAAGACCCTTGTCACTATTGGCTGACTATACCTCAAATTTACCAGTACAATTGCAAAAGGAGGTTTATGGCTGTTAATGTTACCTATCCCTCCTCTAGCCTCTCCTCCTGCCCCTCATAATCTGTGGAGACCCACCCCACACAGCTCTAGAGGAGGAGTTTCTGTAGGGCACCAGGGCAGAAGCATGAAATGCAGCTGGTACATCTCCCTTTTCAATTCCCCAATTTCTGATGGCTTTGGCTTTTCTCTCCTTGTGGAAGGACAGGGGAGACTATTGCCCACGGACTTTTTACAATGTCTGTATTTCATTCCAATGATTGGTTCAGATGACATTTTAATATTCTCTGATTTGTCCTCAGTCAGTTCCAGTGCTGGATTTATTGTGAAATGTGATAGTGAGAACAATTAAACATTTTAAAATTGAGAACGTACCTCATTTTCTACATATTTTAAATCAGGTAATGCCTGCTATTTCCCCTGCAAAATGCATTTTCTGCATCAAAGACACTAATCCAGCACCTTGAAGGCTAGAAAATTTATCAAGGACATGAGAATCTGAAATAATCAACTGCTTTTGGAGGAAAATCAGCCAAGTGCAGCCTAATGTGTATTTTATATCTCAGGTTAATCCATCTACCATTGTGAACCTTTAATCCTCAATCCCAAACTACATTAGGGACTGTTTGTAAAAATCCTTCAAAATAAGGATTATAAGGCCCAGCGTCAAATGCAGTCTCTGCTCTCAAATCCTTATGTTATTTGCAACATGAATGGATTAGAGTCCGTTAAATGTACCATAAATGAGATTCTTGATGGACTAGGTCACATTTTATTGGCCATTTAAATAGAAGTGGTTGGACTGCATTTCCCTGGGGTCATCAATATTTTAAACATGTTGTTGTACTTGATAGCATTCTGAAGAAATGTTTGTAACGTATTATAACATCATAGTCCAGCATGCTGCACATTGTGCCCATTCCTGAAGAGACAAGGTTATTTCCATCCAGGATGGGTGTATTAGGGACAGAAGGTTTGTTTTTTACCATCACATACTCTACGCCTTGTTGTTTTGTATAAAATAGGAAAACTAATTTCACAGAATTAACCTGAAAATCCTTTTTTGAATAATTCATTCTGGAACATCTGGCTGACTCATAGAGGCTTTGTTGCTGTGAGTAACTTTCAAGCCTAAATTGCTCTGAACATATCTGAATTTCCTTTGATTATTAATATGATGGACAGGTTTCACACTGGTCTGTGCCAACATGAAGTAGCTGTGTCAAATTACATTTATTCTGAATATGCCTAATGTTGCGTGAGCTACAAGTTGTCTTCTACTGAAAGCTTTATTTCCCTTTTCATTGAACTTGGGAATATAAACAATTTGGTACTCATGAGTAGCAGCTGGGTTGATTTACCAAAATCTGCATTAAGCCATTTCCTGGTTTCTTGTTTAGGTTCCTTGGATTTAGATGTTTGTTTCTAGTATAGAGTATATATTTTTTATTATTATTGTGCAGCAGCAGAATAAATCTGTGGTTTGCCTCAATTAGGCAGAGAAAAGTAATAGAGATTAAATGTACCAGTTTGGATATAATTTCATAAGCAAATCAATTTACAATACAAAGAATCATCTTCCCAAATCTGGAATAGAAGTCTGCCTTCTAAAACTGTGGTATGGAATGCTTTAAAATATCCTGCTGCAAAATGGTCACACTAGTGTGATACCTGATATTTAAAATCTTGCAATCATCATAGTACCTGTCTACAGGGCCGGTGCAAGGAAGTTTTGCACCCTAGGCGAAACTTCCACCTTGCGTCCCCCCCCCGCCCTGCCGCAGCCCCCCTCCCCCCCCCCCCCTTGAGGCGCCCCCCCCCATGGCAGCTACCCCCCTCCCCCGGGGAGCTGTGCGGCAGCTCCCCACCACAGCTCACCTCTGCTCTGCCTCCTCCCCGAGCACGCCGCCCCTGCTCTAATTCTCCTCCCCTCCCAGGCTTGCGGCGCCAAACAGCTGATTGGCGCTGCAAGCCTGGGAGGCGGGAGAAGTGGAGCGGCAACCGCGCACTTGGGGAGGGGGCATAGGAACGCTGTAAAAAAAAATTGGGGGCACCGCTTTTTGGCGCCCCCAAATCTTGGCGCCCTAGGCAACCGCCTAGTTTGCCTAAATGGTAGCACCGGCCCTGCCTGTCTATTGTATCTGTCCAAGTACATTTTACCACTAGAACTTCCTACCCATTTGTTATTGTATATTGAATTAAATTAAAAAATAAATTAAAAATTTAAAAATGAATGCTCTCTTCAAAAATATACAACATTCAAGTGGTACACAGCTCTGCGGCAATTACAGCTAAAGTTAATTAAAGCCCTGTCAAGTGAATGTGAGGCATGAGTGTGAAAGTTAATATATATTAACAGGAGCTTTTGAAGATTTCTTATGAATTAAATTGCAATATCAGCTTCTTATTATGGCATATGTATTATATAGTCCGTACGGGCTACATTGTGGCATAGTCTGAAGGTTGCTTTAGAAACCGATTTAAACTGGTGCAGTAGTTGTGTGTAGACCAGGCCTAAAGAATCCATGTAGCAGGTAGGGGTTGGGGAGTGTGGAGGAATTAAAGAGCCCCCTGCACCTTTGCACAAGGCTGCCTGGACTATCACAGAAGCGTAGGGACTGCTACTGAGTAACTCCCCTGCAGGAGCAGCTTGTCAGAAAGGCAGTGCTCCAGGTCATACATCATTAGTACGCTTGAGAATTCTGCCACATTCCCCTCATCCCATTCCCTCACCCCCAACCCATATGGCCCTGGAGAGCTGACTCTGAGGCAGAATGCCTTCCATGTTCCCCTCGGGGTGGTAGGTCCACACATCCTCCCTTACAATGGCACAGTCTAGCTCTCTGTACTTGTGACTTTTGTGACAATCACAGCCGCAATAAAAGGTTATAAATGTTATTAATTTAGGCTCTGACCCCGCAAAGATTGATGCACATATTTAATTTAAAGTTAATGGGGCTACTCACATGCTTGAAATTAGGTAGATGCATAAATATTTCCTGGAGCATGGCCTATATGGTGCCCTGAGGGTACCCTGTACTTGTATTAGAGGGAATCGCATGAACAGACCAGACTATAGGACTAAACGGAGGCTGAGTGGCTTTACTGGGAAAGGATAGTGAATGAGATGGCCTATAAATACAGTTACCGAGGGCAGCGAATAAAAAAAATTATGTTACTAAAGTTAAGAAAGTTTCCCCTTCAAACACACCAGGGTACTATCCAGACTAATGAGTAGCTGTGTCACCTCCATGTTGTAATCTGGGGTGCCCTTTACAATGCCCTGCTGCTGTCGCCTTCAGTCTGGACTGCTCACAAACAGCCTCCAGCATTAAGTCATTCCCAGCTATGTCTGTGTGTGCTGCAGCCAGCCAGCCAGCCAGCCAGCCAGCCAGCCACACCTTGGCTCTTGCCAGCCTGGGTTATGCTTCAGGGTGACCCCAACACACTCCCAGTCCCAGATTTCCCCCCAGAAACGTATGTCCTGTACTGCCCAACCCTCTCCTGGACAATACAAATTTATATAGGTCCATTATTCCTTTTAGGGGGAAAATATACACACAACTTGTTACCCTAAATAGAGTCACCCAGACACTTCAACTTGAACACACTGGATTAGACAAAAACAGTAAACCAAGTTTATTAAGAGAGATTATAAGTGACTACAAGTAATGAGGCATAAAACTCAGAAATGGTTATATGAAAAATAAAGATAAAATGCTTACTGGTGCCTAACTTAACAAACTATATTAGATTCAAAGCCAAGTTTTCTCAGCACATGCTTTCAGCAGTCTTACTGACCAAACTCTTTAGGACAGAACCACTCTCACAGAGTCCAATAGATGCTTCCGTTGGCTCTTCAGATGCAGTGAATGTTATGGGCAGGGAGAGAGGGGTCTGTTTGTCCCTCCTTCCTTCTAGTTTCATTCCTCCTTTTGAAAAATCTCTCCAGCTGAGACCTAGGAGACAGAGTCTATGTCAGGGGTGGCCAAACCATGGCTCATGAGCCACATGTGGCTCTTTTACAGTTAAAGTGCGGCTCGCAAAGCTCCCCACGCCCTCCCCTGCCATTCTCTACCTACCAGACTGAGGGGGGGGGGCTCAGGGCTTCAGCCCGCAGGAGGCGCCTGCCAGGGCTCGGGGCTTCAGCAGGAGCAGGGCTGAAGCCCTGAAAACCCCCTCCCCACAGGTCAGAAGCCCCTAGCCCCACCACCCCACAGCAGGGCTGAAGCCCCGAGTCCCGGAAGTTGCGTCCTGGCTCTCAAACTTCTGAAGATTGTGAGTAAGTTTGGCCATCCCTGGTCTATGTGGAAGGAGATTCCCTGCTGTTTTTTTACACCTGTTTGAACTTCCTTTGTCTTCCCTTCCTGCTCAATGACTATTTACTGTTTAAATGCAAATTAAGGCAAGTACACATTCCTTTGTTTAGGACAGAACTGTTTAACAAATTGTGTGGGCAGGGCTCTGGGGTTTGGGACATGTGTTGCTAACACCATTCAGGAGCATGGGCGTCAGGTTTGTATAATTTTTGGTGGTGCCCAGAACAGGTCCAAATAGAGCCGTCCCGTCCATAGGTCAGACCGGGGCAACCGCCCCAGGCCCCGTACTTTGGGGGGGCCCCAAGCTTCAGGGGGACGCGGGGTCCAGGGCGCCGGCAGCAGCAAGCGACCCGGCCCCAGTCCACCCTGATCCGCTCCACCCCGCCGGCTCCCGGCGTCGCTTGGGGGAGGGGACAGAAGCCGGAAAGAGGTGGGCACTTTGGGGAAGCATTGGAATGGGGGGAGGAAGGGGGCGGAGCAGGGGCGGGGGTTTGGGTGAAGGGGTGGAGTGGGGGTGGGGGTGGGGGCGGAAGAGGGGCAGACTGTGGCCGGGTTGCTCACTGCTGCTGGCACCAGGTCTCCCGCTAACCCCCCAGGCCGCCCTGGACCCCACGTCCCCCTGAAATGCGGGGGCAGGGCCCTATGCGTGGGACGGCTCTGAAAATATAAGCCCAAACATTGGTGGAGCCAGGCCCACCTTCCTGCATATTGGTGGAGCATGGGCACCACGGTCCTATATAACTCGCCACCTATGTTCAGGGGAATCTGATAACTTAACATACAATGTTGCCACACAGATTTTACGAGGCCAATACTGACCAGAAAATAATGAGTTTTTAAATGATAACTCGCAAGGCATACTTTGTACAAACATTATTACAGTTGTGTGTAAGGTGTGAATACAGGGGTATATTCTCTCCCACCCCATCAGTTTAATTTTAAAATGCAACAGTTCAGTCATTGTAATGGACTAAATTAAGAGCAGGGCCGGCTCCAGGCACCAGCCGAGCAAGCTTGTGCTTGGGGCAGCAGATTCTAAGGGGCGGCATTCCCTCCAATCTTATTGGCTGCCCAATTTTTTTTTAAACTTATTTATTTATTTTGCTTTGCTGCTCCGGCCGCCCTGCGCCCAGTGTTTTTTTTTTTTTTTTTTTTGCTTTGCCTCCGGGTCTGGCCCCCCTGTGCCCTGAGAGGTTTGGGGGTTTTTTTGTTTTGCCTCTGCGTCCGGCTGCCCTGCGCCCTGGGAGGTTTGGGGGTTGTTGTTGGTTGTTGTTTTTTTGCTTGAGGCAGCAAAAAAGTCAGAGCTGGCCCTGATTAAGAGGTAGCTTACCAACTTGAAAAATGTAAACATTTTAAAATATGTCTTAATAAAGTGTACAGTCTTGGGTGGGAGATTGAAGGAGCATGGGCCAACTGGCTAGAACATGTAACAGTACTCACCACAGTTGTGGATAATGACCAATGCCATGTGACTGGAGAAAACGTATGTCATGTGACTGGTGCCAAAAAACAAAGATCCATCCTTTACTAACAAATGCTGTCCTTCTGCATGTTTGCCTAGTGGCACATGCTTCTAAAAGACTGACTATAATGCAAAAGAACTATGCTGAGACTGGGAAAGTGATGCTAGCAATTGTTCTTATTTATGAGTGGTTTTACAAATGTGTTTATGGAGAGAAATAGGTCAGAGTAGATACAGACCATAAACCTTCAGAAGCCATATTACAGAACCCTTCTGCAAAGTACCACCTAGATTTCAGAAAATTGCGAAACTACTCATTAAATGTGAAATACTGGCCCAATAAAGAGCTTCTTATACCAGGCATGCTTTCAAGAGTACCTATAAACAGTGAAAGCAAGAAGCTGCAGGAAGGGGAATTTGAACTAAATGTAATTCAAGTACTACCCATTTCCAAAACAAAATTTGATAAGAAATGCAAAATGTCCCAACTTTGCAAGAGGTTGAAAGACTCATTCTAGATGCAAGCTAACAAAAAAAGTCAAGGTACCACTACATTATTGCGACTATTGAGATGAAGTTGCTGCATATATAAAAATATTGTGTCACAATAGTACAGTGGTTCCCAAACTTGTTCCGCTGCTTGTGCAGGGAAAGCCCCTGGCGGGCTGGGCCGGTTTGTTTACCTGCCCCCTCCACAGGTCCGGCCGATCGGGGCTCCCAATGGCCGCGGTTTGCTGCTCCAGGCCAATGGGAGCTGCTGAAAGCGGCGCGGTCCGAGGGACGTACTGGCCACCGCTTCCAGCAGCTCCCATTGGCCTGGAGCAGCAACCCGCAGCTAGTGGGAGCTGCGATCGGACGAACCTGCAGACGCGGCAGGTAAACAAACCGGCCCGGACCACCAGGGGCTTTCCCCGCACAAGCGGCGGAACAAGTTTGGGAACCACTGCAATAGTACATAGTATGAGGTCAGAAATGTTAAATATAATCTACATTGCATCATAAGAAGCACAAGAATAGAACTCAAGGTATCCAGTATTGATCAAAAATATAAGAACTCGAATAGGATTCTAGCCAGGCATGAAGGCTGTAATTAAAGATAAGTATCCAAATGTGAAATCTGCAATATATCCAGGGAACAGAATGTGAAAGAATCTCGGAAAACATATAAGATTCCTGATCACCTTTAAGCTGTGGGAGGCGTAGTGTGAATTAAAGACTTAACAACTTGAATACTTATATCCACACTTAGCATTGTTAGAATATGGCAGCACACTTCACAATGCTTTGTTAGGATAATCAGTTCAGAGAATCATAGGCAGAAGGACAAAATCTATAGTAGAAGCTTCTAACAAGCTTCTTCAACCAAAGACAATTAACCCTGAATATTTACAAAAGAGCTGTATGCCAGAAAAAACTAGAACAATGAAATATGACAAGAATGCCAAATAATTACTCTATAACAAGTGGAAGAGAATGTTAGATTTCAAACAGGAAGTATTGATGCCATCTGTACCAAGGTTATATACGTTGTCATGACCACCTCTTAGGACCATCTCTATAGGAGAACATAAAGATGCTTAAACAAAATCAAGAACTATAGGTGTCTTTCTGAGGGCACCCAGAATGCTTAGCAGCACTCTTGTGCTTCTCACATTTTAGAATAAATGTATGCTAACAGTGGGAAAATACAGAGCTGAACAGGGGCTAGAAACAGTGAGGAAGTGATGCACTCAGTTCTAAAGCAGACGGTTAACTGTGTCCCTCACACTGACACCTGCATTATCAGAGTAGTAACAGTATTCTGAGTCTCTTGGTTGGAGAATATCTTGACCTGTGTACACAACTTGCAAAACCAAAGGAAATAAATAAGGGATAACAGGTTAGCACAGAGAATTGGTAATTGGAAATGGTTCTGGTCTCCTTTACTCTCTTTGTTGAATTCAGTGGAGTTACACCAGTCCAGTCTGTTACCAGGTGTAACAGAGATCAGACTCAGGCCCAGAGAATTTCACCACTAAGTTTCTGATTCATAAAAGCATAGGTTGTTAGTGGACCGACATAGGCAGGAAGGCTTGTGCTGCCCATACTGCCTCTCTTTTGTGGGAACACAGAGAACTTTGACCAGCAGCTTTCATGAGCACTAAACTCACATGCAAACAAATTAAAGGAGAAACGAGACCTTCATGAATAGCCAAGTTCAACTCAGGACACTTTCTGCTGATGACCAGGATTTTATGATGGAGGCAGGTTCCTTTCACACTGAATTGCTCCAGCTGAGGGAAGATGGAGCAGTGCAGTGTGGCAGCTGCGTAGAGCTGGATAAACCTACTGTTGTAGGTGGTTACCTACAAGCAAAACACAGAAAGGAAAATAAAACTGGTATCTCACCAAGATGCTATAGAAGAGTATAAGATTTGTGAACCCCAACAAGTCTAATGTAACTATGGCTTGGTCTGCAAACAGCTTTTATACAGTATAACTATGTCAGTTAAGAGTGTGATTTTTTTTTTAACTGATATACTTATACTGGTAGAAAGCCTAGTATGGATGCAGTTATACCTGTATAAAGATGCCTTATACCAGCATAGCTTATTCCCCTTCCCATCTGAGGATACCTACAGTGGTATAAAACACTTTTACACTGGTATAACTGTGTCCACACTAGGAGGGTTGTACCACTTCACCATGCCAGTATAGTTAAAGTGGTACAACGTTCTAGTCTAGACAAGTCACCATTGCAAATGTTTCAAATTGGAGAAATTCTTAATTCATTGCTGGCAGTTTGATTTGAAAATATATTGTGGCCTCCAATTCACTTTGCACCTAAAAGTTGGATACATTCAAAAAGAATGCTTTATTAACGGATTTTCAAGTCACTGTAGTGGTTGTGAATCTAGTTAAAGAGCAGTACCAGTGCTGTGACAGTCCCAACATCAGTTTAATGAGGTGCCAACTTAAAAAACAGTAGTGGTAACAATGTAACTGCGGCAGTATTAAACGATTGTTTGAAGTGTTGTTGTAATAGTGTTGGTCCAGGATATGAGAGAGAGACAAAGTAGGTGAGATAATAGCTTTGTGTAGCTCAAAAGCTTGTACCTTCCACCAACAGAAGTTAGTCCAATAAAAAGATATTACCTCACCCGCCTTGTCTCTAGCACTATTAAATGGGTAGCCACAACGACAGACAACATCCAGCTCCAGTCACCACGTGTTGAATCATAAAAGGCAGCTGTGTCTGGTCTGGCTTTTGACTCTGAGGATACAGTTGCAGAACAAAAACAATCCCAACAAACCAAATCTTGAGCTGTTGCAAAAAAACACCACTAACTGTTCGAAACCCTTCCCTATAATAATAAATAAATAAACAAACCTGAATCTGCTAAAAGAAAAGAGTTTTCAAGGTTTGCAGGCGAGATCCTCAGGTAGTAAAATTAACATAGGTCCATTGAAATCAATGGATATAGTCTGATTTACACCAGCTGAGGACCAATCCCCACAAGATTAACCAGAGCTTAATCATAGTTACCTGATACTTAAAATATATGCATCCTCCTACTCTTCTCTCCAGTCTACGCAAAATAGCGGTCAGACCTTCTTCTACCACCATCCTACTGCATTACTTCCCTCCTTGAATCTCTGCACTGGCTTTTCCTCTCCTCACACATTAAGTTCTACTTGCTCGTTCTCACCTTTAGGGCCCTGACATTTGAGTGCCAGACTTTGCAACCTTAATAATCATAACATAGTTTCTCGTGTGTAGTATAGATATATTTTGTTGACTGTTTTTGGTATTGTAGTTGGATAAAACTAAAAAAATAACTAATTTTCTACTTTGGGTAGAAGAAGAGACAGACAACCAAATTGCCAGTAAGTAATTCTATTTTTTCCCTATACAAATATGTGTGGAGATTTAGGAAATCACAAATTATTGCTGAAAGTAACTTTCTTCAACAGCACCAAAAGTGCTCTTGAACTGACTAATACTATCCATAATATGAATTGGCTTTAGAGTAATTCTTGGAGTAATGAGACCGACAGGCCATATCCATCTTCTTCATCATGTAAAATGATTTTAAAGTATTATTTGGCAATACTTTTACAACTCAGTTATTTTTGGCAAGCCTTTCAGCAAAGTTTTCCATTCTCAGCCAAGGTTAATGTAATCAAGTCCTCTCTTTCATCCCTTCTGAAAATACATGGAATTAGAAAAAAATTGGAGGACTTTGGAGCATCATAATGGTTTTTCTGACTCATTTTCCTACATATTCATAATTGACTCCTTTACTTTATTCTGTTGTGAGGGCCTACCTGAGTCTATTGGCATCAGTTTAAGTTGAGTCAATTTCCCAATAGGACAAATCAAAGGTTTGAATTAGCGCTGTTGTGATGAGATCCCTCCCGGGGTGCAGCCTGGGACCGGGATGCAGCCTGGGACTGTGCCCTCTGAACTCTCCCCAGCCTGGGCTGTCTCTCACAATGCCTTGCTAGCCCTCCAGGAGCTGTGATCACTCAGCACAACTGCATATGGTACCCCACACCCAGCTAAATTGCATGAATGCTCCCAGAGCCACTCATGAATCACACAGAGAAAGGCACCAGCCAAATCCTCTTCAGTTCCCAGCGCTGTACACCAGGAATATACCGTCTTGCACTGCTCAAGATGGGCAGTGCAAATTTATTATTTGGTTCACCACTTCAACAATGAAAAGTGGACATACACCAGCCTTTGCCAACCTGAGCAGATTTGCCCCACACTTCATACAAACTCATTGGTAAAGATAAACAAATGTATTGACTATAAAAGGTAGATTTTAAGTGATATTAAGTGATAGGCAAAAAGAGTGGTTACCAAAAGAAAAGTAAATATAAGCACGCAGTCTAAACTCTCAACCCTATTAGACTGGGCAACATCTAGATTAAGCAGTTTTTCTCACCCCACTGGATATTGCAGTCCTTAATATACAGGTTTGTTCCTTAAACCTGGGCCAGTCTCCTCTGTTTGAGTCTTGTCTTCTTCTCAGTGTCTTAATTGCTTGCACCGAAGGTGGGGGCAGGAGAAGGGCCCAGTATGTGTCCACTCTGACTGTTTTATACCCTCAGTCCATGTGCTTGGGGAGCACAAGTCCAGGCATGTGTGGGGGGCATTTCCAAGAAGGGTTGAGCAATTCCCCTGGTGTGGCCTCATGCAGGTGAGTCTCACTGGACAGCCTGTTTGAGTATCGTTCCCAGCAGTCCTTTAATTCAAAGCGATGCCACTTACCCCAGTGGCTGGTAGGGGCACTCAGGCCGTCCTGCTACTCCGGGTTCCAGCCCGGAACCTTTCAATCAATGGCCGAGGTTTGCACGGTCCTAAACCTTGCTGCCATTTCCCTGGGCTGCTTCCTAGTCTACCTCTATATAGGCTTTTTCTCCACCACTCCTCTGGGGAAACTTTCCTTCCTGGCCTGGATCCCAGGGCTTCTACTCTCCCCCTGGGTTTCCTTCTTTCCCTGTCTAAGTCCAGAGAGTGACTGCCACCTTCTACACTGAAGCCCTCTTCTGCCCTCACTTCCTGACCTTATACCAGCCCTGCCTGCTCCTGACTAGCTGGGCTCCATCTTCAATAAGTGCTTGCCTATCTAGCCAAACTCTCCTATCAGGTTACTTAACCCATTCTAAGCCACATTGCTAAGGATAGAACAAGAAGCAATGGGCTTAAACTGCAGCAAGGGAGGTCTAGGTTGGACATTAGGAAAAAGTTCCTAACTGTCAGGGTGGTTAAACACTGGAATAAATTGCCTAGGGAGGTTGTGGAATCTCCATCTCTGGAGATATTTAAGAGTAGGTTAGATAAATGTCTATCAGGGATGGTCTAGACAGTATTTGGTCCTGCCATGCGGGCAGGGGACTGGACTCGATGACCTCTCAAGGTCCCTTCCAGTCCTAGAATCTATGAATCTATGAATCTCTTTCTGGGCTAATGTGGGTTGAACACCTCATCACAAAATCATTCAAATTTCACATGACCCCCATCAGTACTCATTACCTTGTATTTGTCAACATTGAATTTCATCTATCACACTGCCGATCCACTTTCCTTTGTTAAGTCCCTCTGAAATTCTTCTTATTCTTCTCTAGTCTTGTCTAAGTCAAATGGTTTTGTGTCATCTGCAAATTTTGCCACCTCAAAAGTCTGTATGTGGGTAGGTGAAGGCACCCATTATTACTGTTTTCTTAAGCTGTTTTTCAATTTCTCCATGTAAACCAGATGGAATTAAATTTTACTTGGAGATTATGAGTTCATTTGAGCCTGAATTGCAAAGCAAAACTCATAAGATGCAATCTCATGTGAATAAAAACAGAAAATAACCACATGTACCCATGCAGAGAAAATGGCTGACTTTCACACAGAAACTTGGGGATAGATACTTACCAATCTGCTGGGAAGTATGTTCTATCTGTATTTATTTAGTATGTGCCGGGGAAAGTTTTAAGGACAACAAATGGAAATGTCCCCAAAGTCCATATAACAACTTGATTTTGGGTGGAGGGAGTTGTGCTTGGACGCAGCTACCATCTTGCCCTCCATGCACACACATTCTATCCCCTCTTTTCTTAGGCTTGAGGATATAGCCAGCTTATTACTACATATTTCTAGTTAAGCAAAGCATTAAATCCTGTGTTCTAAGTTTACTGAAACTAACTATTCTTCACCCATCCAACAGCATAGGTGTCTTCTCTCCAAAAGAGGGAATTAGTTTCTTGTGAAGCCATTACAACTAATCTGACCATGCTATTAGAGACTATAAAAATGATTAAAACTGTACAAAGAACTCTTGTCCAGCTGTTAGCTGATTTATCCACTAAACCATGAGCAATTCTTAGCATAAAAGTGTAATTGGCCTGTTGAGGTTTCAGACTTGAATTACCCACAGGTTTACCGTAAGATGATTGGAATGCAGTATTCCATATGGTGAAGCACTTGGCTGCTAGGATAGTCTGGAAATATATAACAATAATAATAACCTTGGCTCGTAAGAATCAGGTTGGAGATTAGGAAGAAAACTTTGGTAAAGATAAAGAACTTAAATAGCCGTTTGTTATTTTTTTCGTCTGAAATACTATGAAAGTGACAATCTTGGTGGTTCATAAACACATGTCCTGCTATGTGTCATTAGGCAACTGAACATTTTGATTGCTTTGTTATCAGACCTGATAATATGATTAAGTCAAAGTTTCTGCATTTGCTTTTGTGCATTTTCACATACATGATACATTGTTCTAGCTTAACTGTAATAAATGAAAAGAACATTCAGTAACATAAAGGACATCTCTATCTTGCAAAGGAAAGCTAGTATCTGTGAATCAAATCTTAGTAAACCACATATTTTTATTTTTTTAAATCTCATGTACATATTTACTATAAAGTCATCATTCAAATCATGCTAGCATTTCCTTCTGAATCCTGTGAAGTGTTTGATTTGTCCTAGAGTTCTCAGCTAGTGTACTGTTTCTGTACATACAATATTATATTTGTGTAGAAGCTCTCCATAGCAACTAATGAGCTCCTGAGGGTAAGAAAAGAAATAAAGCTCAAGTTTGATTTACAAAAATGAAGCAGTCATTTTCCATTTTTAGTACTGAATTTGAAATGATTCACAATTCAGCTGCATTGTCATTAGATTCCTGTACAACTGACATGGAAAACTTAAGCTAACCCTTAAACAACCCTACTGTGCTCTTAGAGAACTACATTAGCAGCCTCCATACATGCTATATGTGGAGCAGTATTTGTGCCGTGTGCCTTCATTTTTCTATGAATAGGGGATACCTCTTGCAAGCTACATGAGCAGTACTGAGGAGTGGAGTGTCTAAGCTGAGCTGTAGTAAGGAGTTCACTGTCAGCGATGTTAGGGCTATTTCATTACTACTCCTCCTCCAGGATATAATAGCAGCCATTTAATTTTATGTTTGCTCTGCATCTGCCTTGTCCTTGTTCCATCATACATTTTTTTCATCTGTTTGTTATTTGAATTCTGAAACTACAAAATGGAATCAGAGTCAAAGTAGAACAGGAAAGTAGACAGGAGGTATTCCAGAGAATGTCCTGTTTGTGATACCTAATGGCACATCGTATCTGATAGCTGCAAAGGATGTCTTTCTGTAAAGCACTGTGTTTTTGCAGAATGGGGTAGGAGCTAAGGTAGTTGCTTTTGCTCTTTTTAGGAAAGGGAAAAAAATAAAAATGTATTAAATTGATTGTAGTCAGGGGCAGCTCCAGGCACCAGCGCAGCAAGCGCGTGCCTGGGGCGGCAAGCCATGGGGGGCGGCCTGCCGGTTGCCGTGAGGACGGCAGTCAGGCTGCCTTCGGCGGCATGCATGCGGGAGGTCCGCTGGTCCCGTGGTTTCGGCAGCAATTTGGCGGCAGGTACGCCGAAGGCGCAGGCCCAGCGGATCTCCCGCAGGCATGCCGCCGAAGGCTGCCTGACTGCCGTGCTTGGGGCGGCAAAATACATAGAGCCGCCCCTGATTGTAGTCCCTGAGTTTTACTAGTGATCATCTTATTATCTTGATTGTTGTAATCTCTTCAGAACTCTCTCCCCCACTCCAGGCAATGAGCCCGTATCACCCTCTTTTGCCTTTTCCAGAGTCTCATCTTTCTCTATATCCCTTCTGCATCAGAATCTAGAACTATCCACTCTTTGTTGCTCTCCATGACTTTGGTGTATCCAAAAGATTTCCTATGTAAGGTAAAATTTAGGATTCCTTCTGAGAGACAAACTTAGAAATTGTGAATGGAAAAAAACAAAGATCTAGCCAGTTCTCCTTCTCTTTTTGGCAAGTGTGTCTTGCTACTCAACAAACATACATACACTTAGGATTCCAAGCATATATCCATCCTTGCTGTAAATGCATCACAAACTGTACTACTTTCCAGTCACCATTCTCATGAGAAAAATCTCTTAGCTTTAATTTTCTCTTCTGCTGCTCTCATTTGTGACTATGTATTATCCTCCGGCACTGCAAATAGAACTTTTAATTTCCTACTATAGATTTATCTGCAAGTATCTGAAAACTACAGTAAAATCTTCCCTTTTCCAGCCTCCATTTATATGTGATAAACTTGTTGAAATACTACAGGGAAGGTTGCTAGTAATACCTAAGCTAGATAGATAGGTTCTTTATTTCTTGAGCCTTTCCTCCTACGGCAAAACAGCCCTTTCGTATCACAAACCAATCTCCTTTCCTTCTGAAACTTCTCTAAACCCTGGATAACCTTTTCTATAGTGTGTGATCTAAACTGTATGCAATATTCCACTTGTGACCCTACATATACTCTCTTTGAATTTGAAACATGGTCTGTTATTTATCCAATTTATGATCCTGTTGGATTCCTTTACCAACATTATGCATCATGATTCTGCCTTCATTGTATTACTCAGAAGCAAAATCCATTTATTTTCTCTCATCCATTTCATGAATATTTAACTTCCCCACACACCCATACCAGCCTATATATAACACATCAACCATTTCCAAACAATGAAAATCATGTCCCAGTTACCTACTCTATGAAAATTTCATCTTTTACCTCACTAGAAACGTTGTGCTGTTCTCCTTTTTGTTTTTGAATGAATGTATACATTCGTCCAATGATAATTTTCATCATTTTAGACTACAAATACAGTTTTATTGGGATTTCCCCCTGAAAAACTGCATGAGGTCTTGACCAAATAGTCCCAAAGAAAGTTTAAAAAAAGACAAAAAAAACAAAATAAACTAAGACACTGGAGTGGGACACAGGCGGTCTGGACTCAGTTCCTGACTCTGTCACAGCCTTCATGTGTGATGTTGAGTAAGTCATGTGGTCTCTCTGTGCCTCAGTTCCCCATTTGTAAAATGGAAATAATGCTTCATTTCTCCCACCATTTGGTGTTGTTTATTTAGATTGTAAGCTCTTCAGGGCAGGGACTCTTACTGCTTTATATAGCCCCTTGCACAGTGGGGCTCTGATCTCTGTTGGGGTCTCTGGGCACTAATATAATACAACAAAATAATAATACATACACTTCTGGTGGCCCTCATCACCTGCAATAGCCTGTCTTTCTGTGGGGAAAGGCTAGCACCCTGAGAAAGAAGAACATCAGGGTTCAGGGCTGAGTCCACTTTTGGCACCAGTGACAGCTTTGTTTTTATTGAACAGATTTTCTTCAGGCCCAGGCCTGCAGGAATGCCATCAGAATGAACAAAGTCTTTCAGCCATGCAGAAAGCCAGTTTTAATACAGGTAATTAAAAATGGATGTTAGGTTCTGTTAAAATTCCATTTGAATTTACAAACTCCATTGTGGGTTTTATGAAAACACTACAATGCAGGTTTCTAATTTTGCTTGTTTTGTTGGCACTGGCAATTCTATTGTTTAATTCAATTTCTATTGTGCCCATCAAAGCATTCAAAAGACAGAATACTTGGATGAATAAAGTTTGTGTAATTTCCTGAAATTCAAATTAAAAATATCTTTCTATCCCTACAGTTTTAGCAACATGGTAATACCCTTTGATTAATGATTTTTTTCCTGTTTCTTCAAGAAACTTTCTCCAATTTCCTTGTCAAACGCTGCTGATCATCTTAGAATATCAGAAAAGGCAAAGTTAATAAATTGCACATAGTAAATTCAACTGTGCTGAAACCATTATCACCAGAAATTCCTTACCCCCCTCCCCCCCCACCCCCCGCACACACACACTCTTTTGTTATTAGTCACTTCAGCCTGTCCTTGCCGCAAGCTAAGTAAGAAAATGTCAAAGATTTTTCATCTCCGAGATCTGATGAAGTTATACCCAGTTTCTTCCTTCTGAAGCCTAGGCCTTGTGTGTGTATTTGTGTTTAGTGTTCCTGTGAATTGATGAGGAAGGCTTTCTAGTTTAGCTGCTTCACTTTAAGTAGAACTAGGAATTAAGACATGCTGTGTTTGCCAATATCTCCTGGTATTCTTCCAGAAGCATATGAAACCAAGCATTTCCTGAACTGAATCTGTAGCATGTTAATATCTAGTTATTTGTGTAATTATAGAACTGATAACCAAACCCCAAAGAGTTTGGAGGTTTGGTTTGGTCCTGAGGAGAATAAAGAAGATAAAGGATTATCTGAAATGTTGTCATACTTAGAGTAGTGGCATCGATTTAGCGGGTCTGGTGAAGACATGCTAAATCGATGGCAGAGTGCTCTCCCGGCGACTTCAGTACTCCACCTGAACGAGAGGCAGAAGCTATGTTGTAACTTACGTAACTTAACTAGTGTAACTTAGATTGACTTACAGAGTTAGTGTAGACAAGGTCTAAGTCTAAAAAACACTCTGGCTGGCACAAATAAGATAATTGTGCATACAACTCCACCCTTTGTTTTCCTTGGCTATTCAGACTGTAAGCTCTTCAGGGCAGGGGACTGTATGAGTGTGTATAGCAGTTAGCACAATGGGAACCTGATCTTTGTTGGATGCTACTGTAATGCAAATTATTAACTATTATACTGTTGCCAAATGTAGACTTGTAAATGGCGATGACAACTGTGAGCTATAGACAGCCGCAACTGAAGGGGACTGGAAAAACAGAAGCATGAAGTCAAGACACTGTTAAAAAAGAACAGGAGAAAATAGGTGGAAAATGAAAAGGAGGTTACTCGAGAGGGAAAGATAACTAATAAATGATTCAAGCACACAAGGATCAAGAGGTCAGTGCAGGATATGGTAGGGCCTCTTCTAGGAAAGAAGGGTAATTTACTGATGTAAGAGATACACTAGAAGTGCAAAAACACCAAAATGAATCCTTTATCTCCGTGACCGTTTTTTGGGAAGGATGGGGAAAGATGCCAGGAACAGACATAAATTTCCCATGGGGGGAAAGGGGGAGGGGAAGAGGGAGAGAATAAAAATTCAGGCCATAAAGGGAGATCAAAATAGATTCTACGATATTTCACTGTGAACATGTCACATGATTTTTTTTTTAGCTATGATGGAAAAATTAGGCAATGTAATAGTAATTATATATAATATGAAGATATATTATCTTGAGTATGAGATAGCAAATAATTCTTAAAATGCAGTTCTAGTGTAAAGAGCAATTGTGTGATAAACAGCACCTTCCTACTCCAGAGATCTGTGCACAAAGATAAGATTGTAGTGTTTATTATTACAGTACCCCCTCTGCACTCCATCCCATGAATGCATAAAAATTGGCACTTGGGTCCCCTGCAATTTCTCCAAAATGATTTTTGACTGATCTATTTCTCTTTAATTTTTTTTGCATTGCTCTTTATTCTCACTTTAAAAATCTCCCCTCTTTCAGTAGTCCAAGGTGTGAGCATCTGTTTATTTCTTGAAAGAGAAAATCAGGTTTGATCATGAGGCACGTTTTCTCTCACGCACTAAATAACAAAATCTCTGCAGTAGGCCCGAAGGGGGAAAGTTTTAAAAAAGATCACTTTCAAAAGAATGAAATACGGCCTTTTCAAGGCTTTGGTTCAAGTACTTATCAGTAAGGAGCACTCCAGAAACCTTTTATCCCATCAAAGCACATGTCCTTCTCCTTCACTGATGGAGCTATAGAGAAAAGGCCATGCATAAATTGTGTTGCTGTGGCATAAATAATAAAGATGAAGACAACTGATTATTTTAAAAATCTGCCACAAATACAATTAGCTGAGTCCACTGCTGGGTTTCTACTTATGTTTCGACTAGAGAAATGTTTCACTGCAGTGTCTACTAGTGAAATGCTTATAAGTTTCAGAAAGGACAGCAGGCTGCTGTTGCCAGCACAAAAAATAAAGATGACCGGCTTTTCCATATCAAGACACTTTCCTGTCATGTTTTTACAATCAGTGTTTGACTTAAAAAAGAAAAATCTTTTCCCACTTAGTATGGCTGAGAGAGCAGGTGCTCTTATGAAAAAAAATCATTTTTTGTGCCTAATATCAACCATATGCTGGCCCCTGAAATGAGAAAAACTAAAGAGTGCAGTAAATTAAAATATGCTTATCCCACTCAGGCTCATGGACCTTTGAAGTCAAGCGATGAGTCGGTTGTAGCAGTGGAGTCTTACAAATACCAGAGGGCAAAACTGTGGTGGATCAATGGTGTGGTTTGAATGGGGAAACAGTGAAGCACTGAAGCAGCAGTGCCTGGGGGCTGGTATGCTGGGAAGCAGCTCTTGATGCTCCCTGTGGTGCTGTTCTACTGACAGATGTATAGAAGGGAGGGGCCATGGCTGTGCCATGGCGCCACACAGATCTGACCTTCCCACACACCCTGAGCTCCTCAATATATCCAACAAAAGGAGAATAGGGCAGTTTGTGTCTTCTATACCTTGTAATGGACTACGGTGCTATCCAAAGCCCAGTGAAGTCAATGGAAAGATCCCCACTGATTTCAATGGGCTTTGGATCAAGCGCCACACAGGCGGAGACATAATTACGTAAGAACGACCATATTAGGTCAGACGAATGATCCATCTACCCCACTATCCTGTCTTCCAACAGTGGTCAATGCCAGGAGCTTCAGAGGGAATGAACAGAACAGGCAATCATCGAGTGATCCATCCCGTATTGTCCACTCCCACCTTCTGGCAAATAGTCCAGGGACACCCAGAGCATGGGGTTGCATCCTTGACCACCTTGGCTAATAGCCATTGATAGACCTATCCTCCATGAACTTTTCTAGTTCTTTTTTGAACCCAGTTATAGTTTTGGCCTTCACAACATCCTCTGGTAACAAGTTCCACAGGTTGACTGGGCATTGTGTGAAGAAATACTTCCTTTTCTTGGTTTTAAACCTGCGACCTATTAATTTCATTTGGTGACCTCTAGTTCTTGTGTTATGAGAACGAGTAAATAACACTTCAATATTCACTTTCTCCACACCAGTCACAATTTTATAGACCTGTATCATATGCCCCCTTAGTCATCTAATTTCCAAACTGAAAAGTGTCAGTCTTTTTAATCTCTCCTTATATGGAAGCTGTTCCATACCCGTAATCATTTTTGTTGCCCTTCTCTGTATCTTTTCCAATTCTAAGATATCTTTTTTGAGCTGCGGTGACCAGAACTTGAAGTATTTGAGGTGTGGAGATACTATGGATTTATATAGTAGCATTGTGATATTTTCTGTCTTATTATCTATCACTTTCCTAATGATTCCTAACATTCTCTTTTTACTACTTTTTTGAATATTAGGCCCACAGTATTTTGAAACAAACATTATTACTGTTAGGAACCTATGGTTATGTAGTTTGGTGTTTCCCAAATGGCAGGTCCTTATCCACCAGGTGGGTCACAGGAAGGTTCTGGATGTGTCGCTGGGCCCTAGGCAAATATACGCTTCTCCTGGGCCAGTACAGAGGGGAGGCCCTGGGATGAAATGTGTTGGAAAGCAAATCCACCCTGTACTCACCCTGCAGCGGCAGCTCCTGTCCCGCGGGTCTGCTCCCAGTTCCCTCCTCCAAACATTGCAACCTGGCACACACTCACAGCTCCACTCACTCAAATTTGCCTTGGCTACCCCTCTGTCACCTCTCTTGATATTCACCCCTTCTTGTCAACTGTTGAGAATAGGCCACTTCCACCTTAATTGATTTGGCCTTGTTAGCATTGACCCCCCACCACCACTTGGTAAGGCAACTCCCATCTTTTCATGTGCTGTAATATTTATACTGCTTACTGTATTTTTCACTCCATGCATCTGATGAAGTGGGTTTTCGCCCATGAAAGCTTATGCCCAAATAAATTTGTTAGTCTCTAAGGTGCCACAAGGACTCCTTGTTGTTTTCACTCTCATAGTGTTGCTTTGGGTGACATGTCTAATGTTGGCATCTCCCATGCTTTATATATGCCTCTTCCCTATTTCACTGTTGGACATAAGTGAAAAAGAAATTGCAATGTTGCCATCAATGGCTGGTCTTTCTGTCCCTGTCCCTCTAGCTTCCATAGTCTACGTTATGTGACAATAATAAAGTGAAGTGTCTAGACACTTGTTTTTATCTTTCCCAGTGGGTATTATGATCCTTTCTTATAAGCTATATTTAGTGATCCATTTTGCTAAGAACCATTACAGTTCATATTAAATATCCTTAAACTTTATACATATTCATAGATTAAATTAAAAGTCAATGTAGTGCTGTGGAAAATTACAGATTAACATTCCTGAATTTCTCTATTTATCCACAGATCAGGGACAACGTAAACAGTGGCAGTTCAAGCTCCCCTCACATCCTTCCATCTGCTTGCCCCAAGACTGATCCAAAGGACTACTTGTAGGGTGAACAGGTAGGTCACTCTCCATGCATTTTCCTTAGCACCTGTGCTAAGGCATTCAAAAAGAATTCCAGAGAATGCTAATCCTGGGGATGGAGAAGCACTTCTCATCATGCGTCTACTTATCGGAAACAATCGTTATCATTTCTGAGCCTTGTTGGCCTTTTTGATGAAAAATGATACCAGTTGTGACACTGGCATTATCAAAGTCCAATAAAAGGCTTCTTTAAGTTATTGTGTTTTAAAAGGTAACATATAGAGGAAAGTATTAAAATACACAATTAAGCATAAAAAATAATGTTAATTGAATGAACGTGTGAAACCAAACAAATGGCATAACAAAAACAGCTCATTCAATGACAGAAAAACAAACAAGAAATGATAACAAAACTCTCAGTAAGGTTTGGTCTACACGAGCAACGTATGTTGGTATGACTACATTGCTCAGGGAGGTGACAAAATCCACCTCCCTGAGTGACGTAGTTATACCGACTTGACACCCCCCCGCACTCCCTCCGGTGTTGACAGTGCTATGCCTACAAGAGGGCTTCTCCCATCGACATAGCTATCATCTTTTGTGGTGGTGGATTAACTATGCCAATGGGAGAAGCTC
The DNA here is from genome assembly GCF_002925995.2 of Terrapene triunguis. Classification (NCBI taxonomy): domain Eukaryota; kingdom Metazoa; phylum Chordata; order Testudines; family Emydidae; genus Terrapene; species Terrapene triunguis. The sequence continues at coordinate 37,351,933 of NW_020664372.1, forward strand.
TCCCATCAGCACAGGTAGTGTCTTCACTAAGCACTGCAAGGGTGCAGTCAGCTGTAAGTGCTGTAAGTATAGCCAAGCCCTAAATGTTAAAGGACAGTCGTTTGTGACCACTTTCCCTCCAAAGCTAATCCTGACTAACCATCAAAGACCTTTGGCATTTAATAGTTGAATGGCACTGTTCACATTCTAAAAGGTTCTCGGCTAGGTGGCTTGAGTGGTCAAAAAGCCCATTAGGATAAGGTTAAAATCAGCAATGGACAAACTGCAAAAGATTTAGAATTTGGGTTCTGTCCAGATAAACACCTAATAGTCTGGAGGATTATCCAAAGCTTATCAAAAACCCCTTGAGTTTGCAAAATTTAGCTGGAAATCTCACAGGAACACGTTTTTCTCATGCTATTTCCAGCTAAATATTACAGACTTGATTTGGATGAGCTTCAGATGATCCAAACTTATGGGTGCTAATCCAAATTGAACTGAACCTCTAACCTTTGGAGGGTTTCCTGACACTATCAACACTTCCGAATGGCAAAATAAAGAGAGAACCAAAAATGAAACAGCCAAGGAATTAAGAGATAAAGAAAGAAAGCCACATAGTAAATAGAAAAGTGCCATAAAAGCAAAAAGGAAAACATATTGCCTCCTTGAGCAGAATTTACCAGTAGCATCATGTAAAGAAACAACTTAATCAGTTTTTGATTTATAGAGCTGTAGCAAGAGGGGGGAAATTCTCAAGGCTTTGGAATACTTTTATTTTACCTTGCTAGACCAAAAACAGATTAGTTTCCACACATAAAATGTTTACAGTGAGTTAGTCTATAATGTGGACAGGACAAAATCTCGGACTCTGAAATGAGGAAGGCTACATTGTGTGAGTTACAAATAAATTGTATTAAGGCCTCTAAGGATGAGTATAAAAAAGTGTAAAACTAATTTGAAAGCACATGTATAAAAATTACCGTGACTGCAGCCTTTAAATTGGATGCTGCAAAAAGAAAGTTACTAATGATTGTTCTGATGCTGCTACCCTCAGAGTCTTGAGATTTTTGATTTTGACTTCAAAGGGAAGAAGGATCAGACCCAATATTTGCAATATAAAGCTTTCTTCATGATCAGTCTGCAGAGCAACAGGTATTGCAGCTCTTTCATGTGGACTGAAAAATATGCAAAGAGAAGTTTCCAGCTGAGACGAGTTTAGCACCGATTCTCTGACTGGGCCAGCAGGAGGTTCTCTTTTGGATCATGATCTGCTGCCTACAGACCACAGAGGTCCTGGTCCAATTTTCAGTTGCCATAACATTGATACATCCTCAACAGGCTAAATATTCTGCTACTGTAAATGGACTTATCTCCAATGACACCACTGGATTTTCACCCATTTGTACCAGCAGACTATTTGGCCTAACAAATTCAATCCCAAAAAAGGGGATTTGCTCTAGGGTCTTGCCACCAGTTAGCCAGGACAATAGAACTAGCTTGTAATGTTTTGAAAACTGATATCTCAGGATGCTGTGGTTACTGCATCATAAATAGCTGAGTGGAATATTTGCAAAACATTTGTCACTGAATTTTGCCTGTTTTCACAATAGCAACACTTCTGTAAAATTGTGGTATTTTTGCAAAATGTTTCACATTTTTAAAAAGTGAAGTTTTGTGACATATTTTCACTGAAAAATTTGCAGGTAATATTTGCTTAACTTTTTTTAAATTTTTAGTTGGGTTGATTGGTGAGAGGTCACATGGTATAAATTTTGGTTCCTTGATTGGTTGAGCCAATCCTTTGTATTTAGAAGGGAGGCATAAACCATTCTGATTGCGCTTTTTGGAAGGATAGGCTATAATTAGGAGTCTTCCTTTCAAATAATAAAGCAAAAATTAGTTCATCTTTTTTTACATCAAAGCAAAACTGATCAATTTGATTCACAATTTACCATGTATTTCCCTTTCATTACCAATACATATTATGCCAGATAAGTGTTTGATGTGTCACATTTACATAGTGTATACCTATTCATAGTTTTAACTGTCTGTATTTTCCTGAAAGGTTTGCTATATACTTTGATATTTTCCTCATCCCACATCAACTTTGATCTGACAAGAGTGTATTGCATCAACAGTGGCTTTGTTATAGTCTATCTGCTTGCATCACATTTGTTATGTTTCAGAGTAGCAGCTGTGTTAGTCTATATCCGCAAAAAGAACAAGAGTACTAGTGGCACCTTAGAGACTAACAAATTTATTAGAGCATAAGCTTTCGTGGGCTACAACCCATAATGGCAACTGCTCACTGAGGTCTATGCAGTGTAGGTGTAGCCGTGTCAGTCCCAGGATATTAGAGATACAAGGAAGATGAGGTAATATCTTTTATTGGATCAACTCCTGTTGGAGAGAGAGACAAGCTTTCGAGCTGCACCGAGCTCTTCTTCAGACCTGAAAGCTTGTCCCTTTCACCAGCAGAAGTTGGTCCAATAAAAGATATTACCTTGTGATGTTGCACTCTATATGCTTTATAAAATATGTTTGTAAGTGTGAATATGATGTAACTGGAAAATGCTTTATGCAAAATGTCTCTTGTAAGGTATCATTACAAAGCTTATCATTTACTGAGTGTGGTTATCCTATTTGTATGAATGTATCATTCTTGTATCTGAAACTAGGAATATGAAATATAACTCTGAGGTGCTATTGTAATTATGCAAAGTGTAGGCTATTAATGGTGGTTTGGAATCTTGATGGCTCCCATTGTCTGGACAATTGACTGTAGATGGCTCTGTTTACCTGCAAGCCTCCACTGCATACGTGTGGGCCAGTCCTGAAAGAATGGAGGAGGGCTCACAGGACATGTGAACATGTCACATGACACTGGAATCAATCTTTAACCTGGTGCTTTTCCATTTAGAAGGAGAGGTGGGAACCCAAAGAGAGACAAGGGTTACTTAATAAACAAAAGTGATTTTATTAAGTATAAAAAATAGGATTTAAGTGGTTTCAAGTAATAGACAGAACAAAGTAAGTTACCAAGCAAAATAAAACAAAACACGCAA
>NW_020664372.1:37355376-37397770 GCF_002925995.2 Terrapene triunguis
TTGCGTGTTTTGTTTTATTTTGCTTGGTAACTTACTTTGTTCTGTCTGTTACTTGAAACCACTTAAATCCTATTTTTTATACTTAATAAAATCACTTTTGTTTATTAAGTAACCCAGAGTAAGTGATTAATACCTGAGGGAGCAAATAGCTGTGCATATCTCTCTATCAGTTTTATAGAGGGTGGACAATTTATGCGTTTACCCTGTGTAAGCTTTATACAGAGTAAAACGGATTTATTTGGGGTTTGGATCCCATTGGGAGCTGGGTGCTGGAGACAGGAGTACTTGCTAAGCAGTTTTCAGTTAAGTCTGCAGCTTTGGGGTCATGGTTCAGACCCTGGGTCTGTGTTGTAGCAGATTAGTGTATCTGGCTCAACAAGACAGGGTTCTGGAGTCCCAAACTGGCAGAGAAAACGGGCTCAGAGGTAGTCTCAGCACATCAGGGGACAGTCCCAAGGGGGTCTCTGTGACCGAACCCATCACACCTCACCCACACTGAGGCCTATTCAGTTGAGTAAGGTCACCTTTCCACACAACAAAGAAGCACTTTTGCAGCAGCAACAGCACTGGCCAAAAAAAGAAGAAAAAAAAAGGAGACATACGCCCATCTTCAAAACAGGCACAAGTATCCCGGAGGGGGAGGGAGGGGTGTCACAGCAGGGTACAGAGGGAGAGGCGTAACATCAGCAGCATGGCTTCCTGATCACATGTCACATCCCATCCTAGCAGACTTAGAGAGCTGCTGCAGGCAAATGTCTGGCTAATTTTGACTAGAATTAGCAAATAATCAGGGACTCCGGATATGTTTTGAGTCCAGAATCTAGGGGCACAGTTTGTTCATACAGAGGCTAATGTTGATTTGTTGTTATTGCTGTTTATTTATATTGTGGTAATGCCCCCCAATCCAATCCTTGTGCTAGGATCTCTACAGCACATAAGAAAACAAGATCCATGCCCTGAAGATCTTATAGCTTAAAAAGACATAAAACAGACAGAATGTAGGGGAAAGAGGCACACCAATCGGCAATCAGCAAGTGTCTCTAGTTTAAATGGTAAAGCCCCATCTGCATCATCTGCGTGCTCTCTCTCACACACACACACCAGTCTGTCTGTCGGTACTCCTTGATGAAGAAGGAGCTACTCCTATGGGCTGGTTCTGCTCTCCTACCCTGCTACAAAATCTGGAGAGGAGGGTTCATTTCGGCAGGATTCATCATATCCGATATAGCCAAGAAAATATGTCCCCCTATTTTGCGCAGCTCGTCGTGGATCTGTAGTTATTGTTGCAGCCTGCATTATTAGATGGCTAAGACACTTAAGATGCATGAATGATTACAAAGCTGTAATCGCTGTACTTAATTAGATCTTGTGCAGGTCTAGTGAGGGGTCTAGAGTCAGTGCATGTCACTGCTATATTGAAATCTTCTTAATGCATAGCAAACACGAAAAACCAAATGGTCCAATGCAAAGTGCAAACAATTCACTGCCAGGAACATTTCTGCATTGGCAGGGGAGTGTAGAAAATGACAGTCGTCGGTCTTTTCCATCTCTGATATCTATATTTCTGTACTCAAACTGCTATGCTGCTGTTCCACTACCCCACTTGCTGTGCTAATTCTAGTGGAATATATGAAACTGAAACACCCTGGGAGCTCATTCTGCTAGAGGGGCCTGTTACTGTACTTTGGCAGCAGTTGGCAATCAGACTTAGCCGCTTTGTATTGCTTATTACAACTCACTAACCACTGCTGCTTTGAAAGGCTCCTGTGGTATTCCACTTTTGAAATGGTGGGTCTGTCACTAAAAATAGAATGTAAATGCTAAACTAATGACAAAGCAACAATTAAAATTGATCAGCCGTAACGCCAAGAAAGCAAGGAAATGCCCAACAAAGGCTATCATGGGATTCCTAATTCACACAACTGTGCCAGGGTTTCATCAAAAGGGCTTCAAAACTTCTTATTATTAATATATTTGTACTACGGTAGCACCTAGGAACCTTATCCAAGGATCAGGGCCCTGCTGTGCTAGGAGCTGTGTGGATAAATGTCAGAGACAGTCCCCATCTCAGAGAGCTCACTATCTAGCTGTCAGGCGGATGCAACTTGTGAACAAAACAATTGGTGGGTGTGAGTTGTCAGGATGGGGAAACAGTGAAACAATAGAGGTTAGTAGAAATGCAGAAGTCATGGCTCGTCATTTGCCTAACCAGTGCCAGATTGGAGTGATGTGTAGGCGTCCCAGCGGAAGCATATTTTGAGGAGGGATTTTAAAAAAGAGAATGGGGGAGGGGTATAAGGAGAGGGGTTTATAAACCTTCCCCTGCCTTGTGAGAGCTAGTGAACTAAATGCACAGAGGTGCTTGAGAAAGAATCAGACAAGTGGGTGATTGAGGCTGCCATCACCGGCAGGGCAGAGATGGAGGTGGACATCTGGACAAGTTAGTAGATCTGATAGATAGGATGAGGCTAAATGAGGAAGGGCCTTAATGGCAAAGGCAGATGCTTGTATTTGAGGTGATAGTGCGGGCAACCAGGGGAGGGACACAAAGAAGGGGGTGACATGGTCAGAGCAGTGAGCAAAAGAAGATGATCCTACCCAGAAGCGTTTTGAGTAGACTTAGCAAAGGGCAATGTGGCTGGCATCAAACCCAGAGAGGACGAGATTACGGTAATTGAGATGTGAGATAATGAGAACCCGAACAACAGTCTTGGCAGACTGGTCAGAGAGAAAAGGTTGAGAGCGAAAGGTTAGGTAATACAATACCTAATAGAACAAAGTTAGGGCCTGTCTACACATGGACTCATTCCTGATTGACTCAACATGTGGATCCTCTTATTCCAGAATAAGAGTGCCATGTTCCTGTTAAGCTTAGCACACATTCAATGTGCATCAAGCTAAACAGGAACAAGGCACTCTTATCAGTAATAGTTAAACAGGAAAAACTCCATTTGTAGACAAGCCCTTAGTTTAGGATGCTTTGTCAGCCTAGCAGGAAAATTCCATTGATTTGCTACTAAATACCACAATACATGGGTTACTTTATATATAAACTTATCTATATCTAGCAGCAAAATTATTATTATCAAAGTAATACCGGTGGACATTTCAATATTTCTGTGGTAGTATATGGTGCTGAGTTTATTCCCTGGACACTGGCATCTATGCTGCCAAATGTATGTTTCATTAAGGCTATATTCTGGGTGTCTCCATTTGTCATGCCTAACTTAAAACGCCTTAAAAGAGGCCTGATTTTCAGAAAGGGCTGAGCGTCAACTCTCTCAAAATCAAGACCCTTTGAGGAGTCTCAAGTTGGCCACCCAAAATCACTGGTCCCTTTTTGAAATCTTAGTCTTAAATGTGGTGGAGGGAATCCCATTGATTTGAGTGGGAAAATGCTCAACTTTAAATACTGTAGATAGGGTATTGCTGCAGTAAATGAGAATGGATAATGTGCTCTCTTCCCTACCCCAAAGAACCAGGGTTCCTATGAAGGTTCCTGTACCGGAATATTTTCTTTATATCTCCTCAATAACTAGTCAGCTTATTTTCCATTAATCTTAGTCAAAAATCCTGTGATTTCCTTAATACTTGCGTAATACCATGTAGATTTGAGGTCCTACTGAAATATAAATAGTTTAATATCCGAAAATAAGGAACGATCTAACAAAACCACTGTATAGCAAAATCTCATAGCTGGCTACCATTGAAAGTATTGTATAATCTTGAAGTTGTTTTTCAGTTATGGTGACTCATCTGAGTAACAACAAATCCTTTCCAAATATACATTCCAGGGCACATTTAACAAACAAAACACAACAACATTTTGTTTACAAAGATTTCCATTTGAATAGTATTCTGCACACTTAAATAACCATCCATATGCAAATTAATAAACATATTGTTTGGTTCCTCTTTTTCCCCGCACGTGGCACCACATTTTTTTTTCTGTTTGATTATTATTATTTATTACTGTGGTAGTACCTAGAGAGCCCAATGAAGGATTGCGCCCCTTTGCTAGACTCTGTACAAACATAACAGCCTAGCCCCATTGAAGTCAATAGTAGTTTGCCACTGACTTCAATGGGGCCAGGATTTCACCCACAGGGCCTTCAATAAGGGATTCTATACTTCTTCCACTGATGATTTCCTTACTTTTGCAGCTTTATGTCTGACTTCAGCTTCACTTCAATATGTGTTTCAAATTTTCAAATGGACACACAATTTCTCAACTGCAAAGGCAGTTTTTATTTCAGGCCAGGCTTCTCATGAGCAAAAGTAAATTTCCTACACAATACAGTGATAACCTGGGAAACTTACATTTTAATAAGAAATGATCATTAACAAAGGAAAGTGCGTGGGCTCATCTGCACGGGGAAATTGACCAGCATAGCTATAGAGGAATACTTATTACAGAATATCTATGCTGGACAGTTTCCTCCACATAGATAAGGCCTATGATTCACCATTACATTTCTATACCGACTAAACTGGAGCTGGTCCATCCTCATCAATGACCTAGGTAGCTGGGTAAGTGTTACTCTGAGCACATTTAAACCCCTTTGGCCTCTTGCATCACAACCATCAATAAGGCGACAAGGTCACCAAATTTCAATTTGCTCACAGTGAATGGACCATATAGAAAATCTCACTTCTTTAGTCTCTTTTAGATGACCTGGTTTAATGTACTGCAAATGAAGACCCTGGAGGCTAACAAGAGCTTAATACATAAGACACAGGGAGAGGGGGGGAATGCTGCTGGAAGATGGTTTTAGTTGTCTTTAATGACTCCTCACTGCAAACCAATGATCTTTCAGTAGTATTTGTTAATTATCAAAACAGTACCGTAGCCAATTTTTGCTCCCCAGTCCACAATGTAACCAATATAAAGGAGGCTATGTCCCTGTATGTGCTGTCTCTCCCCCACTTAGTGGGCAAGGGCTTCCAAAATGCACACTAGAGCACAGAATATTTAACTGAGACAAAGAGTCTAAATGCATTGCCTTATGTCGATACTGTATGTAGGGTTAAAAACCAAAAACACACAGATTTCATTTGGTAAGGCTGTTTCACAAAATAAATGAGTATGCTAAATTAGGCAAAGCCATCATTGTCTGAACTGGCAGTGGTCTGGAAGCAGGACCCTTTGCAGTGTGTTATCTTATGGCTGAACAGATTTACTTGCTGCTTAGGAGAAAATTTAGGAGGAAAAAAAGAGGGTTTCATCCAACTCAATCAATATTAGTCAATATTAGTCTGCACTGACAGAGCTAAAAGACAATTAGAGTGCACTCACCTCTTACTCTAATTCTGTAGTGTCAAAGATCAAATCAAATTGCAGCTAATGAGCAGCTTTCTACCACTGGAATAATGGATGCCTACACTGGGCAACAATTAGCAACTTCAGCCAACTGAATTGCAATCAAGGAACTAAAACCAACTACTGTATTATTTCAACAACTGCTGACAGTATCTAGTTGCTTGCAGGATGATGTACTGGCTTCTGCTAAATGCCCTCTGAGATATAGGGCAGCTACGTATTATATGGGGAATTGCATTCCAATTTTATGGCAACAAATCTCTTTTGTTTCTGCAAATTCAGCAGAGCTCTCCACTAGTTTAATCTCCTATTCATCCAATTTGTGTAAGGTGCTGAAAAGGATATGAAGACAAGAATGTCAAATGACACTGTCATTCAGATTGTTTGGTTATGCAGCATACACTGTAGAACAGAAATGTATTTTTTTGTTTGATTGTTATTTCACTGAGATGGATAGATAGAACCTGCCTGAACACTCTGCAAAATAGTTGCATACCCCATTGTGTCTGTTTAGTTTCTGGCATTTCTGTGGTGTTGTTGCCATTGGCATAGTATTTGGAGACCCAAACATTCAACCTTCCAAGAAGCAGATTCTTTGGGGATTTTTTAGGAAAGGGTTTGCTTTGAAGATGTAAGAAAGCAACATCACAGAACATAAAAGTCCATCTATTTTAATTTTATTTTTGTGTTCCATGAATTTCTGCTACTTTGCTCTGTCCATAGGAATATATCCTACCATTCATTCTCCCCTGCTCAATGTTCACATAGCTATAAAAATGACATTTTTAATATATTTATCTGATATTCAGGGCCGGCTCTAGGATTTTTGCCGCCCAAAGCAAAAACAATTTTGGCCGCCCCCCCCCCCCCCCCGCTTTTTTTTAATTACCCCACCCCCGGCCCCGCCTCAACTCCACCCCTTCCCTGCCTCCTCCCCCCAGGCTCTCAAGCCTGGGAGGGAGGGGGAGAAGCGGCGCCCGCGCCGCGGCCGCTCGGGATCTCCCCCTCCCTCCCTCCCAGGTTTGAGAGCCTGGGAGGGAGGGGGAGAAGCGGTGCGCGAGCGGCAGCAGCAGCGGAGGTGAGCCAGGGTGGCCGGGGCACATTTTTAGGGGCGGCATTCTGGCGCCAGCCATGCCACCCCTAAAAATGTGCCGCCCCAAGCACCAGCTTGTTTTGCTGGTGCCTAGAGCCGGCCCTGCTGATATTGAACAAAGGCTTAACCTGTTTTAAACTGAACCCAAGTTCATTCAAGACCACACTGATTTCTGTACTTCAGTTTTACCTCAATCTTCCTCACTCTCCCACATTTCTCTCTTTTCTTCCCTTGCTAACCTTTCCCCTTCCCCCCTCCTCCGCCGCCATCACCACAATTAAAATTAATAGATGCAAATCCCTCTTTACATTTACAAAGTAAAGCATTTAGAGTTATGTAGCTTGGATTGTATTGTGCCCTACCTGTGTATTCTTCAGATTATTATTTAACACAGTAGGTCACATCAACATCTGGTCAACTCCTCATGTTCATGTTACCCTACCAATACCAGCATCCTCGGTATAACTGTCAAATGATCTCAGTAAGTTTTGGCCTTCATGGAGAAATCTATGAGGAACCCCATAGGGAATACTGATATGTTTGAGGTCTTCCTTTGAAGACACATTGCCTCTGATCTCAAAAAAAGACTGTGAACCTTCTGATGATTCTTCTTTCCAATCATATCAATATCCAGCAGTGCTGGCACAATCCTCACCATTGCAGCATGAGAGCTCTGCTATAATTAATCTTTATTCTGCTGATTTCCTTTCCTGAGTGATTTCCTTTCTAGCTATATATTCAATAGAGAGGAAGAAAAACGAGCACTGAGGTGCAGCTCGGTTTCTGGGTTTATGAAAATACATAGTGCATGCTGGCCAAACAGATTCTCAAAATATTAACCACCTTTCTAGAAACCGCTCTTTCACACCTATCAAGCAGATACTGTTAAAAATAAACTTATGAATTATAGAGGAGTTTTTGCCTCTTTAGTCCATAGGAATTAATTATTTGATTTTAAAATACATTAGCCAATATGCTTCCCACTTGCTCCTAAGGATTTAGGGGACCAAAATCAAGGAAAAAGCCAGAGTGATACCAAGCAGAGTGTATGCTGGATGCTTCCCTTCAGTCTAACCTCCCATTATTACCACTTGTTATTGTACAGTATATACTGCAGTATCTCTCAGTGTCCCCAGTCCCTAGCAGGGTCCCATTGAGTTAGGCGCTATATAAAAACACAGGAAGATGCAGTCCCTGCCCCAAAGAGCTTACAATCTAAGAGGAGCTTAAGATCTAAGCAGCATCTGTTTGGTCCCCGAACTATGTGTAAGAAGTAAGCAGGCCAAAATTGAGGGGACGAGCCAGATGGCCAACAACCCACAGGAAAAAATGTGGAAAGTTAATGGAACCAGTGGCAGTAAGTGCATTTGGCAGAATTACAGATCCAGAGACAAGCCTGGCCTTGCTGTGATACCTTGGCTGACAAAGGTTTGCAGGGGAGCATAAAGGAGAATCCCTCCACCCAAATGCACAAGAACTCCAGGGTTGTGAACCTTGATCCTATGGATCCAAAACTCCTGGTCTTCCACTGCCAGTAGGGGTGCTAATCCCATGTACCAAGGCCTGATCTATACTACAAAGTTAGGTTGATATAAGTTGCCTTGGGTCAACCTAGTTATGCATGTGCCTACACTTATTTGTCTCTCACTGATGAAAGCTCTCCATTACACCAACATAGTAACACCACCTCCCTGAGTGGCATTGAGCCAGGGTCAATGTGCTGATGCCGACACAGCATAAATATAGACACTGTGTTGCCTATGTTGACTTAACAGACGTCCAGCAGCTGTCCGAGAATGCCTAACACTGACTGCTCTGGTCACAGTTGTGAACTCCACTGCCCATGGGTCACAGAGCCTGGAAGGCTCCCCCCCCCCCCCCCCCCCCCCCCCCTAAAACCCCCCCCCTTTTTTAAATGCTTTTCCTGATTGTCCATCTTGGCAAGCCCACCTTGCAGTTCTCCATTGTTGTGTGCTACTGCCCAGCTGATAATGCTGGCTACACACTCCAGCTGTGCTCTGGTCTAGATATTGGATCTCCTGGGCCTGTGGGGAGAAGAGGCTGTGCAAACACAACTATGGACCAGCCATAGAGGCCTGGACACCGACAAGCAGACCGCATGAGGGATGGAGGAGAAGGAGTATGACAGGGACCAGCAGCAATGTCACGTGAAAGCGAAGGAACTGTGACAAGCATATCAGAGAGCTAGGAGGCCAGCAGTCAATCCCATGTCAAGCTGCAGACCTGCTGCTTTTACAACAAGCTGCATGCCATACTTGGTGGAGGCCTAACCACCACTCTGCATGCCACCATGGATACCTTCCAGGAGCCGGAGCCCCAGACCCCTGGCATGGACTGGAAGCAGGAGATGGAGGAGGAAAAGGAGGAGGATTGGGGACATGCGATTGTGGGTCCAGCTATGCCATGAGCCAGGACCTATTTGAAATTCCACTGCGGTTCAGTCAGTCCCAGCAGTCAAGCACAGGAGAGCCCTAGGCAGGGGAAGGAACCTCAGGTAAGTGTGTAAATTTATTTCCCATTACAGTGATGGCACCCCCAACTTAGCAGGACACGGCTATAAACTTCATTAATTTACTCATACAACAAGAGGTAGTGGCACAATCGAGAGGTAGCCTTGTGATCTGCTTTTCATTCCTGTCAAGGCTGATTCCCCACTCTAGCACTTGGAGTGCAGAAGGTGGGAGCCTGCAAGGACTCTAAAAATTAATACTTGCCATTCCAGGCTTGTATTAAACTCCCAAGGTTACAGCTTCTCTCTGACCTTGGATGGGTAGATGCTGCCACCACCCAAGTGCAAAAACCCCTTTGAGAGACCAGGAAGGCGCACTTGGGAATTCCTTCCTGTGGGGTACCCTCCCCCACTCTGGGGAAGAGCTGAGAAAGAAAAAAAAGAAATCAGCTGTGGCCACCAGTTAATTAAAAAAACCCATGTGCACAGACCTCTTAAGACACAGAACTCCAATCCTGTTCTTAAAAAAGGTAAATTTTATTTTCAAAGAAAGTAAGAAAATATATCTGAAAAACTCAAGCTATTGCTAGATTTTAAAAGAGCAAGTACAAGGATTAAGCATCAAGAATAGCTTTCTTGAGGTCCAGTTTAAGGGTTACAAGCAAAACAAAAGCACCTGGGGTTAGCGCAGAGGAATCCACAAGCTGTAAAGAAAAAAAAAGAGCTAAACCTAATCGCATCTTCCTAGACTTTTCCTGATCTACTTACATATCTGGGGGTTTAAATGTTAGTAGTTTCTAGGTATACCTGGCCCAAGTTTTTTACAGCATAGTTGCTCTGTCCCCCTCTTCCCGGGAGAACAACCACAGACAGACAAAGGGGAAGTTTTTTCACAATTTTTAAAAGTTCTAGCCTTCCCGTTGGATCTTTTGGTCAGGTGCCCACTCCTTCCTTTTACCTATGCATAGCCGGGAGACTTTTTAACCCTTTACAGGTAAAGCAAGTACAGAACAGTTACTAACAGGGATTTTATAGCTAACTGGCTGGCTGGGTGCCCATAAAAGGAAGCTACCCACCCCCTCTTCATTTATCACAATTCTCCTGTACAGTTAGGCAGAGGGGGGGGGCATGTGGAGCAGTTTGATAAGCTACACAGGGATGTCCCTTGAACCCTTCTGAGAGATCAGATAAAACTTCCATGGAGGTGCTCTGCAGTCCTCTCCTGAAGGTCTCTAGGGCTGGCAGCCTATTTCTTCCTCCATGATAGGACACTTTCCCATGCCAGTCGATGATAACTTCAGTACCATTGCCATACACAGGCTAGCCACATATGGGCCTGAGCAGCTTCTGGATGCCAGCGGCAGCTGTGCTTCCTGTGCATCTGTTGCTCTCAGGAGGGAGATATCAGGTAAAATCATCAACACCTGTAGAAAATAGTGCCAGCATTTGGTGCTGTTGTCCTATATTCATAGATTCATGCAACCGAAAAATTCCCTCCTAATTTCCCTCACCCCTGGTGGGTCATACTCACCATGGTTGGTGCTGTGAGTGGCGCCATGCACAAACGCTCCCAAACAGAAGGGGCAATAAGCGTGTCTCATTTAAAACTTTAGGGGAGGAATGGAAGGGAGTTTGGAATCTTAAGTTTTGCTGTCTGCTGTGACTATCTGCAGCTGCTGCCACTGTGGTGTTGAGGATCTCCCCTCCACACCCACAGAAAACCTGAGCTAGATAAGGAGGAGAAAGAAGAGGACTCGGGAATACATGTTCAGTGCTGCATCAGACCATGGAGCACAGGTTCTGGAGGGTGAACGTTGCAGACAGCCTGGAGAAAGAAAGAAAGCAGAAAGGAGACAGGCCCAGAAATCCCAGTAGGAAAAGGAGAGAGAGAAGCACCAGGACATAATGGGGCTTCTCCAACAGCAAATAGATGCTGCAGACTCTTGTGGACCTATAGGTTCAACAATCCCAGGCTTGCTCCCCTTTGCAATCTATGGAAAACTCTAGTATAGCAGCTCCTTATACATCCCCTCAACATTCCATCTGGCATCGGGGCCACATCTCTACCCTACCCCTCCATCCTGGGGGACATTAAGGACAACCACAGTTTCACATACACTGTGAGGGCCACAGTTGATGTATGTGTAGCTAAAATAGATATGAATGTTCCTTCCCCTTCTTTAAGCTCTGGTCCATACATTTATTAAGGTTTTAACTTGCACACGATTTTTGAAGTATTTTTGTTAGTCAATAAACGCTACTGTTTGGAAATCAATTCATCTTTATTAGTTCCCGACATATGCTGCAGAATGCCTTGCAGTAGTGAAAGTACCCTCTTAGTTGTTGACACAACTCGTAGGATCAGTGACAAAAACAGTGTAATAATCATAAATGTCCAGCAAGCACCACAAAATTAATAGGTGCATTGTCCGTGTTATATTCCTAGATTTGCACCAAGCACCACACAGTTCCTAACAGGTCCCCAAACTGCAGATCTGGGTAGTGCACAGTCCACCACACCTCATTACTGTGGCTTGCTGTTAAAATGCTCTTTCAGAGCCCCCTCCCCCGAGCAGTTTAGCTCGTCTGATACCCCTTATGGCTGGTTGTTCAAACTCAGCAGAGAGCCGCTCCACCCTCCACCCCAACAGAAACATTTCCCTCTTTGCTTCACAGATATTATGCAGGACACAGCAGGCAGCTATAGCCCTCAGGATATGGTTTTCACTGAGATCCGATCTTGTGAGTAAACAGCACCAGCACCTCTTCATTCTATCAAAAGCACATTCAACTGTCATTCTACACCTGCTGAGCTGGTAGTTGAATCTTTCCTTGGTGCCATCGAGGTGGTCCGTGTACGGATTCATAAACCAGGGGAATAAGCAGCAGGCTGGGTCCCCCAGGAACACTATTGGCATTTCAACATTCCCAATGGTAATTCTTTAGTTGGGAAAGAAAATCCTTGCTTGTGGATTTCTGAAGTCCTGTGTTCTTAAAGATGGGAGCATCATGTGCCTTTCCTGACCAGCCACCACTGATGTCCATGAAGCATCCCCGGTGATCCACAACCACTTGCATAACTATAGAAAACTAGTCCTTTCTGTTGATGTACTCTGTGGCAAGGCAGTCTGGTGCCAAAATAGGGATATGCATGCCATCTATCGCCCCACTGCAGTTTGGGAACCCCATTGCTGCAAATTCATCCACTATGTCCCACACACTGCTGAGAGTACAGTCCTGCACAGCAGGACACAAGTAATGACACTGTACATTTGCATGACAACGGTGCCCAAAGTGGACTTTCCAACACCAAAATGATTTCCCACTGACCGGTAGCAATCCAGCATTGCAAGTTTCCACAGTGCAATTGCCACACACTTCTCCACTGTCAGTGCAAGTCTCAGTCTGGTGTCCCTGCACTAAAGGGCTGTGGTGAGCTCAGCACACAGATCCAGGAATGTGGCCTTGAGCATCCAAAAGTTCTGAAGTCACTGCTCATCATCCCAAGCCTGCATTATGAGTAAGACTACAAGTCCTTCATGGAGGTCACGGATTCCGTGATTTTCCGGGACCTCCATGACTTCTGCAGTGGCCAGTGCGGCTGACTCCAGAGCCGCCTGAGCAGCTGAGGCAGCCCTGGGGCCAGCTGCACCGGCCATTGCTTGGGGAGCCCAAGGCAGCTGGTCCCAGGTGCTGCCCCAGAGCCGCAGTCTGAGAGCAGCAGCAGTGCACCCCGGGCTGCCCTGTCCCCAGCAGCAGCAGCGGCGCCCCGGGCCACCGCCTTCCCCAGCAACAGTGTCAGGGCCTCAGGCCACCTCGTACCCCCCAGCAGCAGTGGTGGCACACTGGACCCCCACCCCTCCAGCAGCAGCAACAGCAGCAACAGCAGCGTCCGCCAGAGTGCCTGCCCCACTCACTCCTCCTCCCCCCCCCCCGAGCACCTGCAGCACCCTGGAGCACCTAAGATTTAGTCATGAGTATTTATAGTACAAGTCATGGACAGGTCACAGGTCCGTGAATTTTTGTTTATTGCCCGTGACCTGTCCATGACTTGTACTAAAAATACCCATGACTAAATCGTAGCCTTAACTATGAGGTGATCTCACCAGTCAGTGCTCATTTCTCAGACCTAAAAGCAGCACTGCTCCATGACTGCCACCAACAATCTTGAATTGGTTCTTGCTAGGTCTCACAGCCATCTGCCCTCCAGAAAGTCCCATTATGTTCCCCACAGCTCTTCTTGTGGCTCTGCAAGTACCGGAGGATCATATGTCCTGTGCTTACAATGCTCATGACAATACTGCAGAGTTGTGCAGACTCAATGTTTCTGTCAGATGGCAGTCAGTGACAAGTCCTGTGCAGGTTTGTGGGATTTTCAAAAGAGGCACAAAAATTATGGGCTAGAGATGACATTATTGGTAGGGAAAGTTTCATGATAGAAACTTGACCCCACAGTCCCAGTCACCCCTGCACAACTCATTTCTGCCCCACCATGCATTGCCAAAACTTACCCAAATAGAGTGCGCTGGACAGAGGTGAGTTGCACACTGGGATACCTCGCCATGGTGCACTACACCTAGCATCAAAACAAGCGCTGCTGGTGAGTACATGCAGTGTCGACGCAAGGAGCCAAGTACGCATGCACACAAGTGATATACTAATGGCTGTGGCAAAAATTGTTAGTGTAGACATGCCCTGAGGGTGAGGAGTGCATGCTCACAGTCTTTGGCAACAGTGAAACTCCATTGGGTTTTGATCAGTGTCTCTCTCTGCCTGGTTGTGCTTGGGAAGGGATCATGCGAATAATGAGGAGTTAGGCCTGAACACGAAAGCCAGTGTAGACCAGCCCAAAGAGTTAATCAGGAATAGCTGTTCCTGAATAACTCCATGGGTAGACAAGCCCTAAGCCTCAAATCAGTTCTTAACAGATGTGTCTGCATCGCAAATCTGCTCTGCATGATTAATGCGCTTGCTGGAAGTCCCAGAAGAGGCTAAGGACTGAATAGGCCAGGGAGAAGCCTGAGGCCATGTCTACACTAGTGAACTTACAGTGGCACAGCTGTACTGATGCAGATGCACCGCTGTAAAATCGGTTGTGTAGCCGCTCTATGCCAATGGAAGAGAGTTCTCCCGTCGACATAACAAAACCGGCTCAATGGTAGCTATGTTGGCAGGAGAAGCTCTCCCAGCGACATAGCGCTGTGCACACAAGCACTTGTGCCGGCCAAACTTATCTCGCTCAGAGGGAGTGTTTTTTCACACTTCTGAGTGACATAAGTTTTGCCGACATAAGTGGTAGCGTAGACATCGCCTGAACTACCCTATAAGAGAGTTAGTCCTTCCAAAGGAGAGTTGAAGCATAATAATGTCAGCATTTAGATGACCCACTGACATTGAATTTCATTCCTCTATTGCTGTGAATAGGTTCAGGGAAAGATGAGTTTAAACTTTTGCTGCTGTTATAGGGTCCAATCCTGTGAGGTGCTAAACAGCCCAAATCAATGGCAAATTCCAGGTGAAATCAACAGAAGTTGGAGCACAGCATGGACTTTGCCAGCCCCAAAGGCCAGCTCTGACTACAGTGGTGGTGTCTGCAATGCAGGGTTTCTTAGTCCTGGTCTGTACTTAGCATTTAAATCATCCTGGCTACATCACTCAGGAGTGTCAAAAATTCAACCCCCCTGAGCGCCATAGCTTAGCCGACCTCACCCGATGTATAATTCTTCCTTCGATGTAGCTACCACCACTTGGGGAGGTGGATTACTTCCATCAATGGAAAAACCCCTCTGTCAACGCAGGAAGCATTTACACTACGTTGCAGCTGCAGCTGTGTTGCTGTAGCACCCATAGTGTAGACATGCCCTTCCGTTAAAAGGTGCAAAGACAATAAAAATCAGATATCCTCAGGGTTCCGACAAGATTAGCAGGAGCCCCACATTAATTAACCACATACAAAGAAACTGGAACTCATGGTTAATCTGTACATTTTTTGTCTGATACTGTTTGGCCAAATCCTGCATTTAAACAGTTGCCTTTTCAACCACACCCATATGGGATAGAACCAAAGGAGTTACTTTAAACTTCAGCTGCTCTATGGTGATGAAAGAGCCCACTGAACTTGCTTTGTAACATGAATCTGAATTTACTGAGGTTGGAGCTGAGCCGTTCGCCTTTTTTTCTGATTAGATCTACCCATTCATCAACATCAGTAACCTGGGAGATCAGGACTACCTTTTGTGTTTGAACTCCAAAGGGTTGCATATTTCACTCTAAACAAAAACAACAGCGACAGCACCCCATTACACGCTGAGATTTGATGCTATCTTTGCAACCGTTTTTGTGCCAGCAGCAATGGATGAGAGACTGTCAGGTTAAAAGGCTGCAAAACCAATACAGCAGAGAGGGCAAATGCTGACCTAGTTTTTTCCCTGAAGATTCTTCAGGCAGGAAACCTTCTCTCCCCATCCCATCGGGTACATTATAGTAAGTTACAGTGCCTGAGCCTGGTCACAGGTATAAATCTACTGTACACAGTGGAAGGGGGTTTTGCCTACAAATATATGTAGCCTCTTTTTGCCTCGGGAAGGGAACGTTCCTTCATGTTGTTTTCACAACATTGGAGTCCACACATGTGGTGACATTGCCACCTGGTTGTGCAGTATGCAAAATTTAGTATTGCAGGACTTGATTCCTCATGAAGGAACTCCAGTTTTATGCTGGTTCAACTCCATTGAAACCAGTGGAGTTATGCCAGTGTAGAACTGGTGTAATGCAATGATGAATCAGTCCTCAGAGTCTGAGTAACTGCACGGTTTAATTTTCCAAGGGCAAGATTTTAATTTCTTGTTTACTTATGTTGCTTATTTTCTGCACAACTTGGAAAAAATACCAAGGGCCAGAGCCACACCGGGTGTAAATCAACATAACTTCATTGACTTACTTGGAGCCACACCAGCTGACACCAAATGAGGATCCATCCCAGCAAGTGGAAAGAGTTCTTCACATTTCCTCCTAGTTCTGTTGTTTTAATTTGTGTTTCCAGCAATACTGCTCCCCTTAATCCCCTTCATTTATTTAGTATTTGTTTCTGGTAACACCCATAATGCATTCATGTGCTTTCAAAACATAAAACAAGGAAAGAGTCTCTGTCACAAAAAACTGTTAAGCTGGAGCACATATTTATAATTTTGAAAGTCCATAATTATTTTTAAATAGCGAGTTAACAGTATCACGGCATATCCAAAACTATCATTTCAATGTAATTGCATTTGTATGTTGCCAAGGTTATCGGAAATTAAAATGTTAAGGATGTGGATATTTAACTACATACAATATTCTAGAACTCTGCAAACAGATGGCTTTAAATCACAAAGCTGACAAGACTGTAGTATTCCATTCACTGTAGGTCAGATTTGTGGTACAAATTCTTGACAATAGGTTTATCGTTGACTGGAGTATACAGTGTTATTTGTTTCAGTTATTGATTACTACTACAGTAACATCTCTTGGCACTTAAATCCATCCATGAAAAAAACATGGCAGATATGTACAGGCACTCTATGTTAGGAGGAAGATGTGCTGCCCAAATACAAAATAACTGTTCCTCACTGTTAACCTCAACCCAAATTCTGCCCTCAGAAATGATATGCAAGTACTATTGACTTAGGCCTGAACTTACAGTGAGCTCTGTGCAGGAAGACCCATGTGTCTGTAAGGATCTTATTGCGTGACTGAGCTGTTAAATGGGGGTGAGGATGAGGGGCGCTGTGCATGTAACCATAGGCAAAGCAGAACCCTGATCAGTTAACTCCATTTTGTTTTAAAGTTGCACAGAGACTCTTTTCATTTAATAGAGAGCAGTAAGGTGTTAAAAATTTGCATATTTAAAAGATATGGTTTTTTCCGATTTTGGAGGAGGCTTTTTCTCCTGGATGCTATCACATTAGATTACATTAGAAATGTCACATTACTTCACTTTGTGCTTGATGTGACATGATTAACTAAACGTGATGAGATGCAGTTTGAAGCAATGTGACACACAGAGTCACGGTTGTTAATAAGAAAAAATAGAAAAGTTATTGCAGTGATACGGTTGTGTATTGATAGTTTTCCATATATCTTTGCAAGGATACTGCCATAGCTAGCATCCATTAAAAAGAAATACGTAACACTTTGTGATGGGACATACTTACCCTTCGGGGTTCAGGAAGGGATTCCTTCTAGGCTACCACCACCTCACTCTAAGCTGTCTCCAGAGAAGAAATTCCAGTACCTATTTTTCCATTACCATGGCTCTTTCAGGACCAGCAGGAGTTAAAGAAGTGACAGAGATTAAAGGAATGGCATTTATTTCACTGATGGGCCTTTTGAACTTGCCAGTTGTGGCTATGTAACTTGCAGACCTTACCAGGTGAGGCTGAAGAGGAAAGGCAGCAAATCAGTGATGTGATACTAGAGGAAAGCTCTCGAGTGGAATGTTTTGAGCTATTTGTTCAATAATTGCTGATGTTAAGACTATAATGAAAGAGTGGGCCTGGGACTTAGTGCATAGGAGGCCATTGTGGGTCCTATGGTTTTTATTATTAATGTGATGGTCTGCAAAGGTCACATAAGCTCCATGAATGATGGTTACATTTTGTTAATTTTTGGGTGGGGCTTTGTTGGATGGTGATTCTCTAAAGCAGAGACAAAGGAAAGGAAAGGGACATGTAAGGGTAACTGGGAGGGGAGGGGGTGGAAGGAAGACAGGTGCAAAGGAAGATGTGGACAGGTGGAGTGAAGTTGATGTGAAGAGACCCTGAGGGAGGAGGTGGGAAGGAGTGGCTGAGGGGGGAAAGGTGGGGTTGCTTAGGCCCTGCGGCCTCCATGCCTTATAACAGTGGTTTTCAACCTTTTTTCATTCGAGGACCCCTACAAAGTTTCAAATGGAGGTGTGGACCCCTTTGGAAGCCTTAGACATAGTCTGAGGATCCCCAGGGGTCCATGGACCACAGGTTGAAAACTTCTGCCTTATTAGATTAGTTTGTAAACAGCCTAAAATAAACACAGTGCTCCAAGAAGAGGAGACCTTGTTCTCTATCAAACAAAGAGTCTGGTGCACCTGTGTGCCAGGGAAGCCTGGGCATGCTTACATGTATGTGGTTATGTTAGACTCGCAGTAGAGGTCTCCCTACCGGATAGGGAGCAGGCAGATACTGGACACAGTGTTGGTATATAATACTCTAAATGCTCTTTATTGATTACAAAACAAACCTTACTCATTCCACATTCACACCCAAAACATACTATACCAGAGTCCAAAGGTCAGAATGGTCCCGATGGCCAGTCGAGATTCCTTCCAATCATAAGATCATACGATGTGGGGAGCCGGCAAAAAACACATCTATATTCACACAGGGCTCTGGATCAATAAACGACTCCGATTTGCAAAAATCATAGGCAACCATTTATAGCCCATTCCATCGTGTCATCCGTTCTTTGCCTTTGTTTACTAGGCCTTCTACCCACACAGTTCAGAAGAGAAAATCCTGGGCGGGCCGCCATGATCCATGGTGTGTCATTTCCTCCAATTCTTATACAATTTTATATCAGTCCAGCTGGTGTTGTTTCCTCTTCTGCTGATTCCCTGTATTTTTCTCGGAACATAACAAGATTGTTTTTGCACAAATAGTTCTAATAGTTCTTGACCTTAAGTTCTTGCTTTGGTTGCCAACTTGCAACACTCGTGTCAAGCACGTGCCATTCATACCAGGCCTCAATGATCTATAACATATTACATGGATATGTGAATCACTATATATATATACACGAAGTGTTAAATCATGAAAATCTTCCTCAGGACAGAAATTCTGAACTTTTCACAAGCTCTAACTGTTGTGTATGTATAAGCTTGTGAAAAGTTCAGAATTTCTGTCTTGAGGAAGATTTTGATGATTTAACACTTCGTTTTGTTTCAAAATCAGGATGAAAAGTCAAAACATCTACATTTTGATTTGAAAAATGTCAGATGAAACACTTCAACCTTTTTTATCAAAATGTTTCATTTTGGTCTTATTCGATACTGAATTGTGTCCGCCTGAGCTGCCACGGTGTGTCTCAGCAATTATAGTTGAGGTGCCTCATGAGCCCATTCTCCTCTATGGGCCAGAGAACAAACTACTTCTTACATCATGCACCACACCGTGGCCTCCCAAGAGGCCCTGAAGCAGTTCAGCCAGAAGGGAGGCCACAGTGCATCCCCTGGAGATGTACTCCAGGGAAGGAGTCTGTCCCATAGTGGGGGATTGGTATGAGGCACCTGAACTATGACTCAGATGAGGCATTATAGCAGCTCAGGCTGACACAGATTAATGTCAAACAGACACAAAATGACATGCTCAGGTTTGGTTTGGCACAATTTTCCATCAGAAAGTGCTTATTTGACAGAATCAACACATTCTAGAGGAATATGTCAATTCTAAGTAAACGCTTCATACAAACCAGGCAGTGAGGCTTTTTCTGACTATTCCTGTTTGGAACATTAAAATATAACAATGCAGATTTTTCTGTGAAACAGAAATTCTGGGTCCTGCACAGTTCTAGTAGGTAAGGTAGGAAAATCTACAGGAATCTTGGAATGCTTCAAAGAGTGCCTAGCTTGTGATGAAAGCCCATTCTTTTCAAGATCCAGGTCAAAGTTTCATTGCTTAGTTCCCCCCGACCCCTGGCCACTCAAAGTAGAGGTATCAATTTAAAGAGAATGTTGGTAGGTTATATTTTTGGACTGTCACATGGACACTGTCAGGTTTAACAATGTTCTTGAGTAAAGAATCACAGAGGCCAAAAGTCTTGAGTCAGATGTTTGCCATTTAAAAATTTCTTCTGATTTTTTGATAGATACATCCAAATACTAGTCCTGATGGGATGCTGAATAGGCTTTGATTACAACTGTTGAAGTACCAGGCAACTTGACAAGCACAGTTTAGTCATTCATGGGTCATAAAATGTCAATAGCCTTATTTAAACGAATGGTAAAAGTGGCTGGGTATCTGTGTGGGAGGATTAGAACATATTCATAATGAAACACTCTGGCCATGTTTACACGTACAGCACTGCAGTTGCGCGGCTGCAGCACATCTGATGAACACGCGCTATGCCAATGGAAGAGAGCATTCCTGTAGGCTAATAAAACCACCTCAGCGAGCAGCAGAAGTTGTGTCATCAGGAGAAGCTCTCCTGCGGAGATAGCACTGTGCACATGAGCACTTACGTTGGTGTAACTTATGTTGCTCAATGGGGTGATTTATTCAAACACACCCCCGAGCAACATAAATTTTGCTGACGTAGGCTGTAGTGTAGACATAGCCTCTGGTACACCCATTGTGGGGGTGAAGAGGGGTGGGGAGGGAGATTAGAGGTGGGAGAAGGGTGGCAAATAGCAATTGCTTATTGCTCTGGAATCCTTGGCTGACAGGAGCTAAATATGTGTCAAGTTTGATAAGGGTTTTGTTTAACTCCCAACTCACATATGAAACAATATGGATCCAAGATTTCAACTGAAATATAAATAGTATTTGCTATGCACTTCTCCTAGGAGACACCGTGAAAAAAAGAGCATAGACAGGGCAGCAAATAAATAAATATAATAAAACCATTGAGTTAAGAAATGGAGCAGAATAAAATGCAAATATGGAGAGACTCAGATTGATCTACACTCATAGATTCATAGACTTTAAGGTCAGAAGGGACCATTATGATCATCTAGTCTGACCTCCTGCACAATGCAGGCCACAGAATCTCACCCACCCACTGCTGTAACAAACCCCTAACCTATGTCTGAGTTACTGAAGTCCTCAAATCGTGCTTTAAAGACACTCAAAAGTTATAGCAGCATAGCAACACACTCTAAACGACATAGCTATGCCAAAAAACAAAACAAAACAGGTAGCCATCACTATGCTCACACAAGAGTGCTTTTATCAGAATAGCTAGAATCATTCAGGGAGGGGGTGTTCCTCCACCAGCAGAAAACCTCTTTCTGTGGGTGCCCGTTGCACCTACACTGGGGGCTACGCCAGCCTAGCTAGTAGAGGCTCTGTAGTGTAGACATTGCCTGAGACAAGGAGGAGAAATGTGAAGAGAAATGTAGTGTGTAGGCAGCACTTACGGACCAACCACTTGTGCCAGTCTGGCTTTGGGAAGATGCATCTTTCTGTAATATGTAGATAAGTCTTCCCTGTTGAGAGAAAAACAGCCTGTTTTTTTTCTTCTTAATAATGAAAAAGAAATCTAAACATGCCTTACCTTAAAGGACAGGCCACATGTACACCCTGGCCAATGTTATCCATGTCAGTTCTGGCATACTATTTCTATGCTGCTACTCCTGGTGGCAGCTGCCTCTCTTTGGACCTCCCTGGTCCTGCCTTTCACATTTTCCTGCCTCCCAGCACCCCACTATCCAACCTTATCTTCCCCTGCTTCTCACTCTGCCTCACTCCCTCAGCCTTCTGGTGCACTGGATGTGCCTCACCTGTTCCCATCCCTCCCCTCACCCAGTCTTCCCACTCCTTGTATACTTCACCCTTCTTCAAATCGCTATAGTTGCGCAACAGCTGATCCCTCCCCATGTCTCCACGATGTCGCTCCTTCCAAAAAGCCACTGGCATTCTACTCAGCTACTTACCCTGCATCTGCAGCTACCATGCCCCAGCTGTACTTCTATGTTCAGCAAACTAGTATGAGTTTCAACATACTGCCTCTTAAACAAAACTAAACACCCAAATAAGCATTTGTAGACAATTCTGCTTGCATGGTTAATGCCCCTCCGCTCCTCATTAGGCAGGTTCGGGGTTTTGGTGCAGTGCACACGTTTCTGGTTGACATCTCTGTTCAAGACTCCTGTGTAATGAAGCCACTGATTGTGAAGTCCTTGAACTCCAGTCAAACACTATTCTGTCTCTTTGCAGCTGAAATTGCCTGCATCCTAGTATATGAAAACTTGGAGAGTAGTTTAACTCACTCCCTATGATACAGAGACAGCAGTGTTCAGGACTGGAGTGATGGCACATCTGAATGAGCAATGTAAGGTGCTACAGGTTTTGCTAGTATCTACTGTGAACTGACAGTTTGCAGCTAGAATCGGGGAACTAGGTATTCTGTAATTTTTGTGGCTGAGGAATTGGCCAACAAAATTCCCCTCTTGGTACAGAATTGTGCTCCAGAATCTAAGCGTTCATTGATAAAAATGTAACAAACTAAAAACAAGCAAAACTTGGCCAGATTCGAGGCTTCTTTTGCAGTATCTTAGTCATGGAAATCGGCTATAATGCTGCCCTAAAAGGGGCAGCTGAGGAATCCTCAGGTAATATAGAGCCTTTAGAAGGCTTCATAACACCTACTCTGCTTGATTTCTTGTAGGGGATGCGTTGGGGGCATGCCTGGGTGGGTCCAATGCAGTCATAGATTACAGCAATCCTCAGACTGGAAGAGCGGAAATGGGGCTTAGTCACCATACCCTCTACCCGCCCTGCATGAGCTGAGCAGAGGGCGAGCGTGGCGCATATGAGAATCTGGTGCTGTGTTTCTAGCCCAGGTTGCAAAGAAAAGCTTGAATACATGAACAAAGCATCACCAATGCAGCAATATGTGCCTGAGTTTGCAGACAGCATGGAAACAATAGTTCTAAGAGGCATGGACTGTATCGTTTTGATATTGTCAAAAACAAAAATCAGGACCCTTTTTTATGGCTCTTTTTTTTTAAAAAAGGAATGTGAAATACTCACATGCACAGCCCTCTCTCTCCTTTCTTTCATCTGCTCAGCCTCAGTCAAAAAAGCTCCCCCTGGAGCAACAGAGCAGAACAAAGACAGGCTAAGCTCTGCCTCATCTTTCTGAGCCCCTCTGTCCCTCACTTCCTCCTCTCTATATAGCTGATTGTAGAGAGAAGGGGAGCAAAGGACAGAGAGGCAGCATCAGGTCCCCATTCTGCCCCTCCTTTACGAGAGACCAGAGCAGGGTTTTGTACTGACTAGATGGGGTCATTTACTAGGGTTACCATCCGTCCGGGTTTCCCTGGACATGTCCGGCTTTTGGGTCTTTAAATAGCCGTCCGGGGAGAATTTGTAAAAAGCTAAAAATGTCCGGGATTTCCCCTCGGATGGCTATCTAAAGACCCAAAAGCGGCTGACAGGGCAGCCGCGCCGGATTGAGCCGCTCACTTGGGGCCGCTTCAGCAGCAAAAGCCCCTCCCCCGCTTCCCCCTCCCCTGCAGCTTCAGCACGCCGGCAGCGCTGCATGGGGCATAGGCACCGACTGTAGCCGGCGCCAGTGGGTGCTCGCGCCCCCCGCCCCCGCTCCCGGCTCCGCCCCTTCTCCGCCCCCATCCCAACCCCTTTCCCAAATCCCAGGCCCCGTCTCCTCCCCTGGGCGCGCCGCTTTTCCCCTCCACCCCCCTCCCTCCCAGACTTTTGCGCAGCAAGCCTGGGTGGGAGGGAGGGAGGGAGGGGGGAGAAGCGGAGCGCTCAGGGGAGGTGGCAGAGCAGAGGTGAGCTGGGGCAGGGGGGCGCGGGGAGGGCTGCCCGCAGCAGGTAACGGGGGGGGGGCACAGGGGAACCGCTCCCCGCCCCAGCTCACCTCCGCTCCGCCTCTGCCTGCTGCCTTGAGCGCGCCACTCCGCTCCGCTTCTCGCCCCCTCCCTCCCAGGCTTGCCGCCGAACAGCTGATTCGAGGCAAGCCGGGGGCGGGGCGGAGAAGCGGGGCGGCTGCGCGCTCAGGGGAGCAGGCAGAGCCAGAGCGGAGGTGAGCTGGGGTGGGGCAGGGCAGGGAGCGCGGCGAGTCAAGGGACAGGGAGCAGGAGGGTTGGATGGGGTGGGGGTTCTGGGGGGACCTGTCAGGGGGCAGGGGTGTGGAGAGGGATTGGGGCAGTCAGGGGACAGGGAGCAGGGGGAGGGTTGGATGGGTCAGGGGTTCTGGGGCTGGCCTGTCAGGGGGCAGGGGTGTGGAGAGGGATTGGGGCAGTCAGGGGACAGGGAGGGTTAGATGGGTTGGGAGTTCGGGGGGGGGCAGTCAGGGAACAGGCAGCGGTTGGATAGGCGTGGGAGTCCCGGGGATCTGGCGGGGGCAGGGGTGTGGATAGGAGTCAGAACAGTCAGGGGACAGGTAGGGTGGGGGGGGGCTCAGGAGGGGGCAGTTGGGGATAAAGATAAGGGAGGCTTAGATAAGGGGTGAGGTCCCGGGGGGTGATTAGGGGCAGGGGTCCCGGGAAGGGGCGATCAGGGGACAAGGAGCAGGGAGGGTTGGATGGGTTGGGGGTTCTGTGGGGGGCAGTCAGGGGGGCGGGAATTGGGAGGGAGTGGCTAGGGGGCGGGGCTACACACCCCTCCCCCCGGAGTGTCCTCTTTTTTGAAAGTTCAAATGTGGTAACCCTACATTTACTCATGGGTCTGCTGCTGCAAAGCTGTTTCCTGACAAGCTCTGATTTTGAATAGTGCTGGCAAAAAGCACACTCCCTATGTGCTGAGAGTGAAAGAGAGGCACAAAATACTTTATATCGGGGTAGCCACACATCAGAGACAAACATTTCACAGTTAGAAAGTTATCAAAAGTTTTGTTTAATGAAATGAAAAACCAGGTCACTTCAGCCCCGTCCCTCCTCCCCGAGATGTTCTTAGGAAACTGGGACAACCAAAGAAAATGGGACATCTGGGGCACTACCTCTGTAACCTAGGAATGACAAATTAAATGTGAACACTAAATGTTTCACTGCTAGTCACTTTGGCAGAAACATCTAGCTAATTTGCATATCTGAACAAATATAGAACCCTACTTTACTGAGTAGCTAAAACTGAATAATACAACTTTTTTTTTTAAAGTTATCTGAGGCTGCCACAGAATTTGCAACAGTGTGCTGCAGAATCCAGAAGTTTTGCCACCGAGTTTAGGTTCATCTTGTAATGAACTACACAGGATGGACCTTTGTTGTAACATACGAAACATAGTAATCAGAACAAGTTAGGGCTTTTACAGTCCACAAATGGTCTTACGACTGAAGCACGTGCTGAAATAAGCAATGCACTCATCAAATGAACTTGGAACATGACTGTATTTTTCTTTTGGTGATTACTGTGCAGATAATACACCTGTCTACCCATGTGTCGAAAACCTATAAAAATGAAAACATGTGCATTAATAAAATGCTGGTGATTAGTCTTGTTGACCTCATGACTTCTGTAATCCCATGCTGAAACTCCTACTGTTTACACAACACTAAATCCTACGCAATGAAGCTCAGTCAGAAAATTGCTCCCTAACCCGGGCAGATGTTCTTGTTTTTAGGAAATTGGATCTTCATTCCTGCAGGAACAAGTACTGTAACAAAAAAAGAAGGAGACTCAAATGACTGATCCTAAAGTTGGGGAGAATATTATTTGTTATTTGTATTGCACTAGTGCTTAGGATCCCAATCATGAACCAGACACCATTGTTCTAGTCCCTGTACAAACAAAACAAACAGATGGCTCCTCTGCCAAAGCGCTTACAATCGAAGTATAAGGTGAGGAAAAACAGCCGAATGCAGCAAATTGACAGGGGAGCACAAGGTAGCAAAGGAATCATGAACAGCATGATAAGCACTGCATTCCAGCAGACTGTTTGTAAGTGTAACTAAGCTGCCTCTGGCGGGACACAATTGAGAGTATCAATTCAGGACAAATTGCTTAGAGCAGGGCAGTTACAGCTCAAGGCTGGGTTTCCTTCACTATTAAGGCACACCAAACCAGCCAGAGAGGACTTCGGTCTCAACCCACTGGCTAACCAGAAGTCATACAAGCAATTCCCTCAGACACTCCAGTTTTCCACTATCACCACCAGCGCCACTCCTTATGGGGATGGATGGTTATGAAAACCAATACCCCAGTGAAAGAAAAAAGGTTCTCCTGATCCCAAAGGACCAAGCCCCAGACCCAGGTCAATACACCAGTCAGATCTTACTCACAAATCACGCTGTTGCCAATCCTTTAGAATCTAAAATTTAAAGGTTTATTCATAAAAGAAAGAAATATAGGTGAGAGCTAAAATTGGTTAAATGGAATTAATTACATACAGTAATGGCAAAGTTCTTGGTTCAGGCTTGTAGCAGTGATGAAATAAACTGCAGGTTCAAATCCAGTTTCTGGAGTACATCCACAGCTTGGATGGGTCATTCAGTCCCTTGTTCAGAGCTTCAGTATGTAACAAAGTTCCTCCAGAGGTAAGAAGCAGGATTAAAGACAAAATGGAGAGGTTTCCAGGGCCTTTTATATCCTCTGCCATGTGGAAGGACCTCTTTGTACTTACTGTGAAAATCACAGCAGCCAGCTGGAGTCTGGAGTTACATGGGCAAGTCACATGTCCATGCATGACTCAGTTCTTTACAGGTAGAGCGGCCATTGCTCACATGCTACCTTGAACATTCCCAGGGAGGCTTCTCATATGTGGATTGGAGTCTCCCAAGGTCCATTGTCAGTTAAATGTTTCTTGATTGGGCACTTAATCTGAAAATCCCTTTCTCAAGAAGCTGACCAAATGCTTCACTAATTCTACTTAGAATCACACACATTGAGATAAAAGTACATAGCCCAGTGTTTCTCAAACTGGGGTCACCTCTTGTGTAGGGAAAGCCCCTGGCGGGCCGGGCTGGTTTGTTTACCTGCCCCTCCGCAGGTCCAGCCGATCGCGGCTCCCACTGGGCGCGGTTCGCCGCTGCAGGCCAATGGGGGCTGCTGGAAGCGGCAGCCAGTAAGTCCCTCGGCCCACGCCGCTTCCAGCAGCTCCCATTGGCCTGGAGCAGCGAACCGCGGCCAGTGGGAGCCGCGATCGGCCGGACCTGTGGACGGGGCAGATAAACAAACTGGCCCGGCCCGCCAGGGGCTTTCCCTACACAAGCGGCGACCCCAGTTTGAGAAACACTGACATAGCCAATATTCATAACTTCAAATACAAAAATGATACATGCATACAGATAGCATAATCATAACCAGAAAATCATAATCTTTTCATAGACACCTTACTTGACAACCTTTGTACAATATTTGCTATAAATATATAACAGTGGTTGCAACAATGATCTATACG
Organism: Terrapene triunguis; assembly: GCF_002925995.2. NCBI lineage: Eukaryota > Metazoa > Chordata > Testudines > Emydidae > Terrapene > Terrapene triunguis. The sequence goes on from NW_020664372.1 coordinate 37,382,347, forward strand.
GTCACAGTTTCATGTCAATAACATCACAGTAAGTATTGCAGTAAAGGCGTTTTAACGAAGAATTTGAAAGAGGAGAATATGGTGGCTTTGTGGATACTTAACAGGGTGTTCCTCTCATGTAAAAGGTGGGTGGCATAGGAGAAAGCACAAAGGTACTTGTTGAAAAGTTTGACAAATGGGCAATCCAGGACTGGCTTTAGAGGCGGAGCAGAGGTGGGAGTTGATATCTTGCTAGTGTATAAGAAATGATGGGTAGGCTGGAAATAGGCCATGAAGGGCTTAAAAGTGAAGAGAAGCAGCTTGTGTTCAATGTGGGGTAGAAGCAGGGGCTGTTGTTGGGGGAGATGTGGTTGAAGCAGGAAAGCAATTTTCGCAGTAGTGTTTTAAATTGATATAAGTGGGGCAGCCTAGCTCCATGAAGTGGAATCTCTCTACCAAATTATTCATTTAACTTTTTCTTAGAGTCAAGTTTCTTTTTAATTGGAATGAGGAACACATTGCTCTTTGGCAAGGCTGGGAAAAAATTAATTCTCTAATCAAAAGATAAATTCAAGGAAGTAATTTGGAAGATTCAGGCATCAGATCCAAGTACAATTGAAGTAATTTCTCTATTTTACTTACCATGGTTTTATTGTGCTGAAACTACCATTAACTGAAGTAATTGGAAAGGGGGGAGGAAGGAATTGCCTATTGCAATTTAATTTCCACATAGGTGCTGAACACTCAGTGTCCATATTTCAATGTACTGCCATTGGCAGACTACAGTCAGAGAGAAGCCTCTGGCTTCTCCAAGAGCAAAATGGCTCTCTGGTGGGCCCTAGTATAGACACAGATTCTGTGTCTATACTAATGACAGCCTATAGAGCACATACACGGCACACACCCCTATCACATGTATAAATAGCAGTGTCGATGGTGAGTCACTGCTTAAATGAGTAAAGACACACCTGAACTTCAGCCCTACAAAGCTCTCTAGATCTCTGTACACCCTCCCACCGCTACTCTGCTATTTTTCACAGTGTAGCATCCCGCGGCCTCTCTTCTGACAGAGCCTTTCCCCGCTGCAGGGAAAGGCTCTGGAAGTGGGAAAAGGTTCTGGCATTGGGAAGACAGTGGAGAAAGGCTCTCGCAGCTCCCCATCGCTGGAGCTTTTTCCACTGGCTCCCCACTGCCAGAACCTTTCTCTGTGGCATGTAGCTGCACATACAGTGTGGACACAGCTTGCTTTTCACTGCAGCGCATAGCTACACATACCATACATGCCATTGCCAGTGTAGACAAGGCCTATGGGTATGTCTACATGACTATGTAAGCCCAAACTCAGGCTTGAGCCCAACTGCCACATCTGTCTACACACAATTCTGTCTGACTCGGGCTGGAGCCCACAGTGTGGGTTCAAGATTGGGTCCTGCTGGGACTCAGGTCCAAACTCCCTGGTTTTGAAGTGTGGATGTAGCTCAGGCCCTGGGCCCCCCAGGCTCAGGCCCTGAGAGTCCACCAATGCTATCCCACAATCCCATAGGCTCTGTTCTTTGTCCTTTCTGTCCCAAGTGTAACCAATCAGTTTCCAGGAAATAGAAGCATCCCCCACCCCATTGTTCACATACAGCAGCTTGGCATTTAACCCTTCCATTTTGTTCTGACTGCTGAGGTGCAAACCCAGTGAACCTTCTCCTGCCTCTGACCAGAAGTCTTTTGCCAAGCGCACCACTTCCTGGTCGTGGGAGCACAGCCAGAATTGGGTGAATCTGTGGTATGAGGCAAACAAAAAGTTCAGTTTTAGTAAGATTACCAGGAATGACCACACTTGCCAGGAACTAGTGGAGAAGCTGGCAGAACAGGGGATTCACCAGACCAGAGCAGGGAGTGGATTAAACAGCTCAAGACTGACTACCAGAAAGCCAGTAATAAGAATTTATCACGCCTGAGTTTGATAAGTTTATGGAGGGGATGGTATGATGAGATTGCCCACAATGGCAAGCGGGCCATCTGCGACTGCAAATATTTCCAATGGCCAGAGATGGAACACTAGATGGGGAGGGCTCTGAACTACTACAGTGAATTGTTTCGCAGCTGTGTGACCAGTGGGTCTGGCTGACCTGCTCAGGATCTAACTGATCACCATAGAGTCTCTGTAACTTGAAGTTTAAGTCATGATTTGAGGACTTCAGTAACTCAGCCAGATGTTATGGATCTATTACAGGAGTGAGTGGGTGAGGTTCTGGAGCCTGTGATGTGCAGTCAGACTAGATTATCATGATGGTCCCTTCTGACCTTAAAGTCTATAAGAACAGCACTTTGGGCACCTCAATTGTCATCCTGCTCCTTTTTGAGGTGTTTGACCAGGTGGTGGGTACTGTGCTGAGCACAGAGCAAACTGCTTCATGAGGGCCTAGTCAGCCAAGAAAGCAACCTTCTGATGTTCAGACTAGAACAAAACTTGAGGGGAGCCAACAGGGTGCCGGATCAGGCTACCAAAGTGACACTGGTCCTGAAACTGGTCCCTGAGGAGGCTTTGCTACCAGAGCAGCTGCAGCACTTCCTGGGTCCATGCTCAGAGGCACTTTTTGATGACCCCCCCTTGAGGAGGAACCTGCTCCAGAAGGAATGGAAAAGACAGAATGCGCTCCACAGCCTGGTAAGTTTCTGGCTTCATGTTTGTTTTTATTAGTACAGAATGGGAGTGATTGTCAGGCTATGCACCAATGCAAAAGTTATTACAAGCTGTGGGCAGCTGTGGCTATCCACTAATGGCAGATTGCATGCCAGCACCTTGGCATCTTCCCCCCTTATGCCTCCACCCCTGGAATTCAAAATGGAGACTGGGAATCACACTGTGAAACAAGCATGTAAAAATGAAGCTTTATTAGAAACTTGCACATTCTTGCTAAGATGGTCCAGGGTGTTAAAAATAAGAACGCAATATTGCCTTCACTGGTAGTACACCATGCCATACTAATATAATGGTGTAATGAGCTGCCTGTAAACAATGAACAGTCTGGCGGAGGTTGAAATGTAGTCCATACAAGCTAAATGGAGCCCATGGATGTCCGAAGTGCAGCTGGAGGTTTGCATGCAGTCCAGAAGTGTGCTGGGGTTGGGGGAGGGGGCGGCAATTTCTTTACAAGCCTGTATTAGTGTGTATTTGCATACAGTCATAAAAGGCTGTACCAAAGCTATAGGGAGGCAGTAATCCATGCAGATGCTACTGCAGCATTCTGTTGATTTCCTCCACACATTTTGCCCCAATCCCAGACGCTCAGAGCTGCAAACTTTTTCTGTAGTGGAAACTTTTGATGGGTAGTCACATTTTGGGAAAAGGTGTATTTTCCAGGACCACCTCAGAAGCTGACCATCCCACTGCAGAGGTGTACTGTTCAGTCACCATAAGTTTGACTACTCCCGTGGCATACGTGGCTGGCTGGCCACTGGAAGTTTGGAATAAAAACCTCTTTGCCTCAGGAACCACAAGAATTGTTGCATCCTCCAAAATGTGGAGTGCCTGAGAGACAGAGAAGGTTTATGTAGTATGCCACAGCCACTCTCTTTTCCCCAAAGCCCAAGGTGGTCTGCAATTTTTAAACAATCGTGATTTTTAACTTACCCTTTTTTGTGTACTCTTCTCACTACAATTAACCTGGTTGTGTCCACGGAGCTTCTAGGAGCTGAAGCATTCCTCTCACAATAGACTGAAGTTCAGTTTTATAGAGTATAATTTTTGTCCTTGAGATTCCACAAGGATTTTTGTGAATCACTGAGACAATAAAGGTCTGTTTTATGTCTGCTTGCAGGCACCTTGAGTGGCCATAGTACCTCAGCAGCTCAAACATACTCCAGCAGAAGACTAAATCTCCATACCATCACAGAGTGGTCCAAGAGAAAGCGGTTCTGTGATGAACTTATGGCTGACGTTCTGCATACAGCCAACAAGCAGGTTCAATACCCAAGAGAAGGATTCATGGCAAGTGGAGAGGCAAAGAGAAAGTCACGAGCAAGCTGCAGAGCTTGAAGACAGATCTGCAGTGCAGGAGCAGATGCTTGCATCGCAGTTCCTGGATCAGGAACGGCTCTTCAGGGAGGAAGACAGATCACAGCAGAAAGACCTAGTTGAATGGCTGCTTTTGCTAATGGCTGCAAGAATGGGGGCTCCTGCTGTGCCCGCACCACAGCCTAAGTCCCTGCCACACTGCCATGTGCTGCATACCAGGAACACTTTGGACAGTCCCATGGTTGGGTGGCCCATGCAACCAGGACTTAGCAGCTGGACAGGGCAAATCTACTCCTGGCATACTTCTGCTCCTGTGGTGACCTCCTCCTCACTGCACATATCCACCACCCCCCCCCACACACACACACACATGAACCTTTCCCTCCTGCAGGTTGCCACACCTCTGCAATGGCAACAAGTCTGTGCCATTTCACAAACAAGGGAAAGGAGAACATGGCAGGGGACATGCAAAATTAGGGGATGTGTGTGATGGCACTGTTCAGTGTTTGATTTATGCACTTTGTTTTATTACTGGTTGTGGTGTTGGTTTACTACTAGGGTCTTGGTGTTCTAGTGGCAGCTGGCCTACCTGGCCATGCACTAATATTTTTGTAATACACATGAAGGCTTTTATTTTATTAAGAAAGGTTATTACCATCTCAATACCGCATCTTATAATGTGTAGTTTGATTATAAAGACAAACACGGTGTAAGGCACAATGGGCAAGTTGTATCCAAAACAATTTCTTGATACACATCAATGTAAATGCACAGTCCTCCCCTCACTCCCCCCAATCCACACTACATTGTCATGTCATCCAAAATAAATATTTATATTAATACCTTCCCCATTCACTATGTTCAGTGACAGTTACCCCCTACCCCTATTTCATTGTATGATATGGCATTACCTCCTTTACTGTACAAAAACATTCATAAATGTACCATTATCCTTCTTCCTTGGGCCCATGCAAGTCCTTCATATGGGGGCACAGAGCAGCCCTGATTTCTGTTGCCGAGGTGCATCCTGCTCCAGCTGGGATTGGTGCATTTTCTGACTGAGTGTACTGGTTCAGCAATCCACTACTGTCATAGGTCCATTCAGGGGCAAGTGGCTCATCTTTGGCTTCATAAAGATTGTGGCTTGCTGTGCTCCTCACAATAATGCAGACGCTGGAATCCAAATGAGTCTGTGAACAGCACCAGTGGGATTTCAGTCTGCCAAATGCACATTCAGCCACCATTCTACCCCTGCTGAGAATGTAATTAAGCTTTCTTCCGAGATCAGAATGTGGTTTCAGAAGCAAAGGCAAAAGGGGGCCGGCAGGGTCCCCCAGTACAACACTGGGGACAGTAACTCCATTTATGACAATGTCATTTGGTGGGAATAGTATCCCAGCCTGCCCGTGAAGGTAGACTCCTGCCTGGCAGAAAGTCCTGCCATCATAAACCTTTCCAGTGCAGCCCATGTTGGCATCCATAAATTGGCTTCTGTGATCCACAAGGGCTGGCATAACAATGGAGTAGTACCCTTTGTGGGTTTTGTACTCATTTGCTCCTTGAGGAGGGAAGCTATGGGCACCTGAGTCCTATCACGATTTGGCAACCCCATTCTCTCAAAGCCAGCAATTACTTCAGGAATATTGTTTGTGTCCACCACCGTTGGGTAAATCACATATCTGATTGCCTCAGAAACCTCCACCACCACTTTACCCACAGCTGACTTTCCAACACCAGTCAGTTTTGGTTCAAAGCCAACTAAATTATTTGTGTGTGGGGGGGTTAGGTTTAGACAAAAATCAATTATTTGCTCAGCTCTACCGCAATTTTGCAAGCGGCTTCACATGAGCAGATCATTATGCATCTCCATTGATTTCAATGGGGCTCTAGTCTGTATGGGAACAAGGATTGGCCTGTGCAGCTCTTCTTACAGGATTGAGGCCTACATTTTTGGCAAATCAGGAAAGCGTCCACGGGCGCAAGAAGTTTGAGAGTCACTGTGTGATATCATATTATGGCACTCCAGTGATCACGCTAAAAGTTTTCACATTTTAGTAAGGCATGGAAGGGGTTAAGTAGTCTGCAGTAACTTGTAAATGGTCTAAATGCCTTAATGGCTATGTTATTACTTGCTTCTCATGGGTTCCAGCTGCCTTGTACAATGTTTACTAGCTGATTCTAAGTACTGCAGGAAGAGTAATATGTCTGCAACAACAATAAAATGTCAGTTATCTCCTCAAGTCTGTTGTAATAGAGACTGTCAATTGAAAATACACTGAGTACAGCCTGATTCTGATCTCAGTGACGCTCCTCTTACACCACTGCACCATTTACTTCAGTAGAATTACTCCTGATCTCACCGAGTGGAAGTGAAATTGGACTCAGCCCTGTGTCCCATCTCCTTTCCCCCAGCTCTGAGGCAGTTTATGGATTTTAGGATTTACCTCCAACTAAAAGGCAAAGAATTTCACAGTTTCTCTCTTCAACTCTTTAATATTACACAAATCTGTTTTGGTGGGGGCAGATTTCTCCTTTCAATAAAGGAGGGGATTAAGAAACTCAGATTTAGAGGAGTAATGGAAACTGATTCATTAATTGAAATCACTAGTATGGGTCAAGGGTGAGCTCTTGTAGCACATGAAAGCACTTTAGGAAGGAATCAAGGGAGGTCAAAACGTTACTTTCCACCATTTCCATAGTTCCTTTGCTGTTGCAGAAGAGCACCCTAGAGAACCATTCTTCCACCCCCCCCCTTCAAACAATATTGTTCCTCATTACAAAGCCACCATATAGAATTTCATGGTACATTGGACCTGATTCTGATCTCTTACATTGATGTAAGATAAGTCACTGACTTCAGTGGTGTTACACCAGCAAAGTGCTATAAGTTAGATGAGAATCAGGGCCTGTGGGTCTGAAAGTGAGTTGATGGTGTTCAAGTAGTCAAGTTTTTGTAAAGACCAAGGATGAACTGTTGCACTGCATTCAGTTAAATTGGACAGTATTTCAAATATACTGAATGCTAAATATGATTCCAGAAAACCAGTGTTATGTAAAAGTGTCTTGACAACTCTGAACGGCTTGGCATAATTTCCTTGTCCATCTACACACAGCATTGGGCCTGATACTCCTTTCACACCAGTACAACTCAATTGAGTTCTATGGAGTTGTTCCTGATACATGCCACTGTCAGTGAGCAAAGAATCAGGCCCCAGATTGTAAGCAGCTGCAGAGAGGGAGCCATTTGCAGCACACAAACACAAGCTTTTAATGATCCTATAAAAAACTGGATCACTCAAGAGTATTTAGTGTAGCTATCTACGGGCACCTTATCCAGTAACTATTTACATGTAGAGAAATCTCATTTATAGAGCAGTCCTATAACACAGATGAAGGGCTCCAGAGCTAGGATAGTGATCGCCTGTATGGCCAAGAGTTGAGGAGACATCAAAACTAGAATCTATAACATTTTGTACACCACCCTGATATACCGTCTTTCATTTGATTAACTCCAAGTGCTGCAAATATGAAATAAACCTTTGAAAACCAAGGGGAGGCAAATGCAGTAAGTGAAGTATTATCCTCACATTACAAATAAGAAACTTTAGGCACACAGAGACACTATTGTCAAGTTTCAACTTTAGTGAAAATCTCAGGATATTTGGCAGGTGTTTTTTCTTAAAGCCCCAGCTCCTGTAGTCAAGTGACTACATGAGAATCTTGACTGTTTGTTCAAAAAGTCCATGTTGTCACATGGCTGTAATGCATAAAGGGAAATTCATCAAAGGAAAATGGGTATGAACTTAAAAATCGGATGGTAACAAACCATGAATCCCGGTGAGGATTCAACCTGGTGATGTTCTGAGCAAGAGGAGCTCTCAACCACACTTGCCACTGTTTCATCACTTCACACTGCCTCAGACATTCTAGGATTCAGTGAGACATAGAGTGGGACAACCCTGTAATCTTATTCTATTGACAAGGTATAAGTTTCTAGGTCTCAGAGTAGTTGAGAAAAAGAGCTTGAAAATGACCCAAATGAACGCTAAAGGCTCAAAAGCTAGAGACAAAATAAGACATGTCACAGGGTAGCTGGTCCCTGTGAGTAGAACAGGGCCCAGTGTCAGAGCAGGTGAGCCCAATCCAGCCAATTAAAGGAGGTGGATCACACCTGGGCCAAAGGGCAGGAAATGGAAGGGGGTGAGTGGGACAGGCTGTGCTAGGAGGAAGGAAACCATGGTGGAGTAGAGCTAACTCCTGTGGTGTCTCCCTGGAGCAACTGCTCCAGGAAGGAAGCAGAGCTGTCTAGAACTAGGAAGCTGCCAGGAGTCAGAGACATCTGGGATAGGTGGCCCTGAAGACAGAAAGGAGTGAGTTAGAAGACTGTTTTGTTGATTTACGTGCTTGTATTAAGAGAACAAACCTTTGAAGAGATTGGTCTGGCAACAAGTGTTGGAAGCTGGGGAGAAGCCAGGCCCTGTGACACAACAAAAAAACCACACACACAGTTTTGGTTTGGCCTGACTAAGGAGTTTTAAATACTCAGGTTTGGCAATACTGCAAATCTTAAGTGGCTGGGCCAAAGTGTCAAAGTCCATGGTAGAGCTGGGCATCCTGATTCCCAATCCCAGTCAGCTTCTGTACTTACTGTTAGACTAGATTTTCCCCCTAATTATTCATGTTTCACTTTCATAGCTTTAACCCAAAGCAAGAGCACATCCACTATGTTTTTCTCCCTCCTCTTCACGCCCCCGCCACTACCCTGACCATTTTGGTCAATATTACCAGCAGAAGTGTAACTTATTGAGAAATCACTCTTTACAATTACTATAGTGACTATTTCTCTCCATACAGCTACAAATGCCTAGAGCTTTGAAAAGGTGCATTTTATAGACAACTAGATAAACAAAAATAATTTAAGACATCAAATATTAGTGCAACATAGTAATTAGTATTTAGGATAAATTCTTAGCCTGCGGCAGAAACTCCACCCAAGATTTATACTGCCTGCAAAACTAACCAACCATACTGAGCATAGGGCTTTATGCAAACAATTTAACAAATTGTAAATCTGGTGCTAAATAAGCACATGACTATGAGCACGGCCATTTACTCAAGACTAAACCAAGATTTACTAAGAGTTATGAAACAGTGGAACCCATTATGTAGTACAGAATCCTGTTTATGACCACAGTTAAATTTGAGTTACTGTGCTTATTCTAAACACCACTTTTCAAGGATTTATAACTCAGCTATTTTATTACACCCACCGTTGAAACTTGCCGTTCCTGGCCACAGCTCAGGAGCAATTTTCCTTCTAAAACTTTGTTCAACTAATTTCAATCATGTTTTAGAACTAGGGGAGTTAAAAACTCTAGTAGACCTTTTGACGCTCTCGATCTTTAAAAAGATGAGAATTTTGTATGCTAAGCTTTTGCATGCACTTAAGGTGACCTGGTGCTTTACCTACAGTATTGTTGTTTAAATGCAAATGGCTGGGAAATGTGCTGCTGAAAAGCAGCTACTGCACATTCATAACACAAGTAGTAACATTTCTAACGTGATGATTTTGCCCGTGTAAGTCTCATTGAAATAAAAGTGTTTTCAAGTTATTCCACTGAGACCATAGTAAGTAACTGAATGAAGAATTTGAGTCTGAATCACAGGCTTTACTGCGTATTTAGAGCAAGTGACCTTATTTGGCTCAATGTCTGTTCTAAAGTTGTGGTGTTTTGTGCCCTCTTCCCTTGTTGGACTCTAGCAGTTTATCGAGTCCTTTATTGTGGAACTGAGCCTAACACTCTCTGCCATATAGTTTTCTTTATAGCCATGACATGCTCTTCATTTTATCATAGTGGCAGCAGCCTTTGTTAGAATGGAAACCTGGGGTCAGATCCTCAGCTAGTGTAAGTCAGTACAGATGCACTGAAGTCAATGGAACTACAGATGGGTGCAATTTTTCAGACAAAACTTTTAACTGACAAGTGCCAATATGGAATGACCAAAACACTGAGAATGTATCAGTTTCAGCAAATTGTTCCAGTTGGGGGGGGGGGGGTAGAAAGGTCAAAACGGATCATTTCAACATATCCAGCTTCTGGAGAAGAAAGCAGAGGGGTGGGGAGAGGTTCTACAGTCACAAGGCAACTTAGGTGTCATTCAAAAAAGTCTCTGGTGGTACTGCTATTCTGATACTGAATAGACTAGTGGTTAAGACACTCAGATTGGATGTGGGAGACCCACATTCACAGCCCCACCCTAGAACAGGGACTGGAACCTCAGTATCCCCCACTCATAGGTGGGTGCCCTACCACCATGCTACAGAGTCACTCACTCTCACCCCCTGAATATTTAATACAACATGGATCAGCTCCAGCAGGTGACAGAGAAATCTGCTATAAAACAGCCACTAGCCTGGTGGTTGGGGCATTCATGAGACCTAGCTTCAAGTTCCTGCAACACCACTCCTGTCTTGTGAATGGCTCCTAAAATCAAAATGATGGGATTCATTTTGGGTTGAAGAAAACAAACACTTTGTGTGACCTGAAACACAAATATTTCTGGTTTTTTGATTTGCCAGAAATTCAGGATTTTGATTTTGGGTTGATCTGAAATGTGTGTAGGGTTTTTCCCAGAACTGCCAGCAAACCAAAAAAAAAAATGATTAGCCCACTTCTAAGAGGAGCTGCACACATGGAAGATCTCACCTTAGAGTATTTTTATTACATTTTTATTTCCTGCCAGGACTCTAGGCCATAATACTAGCAAAATGTGGCTCTAAAAATGGCTTAACTAGACCAGAGAGGATCACCTGAATAATAAGGGTGATCTTTTCATGGCTTAAAGGCTGAGTCCCCCTTTCCTCTCCTCAACTCTGTTTCCCAAGCAGAGAAAAGAAAATATAGTTGAAGGAAAGGGAGCATGGCTAGAAAACAGATGACTCCTGCCTGCCAATAGTGAGTGTGTGTGTGGGGGGGGGGGAGGCAGAGTGAGGACATACTCAGTACAAGCGAAGCAGCAAATCTGGGGGGGCACATGACTCTGCATGACCCCCCCTCCCCCATGCATCGCCTCTGCTAGGACAGCAAATGTCTTGACCAGTCTTCCTGTGTATTTTTGGCCCTATGGAGCTGTTGTATCCCTTTGTAAGTTAGAACAGCTCTTAGCCTGCTTTAACATGGCATGAGCTGCAGCAGTATCAGGTGACTGAAGTGTGCACTTTAACCTGTAATGCAAATGTTCAGTTCCTCACATCCTACTGAAGTGAGTGACTTGAATTCCTCCCTCCTACTTTTTTGAGTACAACACCACATGCCTGTAGGGCTTACAACAATCTGCCTGAGGTTGGAGCGGAGGCTGTGAGACTTGTAAGGAATGGGGATGTGTGGTGTGGGAGGCTGGAACTGGAAGGGAGTTTGTAGAGCTGAGGATACTGTGTCTGAGTGTTATGGATGGATAGAGTGCCAAGGCATGCAAAGTGAGGTTGGTGTGGATGTTAATGTTCCCTCACTGGTAACTTTGTTTAGCAATTGCAACCTTCTAATTTTAAGGAAGTAACTTGTCTGGGTCTAATCTGATTTTCTGACACATGGTCAAACTGAGTGGAGTTTCCATATAATGGGATTTTCAATGTCCGGCACTTCCTGTATTAACCGTTTGAACAGCTCAACCAACATTCCTTAAAAAAAAAAAAAAAAAAAACCCACTAAGAAAACACCTAGCAACTATGAGCCAGACTTCAGCTACAATAAGTTGGCACAGTATCCCCTCAATTCTCTCAACAGAAGGAAAACAGACCATGATGGCTAATGGTCTTATCATACCAGGCATGAACCAGAAAGACATGGGTCAAGGAAATCTGGTTCCAGTCATGTTAGTTGTAGAGGTGAGGTCAACTCTGGCATTACTGGTGCGGTATATGGCTGCATGCCGACTGAATGACACTTCTCACAGGAACATTACACCTGTGCTCTATAGGCTGAATGCAAGCCAGTGCCAAATATTTGTTCTGATCTGTAAAGCCCTTCCTGGCTTGGGCCCTGTCTAACTTAAAGCATGAAGAAGTGCAATGTTTAAATAGGCAGTTAAGATCAGCAGGGACGTTAAGCTGATACACTTTAAATATGGCATGACATTCTTCTTGGAGAGGCCCGGACTCTGGAACCCACTATTGTATTTCTGAACCTCAGTTACCGTTAACTTTTGAGTCACTAAATTATTAGCACTGTAACTATTGTGACAGACCCAGACCAGTGGGGTACAGGAGTCTGGTAGAGGGCAAATGTACTGGTCACTGGATGAGTAGTTTTCTGTTCCCTGAGTGACCAGAGCAGGGGCTGCACTAGAGTAATCAGGAACCTGCTAGAACCAGTTAAGGCAGGCAGGCTAATTAGGACACCTGGAGCCAATTAAGAAGAAGCTGCTAGAATCAATTAAGACAGGCTAATCAGGGCACCTGGGTTTTAAAAGGAGCTCACTTCAGTTTGTGGTGTGAGTGTGAGGAGCTGGGAGCAAGAGGCGCAAGGAGCTGAGAGTGAGAGGGTGTGCTGCTGGAGGACTGAGGAGCACAAGCATTATCAGACACCAGGAGGAAGGTCCTGTGGTGAGAATAAGGAAGGGGTTGGGAGGAGGCCATGGGGAAGTAGCCCAGGGAGTTGTAGCTGTCATGCAGCTGTTACAGGAGGCACTATAGACAGCTGCAGTCCACAGGGCCCTGGGCTGGAACCCGGAGTAGAGGGCGGGCCCGGGTTCCCCCCAAACCTCCCAATTGACCTGGACTGTGGGTTCTTCCAGAGGGGAAGGTCTCTGGGCTGTTCCCCAACCCACATGGTGAATCTCTGAGGCACGAAAATCCACCAATAAGCACAGGACCCACCAAGATAGAGGAGGAACTTTGTCACACTATGTAGACAAATACATGTAGCTTTGCACCACAATTAAACATGTATCACTGTGGAAAATCTAGGTCTGAGCACTTTTATTGCAGATTCGCTTGCAATAGTATAACTGACTTTCCCCTAGAAAGAAATTATGTCTAAATGAAAGTGAAGTTATTTGCAAATTGCAGTAATTGCTGTACTTTCTACATAAAAGCAGCACTCACTTAGCTGCTTTCACAAGGCATAACATGGAGTTTGGCACTTTTTAGGAAACTCATTACTTAACAATACATTATTGTATTTGATTAAGTTAGCAGGGACCTTCTTGGCAAAGTTGCAAGAAAAATCAGTGTTGTCAGACCAAATGTTTGTGTAATGGGGTCCCCACTCACCACTAGCATGCCCCGTTGCATCTGTCAGGGAATGCTTTTGCTGTATCCGGTTCCCTTTGCAATAGCCTTTCTTTTGGTAACTCGGCCCTCCAGCCAGGTCATCATTTTGTCTACTGCTTCCGGGCTTGTAAAGGACAACAGGACCAGTGTCCAAATGCCATTGCCAGATGGCATTCAGCCCTTTCTCTGGCTTTATGCCACTGTACCAGTGGCTGGTATACAGAATCCAGGTCCACCCACTACATCAGGTTCCAGCCCAGGGACTCCATTACCTGCAGTCCAGGTCCTCAGTCTCCATCCCGGTTGCTGTTTCCCTGAGCTCCTTTTATCAAGCCTTCCTGTCTTCTCTTTTCTGACTCACCACAGGAGCCTACTCTACTCCCCTTCGCTACTTCACCCCTCCTTCCCTCTTGCCAGATTTGGATCCCAGGGCCTACCCTCCCACAGACTTCCTCTCAGGAAGCAACTGCAGCCTCCTTCCTCTGCAGCCTCCTTCTGTGCTCAGCTTCCTGGTTTTATAGTGCATACCCAGCTGGCTTCTCTCAATTTACCCGAGCCCTCCTTCTCTCAAGTGATTCCAGGTAACCTAATTGGCCTCTCGGTCTTATGTTAACCCCAGGGGTGGTGTGGGCTGCACACCCATCAAAGTGTTCAAAGCTCTGGGAAGATAATCCACAACGCATGTTACTCATTCGAGGGTTACATTTTTGTACTGTCCATACATACTTCAGGGAGATTTCATTAGCTCCTGAAACATCGGCTAGGTCTACGCTACGGGGGGCGGGGAGGGGTCGACCTAAGATACGCAACTTCAGCTACGTGAATAGCGTAGCTGAAGTTGCGTATTTTAGGTCGACTTACCTGGCTGTGAGGACGGCAGTGAGTCGACCGCTGCCGCTCTGCCGTCGACTCCGCTTCCGCCTCTTGCTGCAGTGGATTTCCGGAGTCGACGGCAGAGTGATCAGGGATCGATTTTATCGTGTCTTCCCTAGACACGATAAGTCGATCCCCAATAGATCGATTGCTACCCGCTGATCCGGCGGGTAGTGAAGACGTGCCCGTCCTCCTTGGTAACGTACTATTGGAAGAGCAACTGAAGAAGGCACTCCAAACTATAAATACAAAATATCTTTTTATCCGTTTACCAGATAATGACCACACAAGTTTAATGTCTTTAGTGTTTGGCTTTAAATTAGTCATACTTATTTTCAGAACTATATGATATATAGTGCCAGTTTCAGGTATCAGCACCTGTAATCCACCCACCCCCTTCAATGGTCTGCTCCAGGAATGCCCCTCAGGGCTGTTCACCTCTCTCTGGGCAGGGACCCATATCCCACTCCCTTCTGACTGGGGTTTTAGGTTGGAGTCCCCTTGCACTTTACTGTGACTATCCCAAGCCGGTCTGACAAACATTCAGTCCCTGCTCCTTAGTTTCCGTCCAAGCGGACAACGATTTACCAGTGACCCTAACAGCTTTTCCAAAGCAGAACGCATTTAAGGACAAAAGCATGCAGAGCAAACCTATGACTCGATAAAAAGATCTCGATACATACTACATGTACCAGAAGTTGCCCATCAGTCCTCTGGTGACCCTAGTGGGTTCAAGTCCTTCCAACCCCTCAGTACAGTTACGTCCTCCCTTGGAAATAAAGGTCTGGTGCATTTGTTGAATCCAAATGGAAGGCCCTCACTCAGTTAAAGCTGACCTTTTTATACCTACAGCCCTTTGTCTGTCTCTTTGGCCTCTAGTACCTGTTTTAGCTAGTATATGCAAATCACCCCAGGGGATGGTACTTCTTTGGAGCTGTTTACAATCCCAGGGTCTGGACTAATTATCCCCCACTGTTTACACTTCCTGGATGAGCTGTGCTAACTGTCTCCCATCAAGCTGAATACAATCCCTAACCTACTGTGAGACACAGAACAGTCATAAATGTAATACAATATGGTCCCCAAAGATACTGCATGTGGTTGCATGTATGTCACATATCGTATTATCATCTCCAGCTTTTATAAGAGGGCAGTGGTGGAACAGGGCCTGCTTATTAGGGTTTTTTTGTCTGACCTAACATTCCCCACTCCCTTTATATGTCAGCAGCTAATTGCAGGTTTTCTGATGTCCTCAAAGGGAATGTAATTCTGAGCAGGCTGAGAAGAGAACA
>NW_020664372.1:37398170-37537671 GCF_002925995.2 Terrapene triunguis
GCAATTCGGCGGGAGGTCCGAAGTGAGGGACCGTCCGCCGAATTGCCGCCAAATACCTGGATGTGCCGCCCCTCTCCAGAGCGGCCGCCCCAAGCACCTGCTTGACAAGCTGGTGCCTGGAGCCGGCCCTGCCTACAAGTGACATTGCAGCTCCTGGAACAGCCTCCATCGGCTGGTTAGATTTTATGTAGTCCTGCACAGATTCAGGACAGAGGGTGCAAGGAGCTTTCCCATCCTTCTGCCCCCTTGCAAGTTCAGGCACAGGGGTGGTCTGGGCACTCACGATGCACAAGGAGTAACAATGGCGCTCCATTCCCCACTGCTATAACAGGGTGTAGCAGCAGCAGCAGCTGCTGCTGCTGCTTTTTGTTCTCCCACAGGCATTCTGTGTGTCGCAGTCAGTATGTCTTCAGGAGCTACCGCCTCTGCCCTGTCCCCTTGCCGGCGGCGTTGGCTTACAGCCACGATCTAGCCCTTAGTTTGTAAATTGCTTGGAGCAGGGATTATGATTCCTTTCATGTTAGACAGTGCAACCCACACTGAGGGTGCTCATTAAAAAATCATGTTCAGAAGTGATCCCGGGGGCTCTAGTTAGTGCTCTGTGCTATAGCATGAAAGAGTAGAGTTGGACCCTCAGGACCAGCCTCACTCCCTGGTTTGGCAGGGACTGGGCATGCTGCAGAGGCACGTGCCCCTCTCCTAGCAGTAAGACCCCTCTGGGTGATCTGTTGTGAGAGTGGTCTCAACGGACACTGATTGGGTGGGAAGGGTAAAATAAGGAAGATCTGTGGAAGACTTCCTTAAGAACTGTGACCAATTAAGCCAGTTTAGGAGGGTTTCTAATGGACTTCACAGTGAGACCAGTGCTCCTCAGTTGGACGGATGGTGAGTAGATCATGGAACCCTGAGCGAGGTTGAATAGGGTGACCATTCACGCAGCCCCAGAATACTGGACTTTGCGGTACTTCCAGGAACAGCATGGGCCCACCCACACTGGCGTGACCTCACACTCACTATGTGTGCAAGATCATGCTGCTCGTGCGAGGTCACGCCAGGAGGGGGGGGGTCGTGATTTTCAAAATGCCATCCCACATCTGACACCAGAAAAAAACACATCCAGTTCTCTCTCAGTATCAGGTGGGGGACAAACCTCAGAAAAGGAGCACTGTCTGGCTTAAAACCTGATGAATGGCCTGCCTGTTGAAGAACGGGGAAATGAAGAGATCCTCAGGCCTCTAACAGCTTATTGACCTATTTCCACATCAAATAGCAGGGTGACTGGTGTAGTACAAGAACCTGAATAGAATAGTTCAAAGCACTATTCATGTGTGACATTTTGCAGGTACCTAGGAATATAGTTCCCTGCCCAGAAGCTCTAGCAATCTAAAAAGACATAATGCAAAGGAAGCAGGTAAAGGACTTGACTTAGAAGCAAGTAATTAAGCAGTTAAATCTAGCATGCATCACATTAGCTTCAATAAACTTTTTCCTAATGATTATACTCTGAGTTAATTACATGAGGCAAGGAAGCGGGGATAGATGATGGAGAGCTTAGTGATGCAAACGATCCCTAGAATAGAATACAAGACATGTTCTGTTTGTCAATTAAAGTAAATACCGGTCACACCAGCTTGGCGTCTATTTCATAGTTACATTGTTGCCATACTACTCAGAACTCCAAACAGAACTGGGACCCTACTGTGCAGCCTGTTGTACAGAGACAGTTGCTACCCCAGAGCTTGCAGTCTAAAGCTTCTGTCTTGCAAACTGCTCCCATTGACTTGACTAGGCCTCCACACAGGCAGCGGGGTCCTCTCAGACACAGCAACTTGCAGGATCAGAGCCTACAAATGAAAATGACGTAGGGAGGGTGGAAAGTTGCAAAACGACTTCCATTATAAGCTCTGTGTTGACAGCCTCATGACTTTCAGAAATGTTCACCTTTTGGGATGAGATTTTTCTACGCATGCTCTCTGCCTAAAGATTTTTGTTAAAGTTTAAGCCAAAGCCCTCTAGCCAGTGCTGAGTTTTGGGGAAATGGTCAAACAGTCTCCATTGTCTATGTATTCTCTCTGAGAAATCGTCTGGGATGGCCATTGGGAGAGTGGATTGCCCTTAATGGGCCATCAGCGCATCTGGCTACTCCATTGTTGTACCTGAAAGGCTGCTTGTGGGTGTTCCCAACCTCCCAACATATTTCAGTAACACACACACAGCAAAACTTCATAACTGCCCATACAAGAGTAGCACATACAATCCAACAGTATATTAATGTTCAACTGATCAAGACTTTTAAAATGATACCTCATAAGGCATACTTTGTACAAAACATATCATAATTATATGACAGTGGTGAATATAGGGGTTCCAGCGTGCTGCTTTGAAGTATAGAATGTCACAGGCGAGGAACAGGAAGACCCTCAAAATACTCCACATTAACACTGTGGGCAAATGGAAAATTTTGAGGAAGGAAAGGAAGGGGGCATACTTAGAACTTGCTGTTTTAGGCTGCCTAGAATTTTTGCTGTATCCTACCTCATTCTGAAAATGGTAGAAGCATTTCTATTAAATTAAAGCTTCCCTTTTTCTGCTGTAAAGATACTTCACTTGCAACATAAACAGATGTGCTGCTGACCTGCTAAACCAGCCTTGAAGGAAACTATCTCCAGTGAAACATAAGCATTGGCCGTTTCCATCCTATTAACATAAACAAAGTGTAGCTTTGTCAAACAAATTGGGATTTAATTGCTAACATTATTTAGAAGCATTCTTTCTTTGGGAAAAAAATTGCAAAATGGGCTGAATTGTTCCTCTGTGGTATCTACTATTCCTGTTTTTATTTGTTGTAAAATGTATGCTGAAAAACATATGCAGTGCAGCAGAGCCAATGTTTTTTGTGGAACTTTAAAATGTTTCTGCTCTGAAAAGCGACTGAGTAAAAAATGGCATCATCTTACTCAGCAAATCTGCCCTTCTCCCACTCTGTTGTATATCCTTAATTATTGACAAAAAAAAAAAGTCTGCTTGTTGGCTGTGTGAGCTCTGCAGTGCTAGGAGAGAGTACACTGGATTATATTCCTTGCTGGGCATCAGCAAAAGAATTATTTCTACACTGCAATATGTTGCAGCTGAACAACTCCATTAAAGGCAATGGGGATTGTCCTGGAGTCTCTGATAGAACCTGAAAATGCTGTAGCTGCAGAAGTGCCACTGAGCATAATTTGTCCTGCAGAAACTTTACTGAACAAAGATGATGGGCACACCATTTCAATCACTATCTTTCTCGTGGCACTGGAAACTTGGCACTCTACCAGTGTATTGTCATGATGCCTGGATAGTTTTGACAGCTGGGGTATGTAGACCATCTTGTCCTAAAGAAACAAACAGACTGTACAGCCTGAGTGCTCTCATTCTGTGTCACTGACGCCGTCAGTGATCTGACTTTCAACTGAGGGTGCTAGAGAACCTTCCTCTGACCGAGAGTGCACATGGAGCAAGAGGAAATGGACCCCCCTTTGGAAAACCTCAGACAGCTTAGAAAGACTTGCTCATTTGTGACTAAGAAGATAAGCATTTGGCTCTAAAAAATATCATCAATTTGGCCTGTCATGGTACCATCTGGAGATCATTTGTAATTACTATAGTTCCATGGGGCTGCACACTCCTTCCAACAAGCTTGGGGAGAACTGATAAGTACCATGAAGTGGCATCTTTATTTATAGCAATGCTAAAAAAGTGCTTAATTGGTTCAAATGCTGTAAAATTGCTTTTCTTAATATAGACTCTAGTTCAGCAACAAAAGCATTGGAAATAATTAGGAGTGATCCATTAAAAGAGATACCATTTTATGTAGCTGGAAATATGCCAATGAGATGCTTTGAAATGAAAGTGGGTGTTTTGGTATCCTTTTAACAGCTTTCCACTTTTCAGGTGTTATTTTGCACCTCAATTTATAAATGGTCGTTTACTGCTGTACAACGGGAGAAAGCAAGCTCATAGTTCAGGGTGTGCAGGCACAAGTAAACCAGTTCCTTCCAGCTGGAACTAGGCTATTGCTATAGCAACATCCAAATGATAGACAGATTTTTGAAAGTGCAGTGGTCTACTGTGATATAACAGAGCTTCTGGGATTTCTACCAAATGGCTTCAACCCTGAGTGCAATGATACCAAATTGCCAGATTTTAAAAAAATCAGTTTCCAAATACACTTTAAAATAAACCCCACTTAAAACATGGTATTTGTATTCAAATACAATATTCTTATGCCGACAACTGTGTAGTGCACTAACATTCCAACTAACAGGCCATACCCAGGGTTTTCAGAAACCTCCAACAGGGGCAACTTAACTATTTCACTCCAGGCGGTGTAAGGAATAAATCAACTTGCATGAATCTTATCAGAGGGAAGTGCTGTGTTCCTGCTGATTTATTCCTTATACCGCCTGGAGTGAAATAGTTAAGTTGCCCCTGTTTATTAGATTTAAGCACACACAAACATAAGCAATAGGTTTAGAACATCCCAGATATTTACCTAACATCTGGAATGGTATAGAGTAATTAACAGCAGGTTCACAGTGGCCAGTTGCTTACCCCCCAGGGAGAAAGGGTGTCAGGAAAAATGTCTCTCAAGGTGGCTTTAGAGGACTGCTCCAAAGTACACTCTATTAGCTAAACTTTTATAACTAACTTCTACAAAACACACAGGTCATAATGACCCCTATTGGATCATCACTTTTCTAACTTTCAATAAACTTTTAATATCAGAGGCGTCTAGAATAGATTCAAGGTTTTCCAACCACCAAGGTTTTCAGACTCAGTTGTTTATTTGTCTGTCCCCTCCTCCCATTCTGATTAGCAGAAACTGCCACCTAGATTTGACCTTGTCTCTAAAAACCTGTCTCCAAATTAACCCTTAACTATGTGGTGTTCTATTTCATTAATTCATGGTGGCTGAATGCACATAATATGGTTGCAATTACTTGATCACATTCCAGGATATACACACCCTTCAAATCCAGGGCAACACTCTAAGCTTAACCCTGTCTACATACAGTCCCATCTTGTAATATGCAAAGGGTCTCCTATGAGATGCTTTGCCCTCAACTCTTGGTCTTGAATGAATGGCATTCCACATGGGCACAGAAGTCTGCTCGTGTGCTATCAATTGCAGCATAGGGGCCTTAGTAACCATGAGATTTAGGGCTCTGCGGGCTGTGTCCTATAATCATGAAACATCCCATGAAACTTACTGGAGAGGCCAATACAATGCAACTGGCATAGGGAACTATAAAATACATCTGCATCAGCCAATCCCATTGCACCCGTGGATGGGGGAGTCTTCCCTCAGCTCAGCAGGCAATATTTCTGCCTCTGTTCTCCAGAGAGGTTCTGCTGAGAGGGGAGGGCAGCTTAAATTTACCCGGCACCCAGTAGAAATGCTGTAGATGGGAGCTCTTTCAGACAACAGCGGCTACTTTAGCAAATTTCAGGGATGCTCTGTCCAGACCCCTTTTTCAGCCAGCACTGCTGAGTTTGGGTGTAACAATGACCCCTGCAGTTTCATTCTAAAGGGAGTTTCAGTGACATTTGGCCACTACAACCAGTCCCTCGGGCAGAGTTCCTGTTCCAGGGAACTCTGCTACCAGTGACACTGGTAAAAGCAACCAGTGACCTTAGCCTTATGTGGGTGGAAACTTCTGGAAATCCTCCCTCTTTTTTTGTTTTAAACATCTTAAATGTAGTGTGTACTGATGGGCCACCTCACCCTAGGATCTAAGCACTTCACTCTCCAACTGGTCAGGGAAGAAGCAGCCAAAGCAGGAACTGCTCTGCTGGTGGGGAGGGACTAAAATGAGGCCCAGCTGGGGTCACCTCTCTCCTCAGCACTCCCCTGGACCTAGAACTATGCAGGGGATACACCCCCTTCACTTGGGGGGCGTGAGGACCCAGGTGATACCTGGAGGACCCAGGAGAATAGAACTGAAGTTTGTGAATGAACATAAAACTCAATTCTTGATTAGTTGTCATGGTAGTTTCATTCATGGTAGCTTTTTTTATTGTATTCTTAAAGCACCCTAAAACTCAAAATTGCCTTTTGACCTATTTTTGCTTCTTGCTTCGTAAGTTCCTGCAAGTTTGACAACATCCTGTAGCTGGAATAAAATAAACTAAAGGGGGGTAGGGATAGCTCAGTGGTTGGAGCATTGGCCTGCTAAACTTAAGGTTGTGAGTTCAATCCTTGAGGGGGCCATTTAGGGATCTGGGGCAAAAATCTGTCTGGGGATTGGTCCTGCTTTGAGTAGGGGGTTGGACTAGATGACCTCTTGAGGTCCCTTCCAACCCTGA
Source organism: Terrapene triunguis (assembly GCF_002925995.2). Taxonomy (NCBI): domain Eukaryota; kingdom Metazoa; phylum Chordata; order Testudines; family Emydidae; genus Terrapene; species Terrapene triunguis. The sequence goes on from NW_020664372.1 coordinate 37,404,516, forward strand.
TAGTCTATGATAGAGAGCCTTTATAATTCACACGACAATCTGGATAATGTATTTCTCAGCATTTATGGTTAGGCATGGGATCATCAATTTTTCAAAATATTCATGTTTTGCAAACATACCTTCTGCAGCCAGTCGTCTTATGTCAGGAATCAAAATGGATAGTGGAGATATGAGAGAGCTATAAACATTTTTTCCTTGAAATTTTAGTGGTTACACGCTGGTTTATTTCTCATGTTGAAAATTCTGTAACAGATGTGACAGAACAAGTGCTAAGAAGGAAAAGGAACTGTCAAAGTATCTTTGATATATTTAAAATTGACTTTCTTCTCTATTGTTAATATACGTTGGAATCTTTAAGCTTGTTTTTACTGGGACTGAGAGTCAGTGGGGGGAGGGGGGAAAGATGGTGAGAGGGAAGGGAAACAGATGAAGAGCTGGGGTGCAGGGTGAGGGTGGAACTGGGAAGAGCTGGGCAAGGAGACTGCAACAAGGCGACAGAGTGGGGGAACACTGAAATTGGGGTTGGGCAGTGTGGTTGGGGAAAGGTGAGGGGCAACTGGAGTTCAGGCTGAGGGAAAGAGACATTGGCTGAGGAGCTGGGATTGGCTGGGCAAGGGGACTGAGAAGCCTGGGGAGTGTAGACTGGGATTGGATAAGCAAGGAGAATGAGACTGAGACAAGGAGCCGAGGAGGGCAAGAGACAGGACTGGCACAGGGACAGGCTGGAGGGCAGGGAGGCAGAAGTGGTCACATGGGTCGGAGAAGTTATTGCAGAAGAGTGTGTTCCCACTAGAGCACACTCCTTTCCAGAGCAAGGAATGGAGTCCAAGATCCCTTTGTCCCACAACTCCTATCTGCTAGTAGGTTTCACGAATACTGTATTTACTAAGGACATGTGTCATCCTCTGTGTGGGCCAACACTAGAAGAGGAGGACAACCTACTAATGCTATCAGTGACTCCATTAGCTCAAGTGGCAGAGGTCTGTGGTGGTTCTCAAGGTTCCAACCCTGCTGATGACCCATGCGGTATATTTACACCCATATGATGGAATTTATTTTTTCAGGTTTTTTTTTTTTTTTTTTTTTTAAACAACAGGAAATTACACACACACACATCTGTTTAAGTACACTACTAAGGTTGAAAAGTCAAAAGTTGGGAAATGCCAGAATTAAGGTTGCCTGAGCAACTCTAATTCAGACTTCTTGTTCATATGCATTATGATACCATTTTAATTATGTGATCACACACTATTTTTTTCCACAAGATCCCTGCCTCATTAAGTACTAGCCTGTTGCCCTGAAAGTCAAGCAGCCCATGGCAGCCCATCAGGACATGATGGGCTGCCCCAGAGCCACAGACCTTGGAAGCCCTGGCTGCCACTGAGAGAAATGACATGATCTTGTCAGTTTCATGGCTGCTATGTGGTACACAATAATAAAATGGACAAAAATCATGTCAGTTTCACTCAGCAGCTGCCAGGTTCCAGGAACACTTTTTCTTTTGGGAACACCATAAGCTGATGTTCCAGGGGGGAAATCAGAATCTGTAGTTCACAGGAAATTTCAAAACGTTGAAAGCTCTTGTAAACTAAAAATTCTGAGTTTTGGCCAGCTGTAGTCAAAAGCTCCATTGAACATTATTAAGGGGTTGTGGCTCTCAGGCATCATGTGATGGAGGACACAGGTATCCAGTTTGCATTTAGCAGAAGGTACCTGCTTGTGAGCTAGTGGGGCAAGATTTGGGTATAGGAGGCAGAATCAGGGGAAAATCAATTATGCAGGATTTTGTAGTGAGTAAAGCATTCCAAAAGGTTCAACAAAGTCACCTAGATTAATGCAGAAAAGTTTCAGCAATAAATGAGGCCAAAACCAACTTTGCCCTGGATTGCACAAAATAGGGGAAGATTTTTTAGCATTGCCAGGCATGCATGCACAGTAACATATGAAAGAAACCTGGTAAAGATACCCTTGTAAACATGCCAACTACATGATCAGTCTCTCCACTAAGACTAGCACGATACTGCAGAGCCTGGTGCTTCTGTTTGAATGTAGGCACTCTTCTTGGCCATGCTCTCTGATGAGTTAGGCCTGGTCTACATTAGAAAAGTTTTTATATTTTTTATACCGGTATAAGAATGTTGGGTAGCGGTGTGGTTTGTTTGTACGGGATTTATAAACCCTAGTTTGGATGCAATTATACCAGTATAAAGATGCTTTATACCAGTATAGCTTATATCACTTCCTGAATTGGAATAAGCTATGCCAGTATAAGCGCTTTTAACCAGCGTAACTCCATCCACACTTGGGGGTTGTGGAAGGTTTCTCTTCAACTATAGTGGTATAGTTAAAGCATCAAATTTTTCTAGTGTAGACAAGTCCTTGGATGAATTTGTTTTCGATACCTATGTTCCCCAACCAAACAATCTACCTTCCCAACTTGTTTGGGGCCCAATTTTGAGTTTAGTGGGAGAACCTGGACCCTGACATGAACTCCATGCAATCTCACTGAAATCAAAACGACCACAACTAAATTAACCATGTGCATGGGATGTAAGTCAGGGTCCAATTTGATCCAAAGCATATCAGACAACTTCAGAGGTAGTTGCAAGTCTCCTTTCATGTGATTGCCCTTTGAATACCAAATTCATTGAATGGCTAGGCTTTAACAGCGGCCCTGTTTTTGCCAGCTTGCTTACAGTGAGTAGTTCCCCTGAAATGACAGGACTGTTCATGCTCATCATGAACAAGGTCATCAGGATCTGGCCTTAAATAAATTAAGGTAACCTGATATTTTAAAACAAATACAGAGAGGACTAAATCCTGCTAGCTTTACTCCAGCTAGTACATGCACTGGAGTCATGGAGGCCACTACATAAATCTTTTATACCATTCTGTTATAACTGGGGAAACAATTTGTCCTTGGCTCTGAAAGAAACTATTTAAACTTGGATCTCGCTAACCACAGGCTACCTCAGCAGAAGAATAGACAAGATAGAATATTTACTTTAAATAGAGTAAATTTAATTACACAAAGCAAGAGAACTTTGTCAAGACAGAAGGATGCCTTTCTTTTGGTGTTTGTTTGGAAAGAATTATATATATATATAAAAACTTAGAGTAAAGGAACCAGATCTGGAAAAATCACCATTTTCCTCAGGTTTTATCCAAGTAAAACATTCACATTTTTTCTTTGTGGTTACAATTGTTTGACAAACTAACAACTGATCTGTAAATATTGTGGTGCTTAAATGAATAGTAACGTTTTTGTAAAAGTGCATGGAGAAAATTAGGTTTAATGTTTTGACACAAGCTGACTAAATTAAAAATTAAGGTTCACTCCATCCTATGCTCCTCCTGTTGTCCTGAAGTCCTGCAGCATAAAAATTCACACCGGAGAATCCTACGTAACCCTTTCGTAAACCTGGATGACTGAAAAATGTAGTACCAGCCTTTAGCCCAGATCATCTCTTCTCTATGGGGAAACAGTTTGGTGAGGTAAGTGCCCATGTAACGACACTCCCCTCCCCACTCTGCACATCCCCCACACACGTGCTCCTGTAGAAAACTCTACCAACCCCCTAGGATCCACCCAGGTGCTGGGGGAAATGGAGAAGTCAGTGCTATATGTGGGGTGTCCCAACACTTCCCCACAGACTGCATCCTCTGGAAGCCTTTCTCCCGGGCAGCACAGAAATGTGGCTCTGCTGGCAGGGCTTCCCCCTGGCTGAAACTGTCCCAGGAACCTGGGGAAGGAACAAATGTGGGGGTTGTAATGTCTTAACATATGGGTCTAGAGCAGGGAGATGTGTTTTCCCTCCCTGCCCATTCTCCAGTCCCTCCCCTGGCATGGACCCTGGACTGAGTGGAGGTGTATCTGCAGGGCTAGAAGGCTTCTGCATGGAACAGGGGTGATCCATATATGCAGAATCCCCTTTGTGCACCGGTGTAGGGGAGACTATCTGAGCCTCTGTACTTGCTTTGCTTTTTTAGTGTATATCGCAGCCCTTTGTGTTTCTTTTCCTTTGTTTCATTAAGTTCCTATTAAGTCCCTATGAAATGCTTATGAGTTGCTGTTGAATCCTAGCTATTGCACACATTCAGTAGCCTGTCTTCTAAATGGAAACACATTCTCTCCCACCCCGCAACCCCCATTTCCCCACAACTATATGTAGCTCACATTAGGAATTAATGCCCCCACGACTTCGCTTCAGCCCATCTCCAGTCATCAATCCCTATGTGGAGCACGCCATCGATTTTTATACAATAGAAGAAAACCGCCAAAAGCAATTACTTAATTACAGTGAATCAAAAGTGCCTGAAGCCAAGCACTTTTTTTGGTGCTCCTATAAATTAAAAAATGGCAAATTTGATTCCCTCTCCCCACACTCTGGTCCAAAAAATGTTAATAATAGCTAAGACCTAGTGTGTCAAAACTGAGTCTGGAGGAAATGTTAAGATAAATTGTACCGCATGACCTAATTTAAATAAAGGTCCTCCAATAGTATTGCTGCAGTGTTTAGGGTTACCATGTTTCAGGTTCACAAAAAGAGAACACTGCCGGAGGGGGAGGGAGCTGGAGGGAGGATACAGTTGGGGGGGTGATGGAGGGATGTGTGTGTACTGGGAGGCGTATTTGTGGAGGTTGCGGGAGGGGTGTGTGTGTACTGGGAGGGGTATTTGTCGGGGTTGCGGGAGGGGGTGTGTGTACTGGGAGGGGTACCTGAGGTGCTAGAGGGGATACCTGTGGCCTCATTCTCAAAGTGGGGGGCAGCGTTGCTCCCTGTCACAGTGGCAGAGCGGCTGGTGCAGACCCAGGCCGCAACGACAGTCATCAGTCAGCACCTCCCTGTGGGGCTCTCCCCCGCCCCAAGGCTGGGAGCTGAGGCCTGGATGGGCAGCATCCGGCAGCTGCAAGGGACCAATCAGCTGCAGATGCAAGGGAGGGACCAATCAGGAAGCTGACCAATCAGGGCTCTTTCTGAGCTGCAATGTCTGCTCTGCAAAACCCCCGGACATTTCCTCTTATTTGAAAAATCCACCTGGACAGAGGGTAAAGGATCAAAAATAGGCAATGTGTGGGAAAACCCGGACGTATGGTAACCCTAGAAATGCTGCTTTATTCTTTCCACCTCTGGATGATGCTGCAATAAGCAGCATGTGATAATTTAAAAAGGTGGCAAATATGTGCATCAGCTTCTGCAGAAAAAGGAGTCCATCTGCTTGTTTGAGGGATGTATGCAAATAAAGAGTCCAAAAGAACACACACGGAACAAAGCGAGAGCATAAGTATAACTTGGTAGCTCTTTGTGTGATATCCTGTGACAATGCACTGAATAGACTTGTCTTTAAATTCAAAGAAGAGTACACCTCTACCCCTATATAACTCGGCCCGATATAACACGAATTTGAATATAATGCGGTAAAGCAGTGCTCTGGGGGAGGTGGAGCTGCGCACTCCGGCGGATCAAAGCAAGTTCGATATAACGCGGCTTCACCTATAACGCGGTAAGATTTTTTGGCTCCCGAGGACAGCGTTATATCGGGGTAGTGGTGTATCTCTTTTGAAAATAAAATGTTGTATTTTAATGTGGGTGTGTGGGTTTTATAGAATCTCATTTTAATTGTGTGTTGCAGGGGGATTACACTAGAACTTGGATTCTTTCCTACAAACAGCTTTTCTGTGCTGTTACTAGAGTATCCAATTACCTCCCCACATCCGGGTAGAATAATCTTAATATCCATATCAGAGGGGTCGCCGTGTTAGTCTGGATCTGTAAAAAGCAACAAAGAGTCCTGTGGCACCTTAAAGACTAACAGATATATTGGAGCATAAGCTTTCGTGGGTGAATACCCACTTCGTCAGATGAAGTCAGCATGCGTCTGACGAAGTGGGTATTCACCCATGAAAGCTTATGCTCCAATACATCTGTTAGTCTTTAAGGTGCCACAGGACTCTCTGTTGCTTCATATCCATGTGTCATCACTAGGGGGTGTGGCCAGGCACACCTGCTCTCCATCAATCTCTGGCTACTGCAATGGCTCCCTAAGGCCAAAGGAAGCTGTATGTAAGTCTGCCCTACATTATGCCATGCCCAGAATTTGTACTTGGTCAGCCTCAGGATCGGAGAGCTTACAAATGGCCTAAAACAATCTCTCTCTCCCACCCTGCAAAGTCCAATCTCATCAGAGAATCTGGACCCAGATGTCGTACCCTACACCACAAGCTTTGATTCTTTCCGCACAATGCCACCTCTGGGCATGTCATAAGCATCCTCTGTTGCCTCTTCCCAATGCACATTGCTTTCAATAGTGAGTATCATCACTGCAATCTCTGATTTCCATATAAAAGTCTCTCATGAACATGCTTTATGTGGTGATTTCCCTAGAATTAGAGTGGAATTTCCAGCCATGGTACAGCCTCTTTTGGTTGAAGGTACACATGCCCAATTGGTGAATGCGAGCCATAGTCTGAGTACTCTTGGATTCCTCACTGATGCTAAACTGTCACATAGCAGCATCCAGGAGTAATGGCTGGTACCATTTCCACTTGGCTAGGAGATTCCATCCTATCCTAGCAGACGATGACCTGGCCTCATGTAGTCATGCATTTGTCACCCCTTAGCTGGACTACAGCAATGAGAAATAACTAGGCGTGAAGCCTTCAGCACTTGGGAACTTCCAGCTAGTACAGAACGTTGCAGCACATCTCCCCAGCAATCATCAGCGTCTATCAGCGGCAAGGATGATCTCTTTCACAGGTTTTATTTTTCATGGGTCCTGTGGTGACTGAGGAGTCCGATCCTTGACCCACAGGCTCATTGGCAGATGTTGCAGGTGGTGTTGGAAGACCGGGTTGGGCCACAATTGCTGCGTGACAGTTGTCTTTCCTTTCTTTTCTGGTATTTTTCTGTGACCAGGGCAAGGTGATTTTCCTCAAAAGTGGATGTTCCCTCTCTGACAAGTCTTCGCCAGTTATCCCTATCCCTGGGCTGCTGTCTCCCAATGTGTGGTGTTGATGCCACATCTCTTAATGTTTATCTTGAGGGTGTGTTTAAGGCGTTTCTTTTGGCCTTCCCGTTTCTCCTTTGGTGAGTTGGGCATTCAGCAGTTGTTTTGGTAAGTGTATATCAGGCATGCACACACAGTGCCCGCACCACCTCAGCTGGTGCTGGATAATCAGGGCCTCAACACTGAAGATTTTGGCCTCTGTGAGGACACTGACATTAGTGTGACGATCCTCCCACTTTATGTTGAGGAACTTCTGAAGAAAGTGCTTGTGCTTGCATTCCAGGTTTTTCAGGAGTTTTCTATAGGTCACCCAAGTCTCACAGCAGTAGAGGAGAGTTGGGATTATCGCTGCTTTATAAACTAAAAGTCTAGTATGTGTTCTGGTGGTGTGATTGTTGAACACATGGTGTGACAGTCTGCCAAAGGCAAAGCTAGTGCAGCGGATTCCGTGCTAAATCTCGACGTTTATGTCTACCCTTTGTGAGAGATGGCTGTCAAGATAGGCAAAGTAGTCTACATTTTCCAGTTCTTCTTTATCGATATAGATCTTCCTTGCTGGGTCTGACAATTGACTGGCGACTGGCTGGTGGAGAACTTTTGTTTTGCCAATGTTCAGAGTTAGCCCTAGGCTTTTGTAAGCTTCAGAGAAGCAATTAAGGGCTGTTTGAAGATCCTCCTTTGAGTGTGCAACTCCAGCACAATCATTTGCATACTGGAGTTCAATTATTGTTGCCGATATTACTTTAGTCTGGCACAGAGACGAGAAAGGTTGAAGAGGTTGCTGTCAGTCCAATATTGGATACCAATGCTCTGTGGTAGATGGTCTTGGGTTAATGTTTTCCTAGCTGCCAAGAAAATGGAGAAAAGGGTGAGTGCCAGTACACAGCCTTGTTTTAAACCAGTTTGGATGACAAAGGGTGCAGAGGTAGAGCCACTGCACAGGATGGAGGCAGTCATCTGGTCATGGAGGAGTCTTACAGTAGTGATAAATTTGCTTGGGCGGTCAAACTTTGTTAACTGTGAGGAGCTGTAGAAAATCATGTCAGAGTTGAAGGCTTTGGTCAGATCGATAAAGGCCACATACAGCTTCTGGTGGTGTTCTTGACATTCTTCCTGGATCTGCCTGGCTGCGAAAATCATGTTAGTGGTGCCTCATGATGGCTTGAAGCTGCACTGGGACTTTGGAAGTACTTCCTCTGCAAGAGGAAGTAGGCGATACAGTAAGATTCTAGCAAGAATCTTCTCAGCGATGGAGAGGAGGGCAATGCCTCAATAGTTGTCACAGTTGGCCCTGTCTCCCTTTGTGAAAATGGTGACAATGTTAGCATTATGTAAGTCAGCAGGGATTTCTTCTGTGCGCCAGATTTTGAGGAGTAGCAAATGAAGCTTGTTAATCAGTGTTTCTCCCCCCACTTTCAGTACTTCAGCTGGTATGCCATCAGGGCCTGGTGCTTTATTGTTCTTCATTTGTTTAATTGCTTTGCAGACCTCCTCAGGTGTTGGTGGGTTGGCAAGAGTTTCCCAGATTGGGTGCTGAGAGATGGAATCGATGGTGTCATCAGTCACAGTTGATTCTCGATTTAGAAGCTTTTGGTAGTGTTCCTTCCACCTCTCTTTGATGGATTTGTTATCTTTAAGAAGGGTACTACCATCTTCAGATCTCAGAGGTGTGAGGCCACATGACCTTGATCCGTACAGGGTCTTTGTCTCACAAAAAGAGTACTGCATATCATATCTGTCAGCAAATGTTTGGATTTCTTTTGCTTTGTCCTCCCACCATTTGTTTTTGATTTCTTGGATCGTCCTTTGAACTTCAGCTTTGAGCTGATGGAAAGAGCTCTACTTCTGAATGTATACTGGTTGGTTTTGCCAGTCGCAGAAAGCTTTTCTCTTCTGGTCCAAAAGGGCTGCAATCTCAATGTTGTTGTTGTCAAACCAGTCCTGATAGCGGGGGTAGCAAGGCCAATGGATTCCTGCAAACCTCATGGATGGTCTGATTTAGGGCTACCCAGTCTTCTTCGACACTTGTGTTGTCATCTCCAGGTGTGTGTATGGCCAGTTTTTCACTGAGGAGTTTTTGGAAGTTCTCTTGGTGCACTGAGGATTGAAGTCTTTGGATCTTGTATTGCCGTCTGTGTGATTTGGATTGCTTTCTATGTTTTGATGCAATCCTGATGGACATGACTGACCTCATCAGGCGGTGGTCAGTCCAGCAATCATACAGGGTACTGTGAGCACATCAGACTTGTCATCTGCGTTCTACACTGGCTTCCCATAGAATGTCAAAGTCTCAGTCCTCATTTTCAGGGTGCTGTGTGGTCTAGGGCAACAGCGCCGGAATCTTGATAGAAGTGGGGAGGCCATGAGGCCCTGCCCCTCTCCATGGCCCCACCCTCTGCTTCTTCTCTTCCCCCTGAGGTGCCCCCACAAACCAGGATGGAAGTCCGAGCCGAGCTGTGGTAAGAGCTGCCCAGGTATCCCAGGCTGCTGTAGGGAGCCCCAGACCCTCCACCTGTCCTGGAGAGGGGGCCGGCGTGCCTGAGAGCAACCCCTGGCCTGTGTCCCCACCCCCCACCCAGAGCAGGTGGAGGATCCAGGGCTTCCCAGTGCATTAAGCACAGATACTACTGTGACGAGCACAATATAAGAAGCTATATACAACAGAACACTCTGTTGGGTTTGGCAATACAAGCTATTTTGTAGTTCCTCATTTAAGTCAAACAAAATGCTTAGGACTCAATTCTAACAGCATGATTACAATTGATTACAGGGCTCCACCCCAAACAGCACTCCATGTTCCAAAGACTGCAGATTTTCACTTCTGCCAGTTACCGGTATTTGTGATGTGAGATCCCAAAGATGGCCATGGTTTAGTGAATAGGGAAACTACTCCAAACTAGGAACAGTAGTCTAAACACAACTGCATCAGAAAGAGTCCAACAAACTGTAGGAAATTAAAAAAAAAAAAAAAAAAAGGGGCAACAAATGATTAAAGGACTTGAAGGATTAATTTATAAAGAAGATTAAAATAACTAAATACGCTTAGTTCAGTTTCTCTAGAGGGGCTAGGATAACTCCGTAGAAGCATGTGAAAGGTGTAAATTCTAGGAAATGAGAGGAATTGTTTAGGGTGATGTGAGGAGATAAGTGGTAGTAAAGGAATTAAATTGATCAAAGGAAAATTTAGACTGAACCAGAGGAAAATGTTCCGAACATTGATTCAGAATAGGGCATTTAATTCTCTACTAAAGGACTTGGTGGAAGTCCCATTTCTTGAGTCATTTTCATCTAGAGTAGTCAAATCCTCTATCCATAAAAGGAGATGGACAAGATGTCTAAGTGACTGAATCACAGGATAAAACTGTGCCTCTTAAGAGACATTGCCACACTGCTAGGAGAGGATGGAGATGCACAGCTCAGGTCTCAGGAGGCATTATTCTTCTGAGTCATAATGTCTCTGCAGTGATGTGCTGCCAAAACTTGACAAGGGCTCTCTCAAAAATGTACTCTCTCCGTCACTGATACATGTGACATTCCTTGGGAAAATTGCAAATTCTTTTTTCACCCCCTCAACCTGTAGTCTGGTACCTCTTGGTCCACCATGCTTCCTCTTCTCAGTACCTCACAGAGACTCTTCTTAGTGGCTTCCCTATATGGGATCTGTTCCTCACAGTAGCAGTGGTGGCAGGTAATTCATTCCATGGCCTCTAGCTAGGAAGTGGCTTGTCCAGGTGGTGGGATCTGGGACACTTGTGATGGTGGGATGGGTTGTCTTCTTTGGTTCCTGTGGTGGGCAGATATCCCCTAGTTCAGGCCACCTTTGGCACATGGCCTGCCAGTAAGAACCCTGGCAGGCCAGGCCAGTTTGTTTACCTGCTGTGTCCGAAGGTTCGACCGATCGTGGCTCCCACTGGCCGCGGTTCACCACTCCAGGCCAATGGTGGTGGCGGGAAGCCGCGGTCAGCACATCCCTCGGCCCACACCACTTCCCACAGCCCCCATTGGCCTGGAGCGGCCAACTGCGGCCAGTGAGAGCTGCAATTGGCTGAACCTGCAGATGCAGCAGGTAAACAAACTGGGCCGGCCCACCAGGGGGCTTACCCTAGTGGGCCGCAGGCCAAAGGTTGCCAATCCCTGCCCTAGTTGTAGGAAGGTCTGGGAGCAGGTCTCCCTACAGTGGGGCTCCCTGTCAGTACCAACTCTCCCTGTCCATCTGTGATGGGTGTATAAACCCTTCACTGGACAGAAGAGGGTCAAGGAACAGCTATGGGTGAGGAGGCCCTGCCACTACTCGTTGGCCAAGCATGCTTGGGTTGGAGGCGGGGGTTTAAAAGCCAGCTAGGCAGCTCAGTCTGGGGCTGGCAAGCCAGGGAAGAAGACATGCCCTGGGAACTCTAGGGGAGAACTGAGCTGAGCCCACTGTGACAGGTTGGATCCCCCATCCGGGATGCCACCTGATGTGCTGGGGTTCCACTGAGCCTGCCCGTTCCACCAACTTGGGTTTCCTCACCCTGTCCTTGCTGTGCCAGGCCCTCAAGCCTTCTCTAGCACACACACAGGTAAGGCCACATCCTGCTGCAGACAGACTGAAATCAGCTCTGTGTGTGAGGATTCAGCTCGGAACTTTACCCAGCATTCACATGCACACCTCCTTTGGGGTGTAAACCCCAAATTATATTGTCTTGTGCTGTATAGAGAGATCTGTACAATGTAAGCTCATAAAAGTTGCCCCCTCCCTCCATGTGGAGGGAGATATGCACAGCTTCCCTCCCCAAGCCCCCAGATATGACTTTCACAAACTGTGTTTTGAAATAAACAAGAAATAAGTTTCTTAACTACAAAAGGTAAATTTTAAATGATTATAAGGGATAGCAAACAGAACAAAGCAATTTACTGCCCAAATAAAACAAAACACGCAACCTAAACTTAATTCACGAAAGAAACAGGTTACAAATAGTAATTTCTCAGCCTAAATGTTGTTTTAGGCAGGTTGCAGAGTTTCTGCCACTTAGAGTTCCAGTTATTTCTCTTTACAGGCTAGACCCCTGTCTCAGCCTGGACTCAGCCCTTGTCTTTTCCCAGCTTAGTTTCTTTGTTTCTTCATATGCTCTCAGCAGTCTTCCTTCTTGGGTAGGGAAGCAGTGGAGAAGAGCCTTGATTGACTTGCTTCCCAGCCTTAAGTAGGATTTACATAAGGCGGGAATCCTTTGTTCCCAGTAGAAAAACACCAGCAGTGTCCAAGGTGGTACTCTATACCAGGTGACATCATCAGATGACCCTGCAGTGTCAAAGTAACATCCCAGGAAGCTCCTCAGGAAGGTGGGAGATTAGTATCTTCAAAATTCTGTTGTCCTTCTTAAATGGCTCATTCAAGCTGATTGTCTACTGTCTGGTGGGCATTCCCCCAAGTATACACACAGTTGTAATTGTTACATAGTTAATATTCCTAACTTCAGATACAGAAATGATACATGTATACAGATTCGATAATCTCATTCAGCAAATCATAACATTTCCAATGACACTTTACATGACCTATCTTACATAAAATACATCTTAATTATGCCATATTCATATTATAACAATATTTCTATGAAGAATATGGGGTGTAGTGTCACACCCACATCAAGCCAGCAAGCAGGGGACTTACAACACTCAGCAACTGGGATGAGGGCTGGAAGCTCAGAAGGTGACATCCCCCAAAGACAGGCGACAGCCAGATGAGTACGGACGGAGGTAGGGAGAGACCCAGGGAACCTGGCTGAGGGCTGATGCCATACGATGCTGATGCCAGTCTCACAGGGCCTTGGGTCAGAACCCGGTGGAGTGGCAGGGCCTGTGTTCCCCTACCCCGCCTGAATGGTAGCCACTAGATGGGAGCCCTCTACACCATGCCCCAATCACACCATCCCAGCCTAACGTGTATCATAGAATCATAGAAGATTAGGATTGGAAGACACCTCAGGAGGTCATCTAGTCCAACCCCATGCTCAAAGCAGGACCAACACCAACTCCATCATCCCAGCCAAGGCTTTGTCAAGCCGGGCCTTAAAAACCTCTAAGGATGGAGATTCCACCACCTCCCTAGGTAACCCATTCCAGTGCTTCACCACCCTCCTAGTGAAATAGTGTTTCCTAATATCCAACCTTGACCTCCCCCACTGCAACTAGTTTTACTAGTGTAACAACACTAGGAGAGAGAGATGGGCTGCAGTGTCTTTCAGACTACCACGCAGTTCAGCAATAACTTGGCCCCGTCTCCCCTTGTTACTTTCTGCATGTGGTGCTGGAGTGGCTGGCACTGTTAGGATTACATAGTGCAGGCTGCAGCCCATTGAGATGCAAGAATGGAGTTCCCCTCACAGCAGTTGTCACTGTCTTGGCAATAGTGGGTAAAATCAGAGGGCTCAAAACTGTAACAGGCAGAGCTGGCCTTTCCATTTTCAGGTATGTGGGAAAACAACTTTTTGTGATCTTTCATCTCCAGCCTTCCTCGTGATCTTTTGTCCATGATCATCGCACCATTCTGCACAGAGCTGGTCTCAGCATTGTAGGGAGGGTTAGTGAGACAGCTCCTTAGACACATGCCACATGTAACTGACTACTTTTACACACACATGGCTCCCACCCCATCTACCTGCTGCAGAAGTGAAGCCTGCCTACATATTGCTCTCTGTCTTAGCAACTGGTTAATATGGCTTTGTTTTCAAAGCTGCCTCTTTGAGGGATAGTGCTTGAGACTTTCCTTTATGTAAGTATTTTTGAATGGCAGCTGAGGTTCTCTATCCTGGTCCCAAAGGCCAGGTCTTTAACATGAGACTCATGCAAACACCTTCAAGTCCCCTCTGGCTCACGTGTTTGCTTCCTGGATGCTGGCAAGGGCTTTTAAAAGGAGGGAAAACATAGAGCCATTGCTCCTCTAAATGTTCTTCTGTCAAATGCCTCCTCTCTCTCCGCCCTCTATCGCTGTCAGCACTGCACCCCCATGTTGTGCTTGCCACTGTGCCAACACCTGCCATTTCCCCTAGATGAATATGTGCTTTCATGGCAAAGAATAAACAGCGTAGGCTGTGTGATGCTGCAGTCTGAACACTATGGGTTAAACACATAACTAATAATAAAAAAGCCTACTTCACTCTGCTCCTCTTGGGCTGATTAAGATTTCATCTTACTCTGCCAAGCTGGAGTTTCTATGGGCTTTGAAACTCCACCTTTAATGGTGATATGCACACTTGTAAAAGTGCTCTTTTCCCTTCTAAGTCAAGCACATTTATCAATCCTGTGACTTGCATGTTAAGTTAGAGACTTGAATATATTAAGAGAACCAATGGATATTAGGGAATTTCTGGATAGACCAGGGGGCAGATCCTGCCCTATTAACTTGAGTGGGATTGCATATTTATAAGTAAGGGCAGGATTTAGTCTATGCTGCATAATAATTTGTTACTTAGATATGCTGTTCCTAAAATTCTATCCAGACAGAGCAAGTGAACGCTAGTACAAAAGATTTATATTCCCAAATTATGCATGGCTGAAGATTTTCAGAGTCCTAGCCATTGTCACCTAAGTTGTTCACCTTGTATATAAAATTGACTCCAAACACAGCATTTTTAAAAAAAAACTCCTAATGAAAACCCAAAGGAATGAACTCTTTCATTTAGAAAAAATGAAATCATTAATTGAACCCGATTTCCATAGGTTTACAAGCATGCGTGTATCACGGGGATTAGTGAGAAATTTAATTGTCAAAAATGTATTACCTTTGAGTGTACTGTCACATCCCATATCTTTGATTGTTCTGATTTTGTTCTGCCTCTTCAAGCTGATGTCTCTGCCTGCATTTATCATGCAACTAATTCCTAGGTTAAGTCAAAAGAAGAGAGCGTAAGCTTGTAGGGCATTAATATTAAAAGTGACTTTCACACTGGAACAAACTCAAAATTATTCTAATACAAAAAGCAATGTACTTTGTCAGTAATTTTTCATATGGTTTTGGTATTATTTCAGCTGTGATTTTAAATGAGTTCTCTGCACTCAGCTTCACTTTCCTCTCAGTTCTTCAATGAAATCTGAACTCTGCATTAGTGACATCATGTTTTGCCTTGCTGAGGATATAATTTGGGGTCAGATTCTGCTCTCAGTTTAACCACTATAAGGCCCTGATTATACCGGGAGTTTATTTCAGATCAGAGCCCTTGGGGCTGCCCACCATCAAACCCGGGTTCAGTGGTGGCGACCTGGGAAAGAATCCTGTCCCACTTCTCATAGTAGAGACAGGTAGCAGGAGAACTACCGGAGGTCCAGTGTTCACCTTGGATCTCTTGTAAGTGCTTTGAGCTCCTTGCTTTTGTTGCAGCACTAAATAGGGTCCTGGCAGTGTCCCCCGGGGTTGGGGCCATTGCCTTAGCAATGGCTTTGTACACAGGGCCGGCTTTAGGCACCAGCGCTCCAAGCATGTGCTTGGGGCGGCACTTTCCAAGGGGCGGCACTCTGGCTCCTTTTTTTTTTGCTTGGGGCGCAAAAAGCCAGGAGCCAGCCCTGAGCAGAGGTGAGCTGAGCGGTGGGGGGTGCGGGGAGGGCCGCAGGAAGTAACCCTGGGGGGGGCAGAGGACCCACTCCCTCCACCAGCTCACCTCCGCCTCCTCTCCCGAGTGCTCCGCTTCTCCCCCCTCCCTCCCAGGCTTGCCTCGGAGGGAAGGGTAGGAAGGGAAATGCGGCGCGCCCGGGGGAGGAGGCAGGGCCAGGGAGTTGGGGAAGGGTTTGGAATGGGGTGGGGAAGAGGCGGAGTGGGGGCGGGGCCGGGGGGGCGCAGGAAATTTTTTTTGCTTGGGGCGGCAAAAAACTTGGAGCCGGCCCTGTTTGTACACCTCTGTAATGTGGTGATTGTTGGAAAGGACTGTCCACCCCTTCGTCTTTCTGCAGAGGGCAAGGATATCTGGGACCTCAGCATGGCTCCATGTGGCTGCAGTGCTGAGGTATGTGACTCTAGGAGCATGCATCCACAAATAGACTGATCCTGTCTTTGTACCAGCATTTAAATGAAGAAGTGACATCTGGTCAAGATGACCACATGTCTGGAGAGCAGAGTCAGGCCAGTCCTAGTATCATGCAAAGCAGTGTGGAATGGCAGTTGGAGGACTGGTAAACCATTGCAAAGTAGAGACGCATCCCAAGAATGTTAGTCCTCAGTAACTCAATCTGCAATTAACTTAATCCAATTTCAAAGTGGATTATGGAATTTGTATTAACTGGCCACTTAATATGCACTAAGAATTGTATTATGTGGACGTGGGCCATTTTAATAGGAACAAATGAAAGATAGTGAAAAATAACTACCCTGGCCCCATATAGACAAGGCCTAAGTTTGGAAGAAGGATTGAATATGATGAAGAAGCTTTTGTTCAACCACCCTGCTACTGAAAAACATACCAGTATGCTCAGTAAACTAGAATCTCCTCTATGGCTACACATAACTGGAATCTTCTGAAATATCTATTGATTTTAATGTAACATCTATTTAGTGCAGCACAAAAATGTGCATCTGGGCCTAGCAGCAAAGGAGTTTATTGTGCTTTTAATCAAATGGGTTTATTCTAGTAATAAACATAGATCCAGTTTTATTTTTTCTATGGCAGTAAGGAGCCCAAACAGGGATTAGCGCTCATCCTCTCTCTGACAAGGTGTACCAGGCATTCACTGTCCCGTCCTGGAGATCCCACCACCTTGGCACACTCCACCCTATGAAGGTCTCCTGCTGGAAGGAAAGAGCAGTGAATTCAGACCCCCAGGGTTGCCTAGAGAGGCCTCTCATGGTCAGCTGCATGCAGAATGAATGAGAGTTGGTCCTCTGGAACACAGAAGAGCCAGGAGTAGGCAGAGGCCAATCAGAGCCCAGCAGGCCAGATTAAAAGGGCTGGCTGCTGTTTCTTCTGCCTAAAGCCAGGACAGGGAAAGAAAACTGTCCCTGTCCTAACCCAAGTAACCTGGCCCAGTCAAGGGCCTAACCTTGACAACACTGGTCTGGGATCTCTAGGAAGGAGACGTGTTTACATTATAGACTTAAATTCATCTCAAAATAGCCAACTGGGCATTAGTTTTCTGTTAACTCCAGAAGGGGACTAGACTGAGAGCAGACCTGGCTGGAGGGCTGGGCTGTTGAGGCAGTGGGCCACTGTGGAAGAGGATGCGGATGGGCACTAAAGAGGGAGAGTCCTTGCAATGCTGCATCCTGACACAAGGGGGTGATTGCACACTGTAACACTCCTCCACTACATGGCATCAGTGTTGTAGTACACAAGACCCTTCCAGATATTTGCTAGTGGTGTTCTTTGTACTGTGAGCTCCAAGGTGTTCCAAGCACTAGGCTCCACAGACTCTAGTCTTTAGTGGATTCTTGATAAATGTGTTCTCACACTCACTTCTGGCAAAGAATGGGATTCTTTAGGAGGGCTTGCAGGGAGGAAAGGGTGCAAATACCCCAGCAACAAGTCTTATACAGTTGCTGTAAAAGATAACAAGTGCTTCCTATTCAGGCCATGGGCATAGTCCAATAGAAGGGTATATGCATTATTACCAACCTCAAGAATTAAAAGTCATGAGTCACGTCTTAAATCACAATTGGCTTAAAAATCATGAGAAATTTTTTTTTCAAATAACGTTGGGGTTCTTTTTATTGGCCTTCTGGTTTCTGAGCCTTTAGGGCTCCACACTTACAAGCTTTTCTCCGGCAGTAGGAGGACTAGAAAGACTACTTAAAAAAAATAAAAAGAGAGAAAGAATTAGAGCTGAAATTCCCTTGGTGCTAGCTGATGTGGCTTGAAGAAAAACCCAAAATATCATGAACTCACAATCGTGGGAGTTGGCCACACTGTCTATGGGTAAATATGCCCCATAGGTACGTACTGTGCCTAGTATCTGGACTGCCCTTTTACTCCAACCTCTGCAGCCAATTAGGTGTTGGTCTGTAGGTCTTACTGGCCAGAGCGGAGTCCTGTTGCTCTCTGTGGCTGCTTTGGGGGTCCTTTGCATTGTCATCTTCCATCCAGCCACAGCGGCTGAGTCTTTCCTGCCTGCAGGCTGCCAGCTCCCTGTTCACAATGACTGGCTTCCCTGCCCTGCTCTCAGTTTCTCACCCAGTCCATTTGTCCCAGCTCTCAGGCTACTGCCTCCACCCTGCCGCTCACCACTCACTGCTCCCGGCTCTCTCCCTGAGCCTGATCCCCTCTGCCTTCTAGTTATTATTACTGCTCCCAGTTTATTAATCCTCTCAAATCTGTCTACTGACTAGAGGCTGAATGGGGTCCCTACCTTTCCTAGTTCAGTCCCTTTCCTACAGCTCATCTTGGGGGAGGGGCACTACCCAGTAACACATCAGCAGATTCATTACAGTAATTGTGTAGGTAGCACAATGAGGATATCTTCTTCCTTTACTGGCGGAGCAGCTTTCCAAAAAGAGGCTGAATAAGCAATATTGCCATCTAATGGTGCCATTGTAACCTAATATTTTAACAGGCTTACCTCCCTGGTGCATTATGAAAGGTTAAATACACATATTTGATAACATTTGCACATGCCCGTTAAGAATTGTTGAAGGGCATGCACAGAAGCTGAGGAGAGGCCTACCAGATGCTGATTTGGGCCAAAAATATAGGATCTGTTAAAATAAATAAATATTGTAGTGCTATGACAGGGATCAGCAACCTTTGGCATACGGCTTGCCAGGGTAAGCACCCTGGCGGGCCAGGCCGGTTTGTTTACCTTGGCCCGGTTTGTTTACCTCGGTACGTGCCACTTCCCGCCACCCCCATTGGCCTGGAGTGGCGAACGGCAGCCAGTGGGAGCCGCGATCGGCCGAACCTGCGGACGCGGCAGGTAAACAAACCGGCCTGGCCCACCAGGGGGCTTACCCTGGTGGGCCGCGTGCCAAAGATTGCCAATCCCTGTGCTAGGAGCTTCTGTTTGGGACAGTTAGTGGTAACAGTGTGAAATTATAAGGACCATGGGGTTACATTTTCAAAAGCTCTTAAGTGACTTTCAGTGAGACGTAGGCATCTAAGTAGGCAAGTCACTTTTCAAAATGGGACTTAGGCTCCTAAATCATGCCCTTCTGAAAATTGTATCCACAGGTAATTATTGAAGTTTTTAAAAACAAACACCAAAACCCTATTTTTTCTGTTTGTGTTTTTAATTGCAATTTCAATACTTACAATTAAAGGTGAGCAATTGCTGTAATATACCATATGGTATATTACAGTATATAACAGTTGGGAGCCACCAGATAGACTATTTACAATAGTATCAACAAGTTCTATTCAGCTCTAGGTGAAAAGCTTATTGTTAGCTGCTGTGGTTGGCTGCTGAGCATATCGGCATATTGACTGCCATTGTTTCTTTCACTGACTCCTTTCTTGAGGGCACAGTTGCTGCCTACGGGATATACCCACAAACACAATTTATTAGTGGTATAAAAACATTACACTATTGGATGACTTGTAAATTTAGAATGAGTCTGTGGAAAGAACACTGTACAGGACTAAGAAGTCTAGCTGCTGGGAGAGACTGAGAAGCCATAAATCTTCCTGAGGAGTGGAAGAACTTCAGACAACATACAGAGTTCACTTTGAGCGTCCCCTGAAATCCACAGATGAGGAAGAAAAATATCTGCTAATCTGCTCAGGAGAAAGAGGTAGATCTATATATACTGCTTGCTAGATGTCAGCTGAAAATCTGAGTGTATTACAGTAGGTTTTGATAAATCTATCACCTCAAAAGCTAATCCAGTGTTGGCATGCTATAAATTTCATGAGTCAGTACAAGGTCCAAGTGAACCCATAGAATGGTTTATGACAGATTTGTTGGCTCAGGACTCTGCATTTGCTGGCATGGAAGAAATGATTCAAGACAAGCTACTGTTTTTGACAAATTTAACAAAATCTAATACAGTGGGGAGCAAAGGCTGATTTAAATAAAGCAGGAGACAGTGCTGGAGCACATGAAATGACACAAGTCCAGCTAAAATCCATTTCTAACAAGGAGGCACTGTATGGAGTAGTAAAACTCTGTATGCAGGCATTCTATAAATCTATAAGCAAAGGGACAGCCAGTGGCAAATGTGGGAGAACACAATGCCAGCTGGATGTCCATCAAAAGGACACATGCATTACAATGGTAAGAGGAAATCACTTTGCAAAAGTCTGTAAATCCTAATAAATGCATAGAATGGATGAGAAACCACAGTGCAACACCAATGATGTTTTAGTGAAAGTTATCAGCATCCACTAAGGACAGAAGTAGCACCAGGTTCAACTGTTGTGACCCAACTGGGCTAAATATTGTCAGAAGTTACTCCTAGGGAGAAAAGTTGCCACTAAGTTCAAGTTGAATACTGGTGCACAAATCAGTGTAATGCTTACATATGTATATGAGCCGCTCTCAAAAAACTCTTCCCTTCTCCCTGCAACAGAGACTAGCTTTGCAGGTGACTGCTGCTTGTACAAGGTGTGTCTGTAAGCAAAATGCATATGAAAAAATCTATGGGATATATCTTCAACTAGTGTAAACCAGAATAGCTCTGCTGGAGATATGAATAGTGCTTAGCGCTACCATGGAAGAACATGATGCAGATCTGTGTTATGCTCCAGACAGCTAGAGAAAAAGACAAGTGAACCACACAGAATAAAAGCATTGTGGTTACATTCGCTCAGCTTAGGATATCCAACCCTACCCTAAAAAACTGTCAGAAAATTGCGTGATTACTATTGGATTTTAAACTAGAAAAGATTAATAGATTCTAAGGCCAGAAGGGACCATTGTGATCATCTAGTCCAGGGATCGGCAACCTTTGGCACCCTGGTGGGCCGGGCCAGTTTGTTTACCTGCCGCGTCTGCCGGTTTGGCCGATCGCAGCTCCCACTGGCCACGGTTCGCCGCTCCAGGCCAATGGAGGCTGCGGGAAGTGGAGCGGGCTGAGGGATGTGCTGGCTGCGGCTTCCCGCCGCCCCCATTGGCCTGGAGCGGCGATTGGAAGCTGCGATCGGTCAAAACTGCAGACGCGGCAGGTAAACAAAACGGCCAAAGGTTGCCGATCCCTGATCTAGTCTGACCTCCTGTATAACACAGGCCACAGAACTTCCCCAAAATAATGACTAAAGTGTATCCTTCAGAAAAACATCCAATCTGGATTTAAAAATTGTCAGTGATGGAGAATCCACCATGACCCTGGGTAAATTGTTCCAATGGTTAATTATTCTTACTATTTAAACAAATACACCTTATTTCCAGTCTGATATTGGAAATGGTGATTTCTTACCAGGTTTATACCTTATCTTGCAGAAGCATTGATAACAATAAGATCTTTTGAAGAGTGAGCTTCAGTGGGATACTGGCAAGAATCCACCTTCATTAAAATGAAGCAACTAATTGTTAGCACACGCACAGTGGCATGGCATGATATAAATAAATATAAAATTCAGATGGATGCATCCAAGCAATAACTTGTGACTCTATTAGTGCACGTAGAGCAGTGAGTGGTTTATGTATTCAGGTCTCCCACCACTACAGTAATAACTTATTAACAGATGGAAAAAAAGTGAGGTATGTAATTAGCTTCAGCTAGGAAGGCTTCCATCAGTATGTGCGTGGGTGAAAAGAGACTCTGGAATCTGATCATATGTTACCCATCCTAGTTGTGTTTTTAGCACCATCTGAGAGTGAATCCATAAATATTTGTTATGAAGTTCATATTTGAATAGTGTGGCTTGACGTTAAATACCAGTGCTCTGAAATATCTTCAGCAAATCTGAAGCCCATATTAAAGTAAAACCTCGGGGTTTTTTTGGTTTGGTTGGTTTTTTTTGTTTGGTTTAATTTATTATTATTATAAACACCAGTCTTGGAAACGACCCATTATATGAACCATTTTTCCCAACAGGGAAAAAATTGCATAATGAAGGTGATATTGATGAAGAACAACTCAATGTCCTTTCATATTCTGATGCCTTTAGTGCATTGGAAATTGCTTTGCAGTAGTTTGCACAAAGGATAAAGTGATGCAGTGCACCAGACCGCAACTTATGCACCATAGCTATTGTAATTTTGAGAGGTTCAATTTTATGAACTTTTTGATTTTGTTAACTCCTCAGTTGCCAAATTGTTCATAAAATAGGGGTTCTACTGTAATTGATTTGATACTTTTTTTTATTTTTTTTCCTTTTATAAAAGGGGCAGCTGTAACAGGCCATCTCGTGGCTCCTAATAATGTTACAGATTTCTGAGGCCTGATTCACCTATGCCTGGTATACAGTTGGAATTACTGGTGTCAAAACACCCAATACTCCTGTGTATAAGGCAACTTTGTAACTTCTAAAGAGGGCTAGATGTTCAATAGCAAATACATTACCAAAATGACCTAGCATTTGACTGTATTTTTGTCTTATCAGCCTTCTGTTGCGAAAGGATGAAGGGCAAACCACAAGAGTACATGTACAGGAGAGGAGATGGTGCCTAGCATTAATTAATGATAATGTTAATCCTTCTTAAAAAGCTCAGTGAATGGGACTATATCACTCTTCTCGCTACAGTTCAGTTCTCTGGGATGCTATTAGACAGGTATACATTATGCAATCTTTCACAAGTTCCTTTGTGACAATTATATTCTCGATGGCATAATAGACATTCTCTTATACTGTGACTAGATCATCCAACTGTGTATCTAGCATACGGACAACCCTAAAACTAGATTCTCTGGAACAGAGGTAGCAGCCATAAAGCTGGCATTATTTTCCACAGTAAGGGCCAAATTTTTCCCTCAGTTACTCCAGGGTATATTTGCAGATAACTCTATTGAGGCCAAATGAGCTACTCTGAATGTGTCCTGAAGTGTAACTGAATGCAGAATTCAGCCCTCAATGTTCAAACCGAGCACTGCAAATACTAGACGCTCAGGTATACCGTAGCTCTGTTAGATGTATTTGAAGAAAGTGGACCAAGGTGACTGACATTTCCCGGGGTACAATCTGGACTGTTAAACAGCTGTGTCCCCTCAATTGTCCAATCTGGGGTGCCTTTTACATGGCTTTGCTGTGAGAACAAGCACTCCTGGCCTGTTCACACACTGCCTCTAACATGCAAAATCACTCCTAACTGAATGATATGAGTGCTCTACCCAGCCACTTCTGAATTATATTGCAAAGTGACACCAGGAAATTCTCAATCCCAGACTTGTCCCCAGAAATTTGCATCTTGCACTGCCCAGCTCTTTCCTTCTGTGCAGTACAAGCTCATAGAAAGTCCATCATTTCATTAATAGAAAATGATATTGACAAACCTGTTATCTCAGATTGAGTTTCCCAAACACTTCAATCCAAACACACACTGGTTTAGATAAAACAAAACAAAAAACCAAGTTTATTAACTACAGAAAGATAGATTTTCAGTGATTACAAGTAAGAAGTTATAAAAGTCAGAATTGATTACAAAGAAATAAAAGGTAAAACACAAAGTAATACCTCACTTAACAAGCTAAGTGAACTTGAAAAAAAAGGTTTTCCTCACCATATGCTCACAGCAGTCTGGCTGGATATTTCCCTCAGTTTGATGATGCTCCTTTTCTCTTTCAAACATTGTTGATGCTGTGAGTAGAGATGAGGAGAGAGAGGTGATTTTTGTCCTCTGTTCTCCCTTCTTATAGCATATCTCTTCTTTGAGAATCATCTCCAGCTGGGGTTCAGGTGGCAGCAAATCTGTCTGCCATGATGTAAATTTCTCTCACACCCTTCTTCCTGCCAAAGAATGGTCGCTTAACCCAGTAATAGTCCACTTGATTATGTTGGCACCTGACTGAGGTGCTGGCTAGCCTTTTGTCCCCGAGGAACTGGTTTGGGCTGCTTTTCTAAACTTGAAGCCTGTCTCAGCAATGTCATAGAGCAAAATCTTAACTTTACATACAATGTTGCTACACACATTTTATCGTGACAATAATGTTCAGTAGATTATGAGTTTTCAAATGATACCTCACAAGGCATGCTTTGTACAAAATTTATCATAGCCTTGTAAAAGTGATGAACATAAGGGTACAGTCTGTCACAGTGACTTAAAACCTCCTTTGTACTCTCCCAATTCTGGGGGTGGCTATGGGGGTTGGTTTAGCCCCTGGCCCAAGTCAGTAATGTTTTGACTCACAGCTATTCAAACATACACTCCCTTATTGCTCTGAAAGGGTAATACATCAGCAGGACTCACCAAGAGAGCAGCACCCTCCAACCCTGCCCCCTCCTACTGCAACAAACCCATATATGGGTAAAATGTAGCTATGCCATCCTGTTCCTGCCAGGGATTTACTATGTGGAAGAGGAATTCTTAGCTCTTAAGGAAACTTTGGCTCCCATGGCACAAAGAGACCAATGATTTGGCCCCTCTGCTGAGCCTTAAAGTAAAAAGTCATCAGCTGAGGCAGAGTGGAGGATGTGCAAGTAACCAAGTCCCAAGAAAACTAATATATGTCAATTTACAGGTAAAGGGGCTTCACCTCCAAACTTGGTGGAGCTACGCATACTTTATTTGCAAAATACCCTCACTATCTAATGTTTAAAAAGGGGTGCCTCCATTTGTTTATTACACTGAGTCTGATTCCCCACTCCTTGCCTAGTCATTGATCTGACTGGGAGCCTTTTACATTTCACTTGCAGAGAGGGAAGTGCCTATGCAAGGTAGCAGAAAATCTGGCCCATTTTTGTTGTGCCGCCTTCATATCTCAGTTGTCTCATTTTCCCCTGTCCCAAGCTCACTATCATAGGCCAATAGTCCAAAAAACTTCAAACAGAAGATAAAATTACACAGCAAAAAATCTAGCTGCAGCCATTCAGAAAGTCCCCTCTCAAAGCTAGCTATGGTTCATCTACAGTACTAAATCAGAGTTAGATGGACACATTAGCGCCTCTGTTGCTGTGATACTACAACCTTTGCATGTGAAAAATGCCTTTATTTTCATAGGCATGTACATGCTTTGCAAAACATGCTGTATTACAGGCAATATTACCTGCCCCTGCTTTTAAAAAATGTTGCCTTAAATGTGACTCTTGTCAGATAAATTATACGCCAACAGCATGGAGGAGAGTTCAGGACCATTCACTCCAAAACACAGTCCTCTGCCACTTTGTGTTGCTCCATGAATGAAGTATGAGTGGGGTATGATGTGATCAGAACCTTGTGATGGGTGCTTAGTCTTATTTACATTTCTCATATGGTGTTTTTTTTAAATATTTAAGGGCTATCAAACCAAAAATGTGGAGGTGTTAAAGTCAAGTACAATCTGTTCCTTCTCCCTTCTACGTGTTTATTTTTATAAGATTGTTTGTCAGAGAAACATGAGACAAACAGGAGAAACACATTTTAGACGGTAAGGCTAAATTCAGGCCTGATGCAGATGGCAGTGAAATGGTATTGCACCAACCTATGCTGGTCTGAATTTGGCCTAGAGTCTGATCCACAGAAATCAATAGCAAAATTCCCATTGACTTTGATAGGAACAGGATTAGACTGTTTGATTTTTAAGACAATTTTAAGACAATGTCTCGTTGCTGGGTAGTAGAATTGTGTCATCTGTGAGTCTCCTCACAGTCATCAAAATGATATGCTGCAATAGGGTCGAATGCTTGTGTACACTTAAGTTTATTGCACAACTGTGATGCCACAGCTGAGGAATTTAGCCCACAGATGATAGTCATAAGAAATGACTTTTTGTTATGGTGTGTCTACATAGTATGTAATCAGTGGAGAAATATGCTTCTTGATACATGCTATCACATTAAATATGTATTAGGCCTCAAATTCCCAAAGGGCCCTCTCTTTCCCCCACCTTATGAGAGCAGGGATACCCCAATCTAATGCTGTACATTGAGAATGTCTTGCAAAATTCTCAGTTATTGTGATAAAAATATTTTCATGTTACTTGTGTGTTCCACAAATAGCAAGAAACTATATTTTCCCCAGCAGTCAGCGAGAACCCATGGATTTCCGCTTTGTGGTCACACATTTCATCTTATTAGCACAACATTTAATTTGTGCTAATCAGACTGAGGTGGGTAGAGCGCGAAATTAACTTGACTTTCATTTTGTGTTGTACAGTAAACTGACTTTGTAGAATCATGGTAGAAATCTGAGTTGTGGATGATGGATGAGAAGAAATGGAGATTAAACAGAGTACTGTGCCATTGCAACTGCGCTAAAAGGGACACAATATTCAACTCAGACTTTGCCAGAAAAGCCCAAGTTCTCTGACAAATCAAAGGACAAACTCTGCTCTCAGTGGCCTGGGTGTCACTGTGTTATAACGGAGAGCAGTTTGGACACAAACATTTTTCTTCAGCATCTCCTTTGTTTTTCGAGTTCTATATACATCCCTTTCCCCATTTCTCTGGCATCTTACCCTGCTTCACTAAATGAAGCTTTTCAGAGATGGGAGACTCCTGCATAGACAGAAACCACAACTGCCTCCACCTGAAATAACACAATTTCCTTTTAAGCGCAGGAAAAATAAAAGTAATACTTCTCTAATAATGGTCTCTACCGTCTTATTAAGATTTGAGCATATTTTTTCCATTGGTGGATACAAAGATGTCTCCTCATCAGGAGCAAACTGTAATGTGGGCTGGCAGTGCCAGAAAGCTTCAGAAAGCTCTTGGCACAGAAAGGGCAGCTTCTGGGAGAAGAGAGAATAACTACAACCATTTCCCTCAAGACAGCAATATCAAATGGACAGAGGGTGGAATTCACCCAGGTGCAGAAGGCCTGTGCACCTCTCAAGCTGAGTGGTAAAAGCAGCTGTCAGACTGTCTGGGGAGGAATTCTCTATACTACTTGCATGCCTCAGAGAGATCTCAGAGTAGCAGCCGTGTTAGTCTGTATCCGCAAAAAGAACAGGAGTACTTGTGGCACCTTAGAGACTAACAAATTTATTAGAGCATAAGCTTTCGTGGGCTACAACCCACTTCTTGCCAGCTCTCAGTAAGCCAAGGGCTACTTTGGGGCTAGTAGGGCTAGGGGCCATGGCAACTGTACTTCTGTTAATCCAGTGGTTTAAAATCCCTACTAGTGGGCAACAGCAGGGATAATGCCCTTTGCTGCTGCTGCAATATTATAGGGCATGCTGTACCTCTGACTCTCCCACAATCTTTCTGGGACTGTACCCTGCTTAGTGAAAGGCCCTGGGCTACCACTTTGATGAAGGGCAAACCCTGCAACTCCACAGCTCTGAGTCCTTGGCATCAGCACCTCTGGTCTCACCATAGCTTCTTCAGCATGTCCAAAGGACCTTGGACCCCTGTTTGGGACCTATGCACCACAGAACAGCCTTTTCAGAAAAAGACATTATTTAATAGTCGACAGCAGTACAGTGTTCAGGGACATTGGGTTAAAATGGTAAAGAAAAGCTTAAACGCGTACTCTCCCATACCGGCCAGCTTTCTCTTGCTTGGTTAGGAGGGCCCCACTGTGTACTACCTGGAAGACAGACTACATACACCTTATCACCTGTGTCTTTTGTTTCAAATCCCACTCATGCTATTTTAATGTAGACTTCCTCTCCCCTCATCTAAGTTCAGGTAAGGGTGGGCTTCAGTGATATAGTGCTTAATTTTATAGTGCAGTAACCCTACAGAAATTATCTCAAATTGGTAATTCTATCACACGAGTCTCCAAAATCCATCTTGTGTGTGCTGTCATCATAAGGTATCACCAGTATTCCAAAACTAACTAACATTTTACCAGTAAATTTTATATAATTGAAAATCTGTGCAGTAACAATTATGAGACTTCACACATTAGTAATAAATATATATTGTATCAATGGCACTATGATAAAATTTTCCCGTTGTGTATATGTCAATTTAAAGATCTGTTCTCATCAAGTTCTCAATTTTATTTCATCTCAGTGGGGTAATTTAGTTATTAAAACCTCTTTTAAACTCAATCCATATTGGAAAGAAGCTGGCCTCCCTATTCTGAGAGTGAGAAATGATCACATTCTTTCAACTAAACTGTTTAACTATAGGTTGTTATCCATTATTTACAATGCTATAGTGGTCTCCATTAAAGAATAAATATTTGCCAACAGAAATCAGACATATAGTATCTGAAATAGATATCATGTAAAATTATAAAAGCACCTTAGAAATACCATACATAGCTTAGTCTGCTTGACAGCTATTTCTACAGGAAAGGTGTGATGCACCTAAGATATCCTTCTGTGGTAAATATTAGCAAATATTGATTTTTTTAATGGCAACCACTGTGCATGTGTTATATCCTGATGTCAATAATATCAATGACATTATTAGGCACTGAGTTACAGTAGACTCAATTCAATTTAGCTGCAGAAAATAGGACTTTGACTTTCAGAACATAGCTTTATAAGTTGCTTTATTGTTGGGAATTAGTTTAATAGCCCAGACAATGAGGTTTCATTTTGATTAAATGGAAAGTTCCAGAAACTTCTGATACAATTTAAAAAACTTTGTGTTGTTAAGAAATATTAAAACTTATGTCTGAAGCAATTTTTAAAAAAAGCTTTGGTAGTGTGGATTACGGAACAAATCTGATTGGTCCAAGGAAGCTGATGGGTGTTTGTTGCTTAATTGAGACTTAAGGGAAACAATATCATTGAAAACTAATGGAAGGTATTTTATTTCACTGCTATTATAGACAAGTCTCATGTAACACAAGGGGGCTGTGCTCCTTTGACCTCTCTCATCCTAGTCTGAACACTAACTGCTTAGTCCCATTTCCTCTTCCTTCATAGGTTGGTTTAAATAGAACTCTTGGCTGCTGACAGTCTCAGGCCCATTCATCGAGGAATGGATTCACTGTATATGCAGCAAATTTGCCAAGCAGACACTGACCCTACATCTCACAACTCTTAAGTCCACTATGCTATTTAAAGGGTACTGGGCTGTTGTCAAGGCTGTATCCCCACTTTGAACTTTAGGGTACAAATGTAGGGGCCTGCATGAAAACTTCTAAGCTTGTCTACCAGCTTAGCTTTGGTCCGCTGCCACCATCACAAGAATTCCCTCCCTGGGAAGCCTTGAGAAACCTTTCACCAATTCCCTGGTGAACACAGATCCAAACCCCCTTGGATCTTAAAACAAGGAGAAATTAACCATCCCCCCTCCTTCCTCCCACCCTCCTTTCACCAACTCCTGGTGAATACAGATCCAAACCCCCTTGGATCTTAAAACAAGGAGAAATCAATTTGGTTCTTAAAAAAGAAGGCTTTTAATTAAAGAAAAAGGTAAAAATCATCTCTGTAAAATCAGTATGGAGAATAACTTTACAGGGTAATCAAACTTAAAGAGCTCAGAGGACCCCCCTCTGTCTTAGGTTCAAAGTACAGCAAAACAAAGATAAACACTCTGGTAAAAGGTACATTTACAAAGTTGAGAAAACAAAGTAAATCTAAGACGCCTTGCCTGTCTTTTTACTTACAAGTTTGAAATAGGAGAGACTTGTTTAGAAAGATGGGGAGAACCTGGATTGATGTCTGGTCCCTCTCAGTCCCAAGAGCGAACCACCCCTTAAAACAAAGAGCACACACAAAAGCCTTTCCCCCCCCAAGATTTGAAAGTATCTTGCCCCCTTATTGGTCCTTCGGGTCAGGTGTCAGCCAGGTTACCCGAGCCTCGTAACCCTTTACAGGTAAAAGGATTTGGAGTCTCTGTACACAGAGAGCTGTTACCCTTCCCTTTATAGTTATGACAGCTGTATTTTAGAAATGGATATGAAACACTATCTTATCATTGCTCATCTTTTTTTATCTGGTATTTGTTTCTTTTGCTTGGGGCTGTCTGACGTTTTTGTTTTCAGTGATAAAAGCAGTTACGGCTTATTTTAAAAAAAATAAAAACCACTTGCAAAATATAGTACATGCAGATGCACATCAACTTCAGTCAACTGGATAACTGCTGTTTCAAATATTTTTGTAAGTGTAATTAACCAAACTACACAAACACATGGGTGTCAAAATGTTTTCTGCATCTCTGCTGTTTTTCCAAATATAGCCGTTATCCCTTTATCCAAAACAGGATGGGCTGATTTCAACCTTTGGGGTGCATCACAGCGAGCCTCCAGACAAATTCAGACTGCAACTAAGGCTGCAACTTATAATGATGAGAATATTTAACCATTGGAACAACTCACCCTGGGTCACTGACCATTTTTAAATCAAGATTGGATGTTCTTCTAAAAGCTCTAGGGATTACTGTGGGCAGGGGTGGCTCCAGGCACCAGCACACCAAGCGCGTGCCTGGGGCGGCAAGCTGTGGGGGGCAGCCTGCCGGTTGCCGTGAGGGCGGCAGTCAGGCTGCCTTCAGCGGCATGCCTGTGGGAGGTCCGCCGGTTTCGGCGGCAATTCAGTGGCGGGTACCGCCCGCAGGCATGCCGCCGAATCCGCGTTACCAGCGGACCGCCCGCAGGCATGCCGCCGAAGACTGCCTGACTGCCGTGCTTGGGGCGGCAAAATACATAGAGCCGCCCCTGACTGTGGGGAAGTTCTATGGCCTGTGTTATACAGGAGGTCAGACTAGATGATGACAATCACCACTTCTGGCCTTGGAACATATGAATAATCCAGGCCATAGACTCCCAAGGGCAGGAGAAGAAGGCAGAGTGGCACAAATTGCCCAGCAACCTTACTCTGCAGAGGAGCCTGAAACCAGCAAATCAGTTCACAAGTGAGCAAGGCCATATGGAAAAGGAAAAGGGCAAGCTGGCTGGCAGATTATTTGATTCACAGCATCTCCTGGAAAACTTCTACTGGGTAGGTTCCTATGGACCCCCGCTGCAATGTACAGCTTCCCTCCCAGGAGAACTGCCACCTGTCCTCCCAAGAAAAGGCACCTAACAACATAACTGACCCAACGGAGATATGGGGGTGCGATTTTCACCCTCCTCTGCCTGAAGAAGAATTTGGCCTAATTCAAGTGTTGTAATCTTGAAAACTTTCTTTCAATTTAGGGCTAAGTCATCCTTGCTCTACCTACAGTATCCTGAATAAGCAAAATGAAGTCAGCTTCTTTATATACTTTAATAGGAATCAGTGCATCCAAGACTGGGACAGAAAAAGGAGAGGTTTTGGAGGTTCCATGATGAAGAAGAAATACAGTATTAATGCTATTCCATATGGAATGGATCCTTGTGACACTATATTTTTGTAGAAAATTGAGATGTTCCCTGGAGACAAGTTTGCATACCTTCTTTGGTTTTTGCATGCACTTCTGAGTGCTGCTGCTTATATGGAAGACAATTACTTTAGCAACATAAGATAAAGAGATGGGAAAGAGAAGGACATGTTTCTTTTTGGGTAAGAAACAACTTTCTCCAACAAATGACCCTCTGCCACAGATGCTATAGCCGATGTAGTTAACTGAAGAAACATAAAACCAGATCTTGCTGCTTCTTCTTCCATAACATCTCTAAAATCCACCCTTTTCTTTCTGTCCATGCTACTAATATTCTTGTGCAGACCCTCTTCTCCCTCGTGCAACCTCCTCCTCTCTAGCCTTCCTGACACCCACCTCAGATCCTTTCAAAACTCTGCTACTGAATACTGTTTTGAATAGACTAGTTTCTGCCCTGTCATTCTGACCACCCTTTCTTTGAATCCCTCAGGTGGCGTCCATCGCTCCATATCAAATACAAGCTTGTGGTGCACACCTCTAAGGCTCTTTATAACTTATCCTGTCCTCCTCTTCCACTTTCAGTGTGAACTGCCAGTGATGCTATCCTCCGATGCTTACTTGTCTGCTTCTTCCACAAGGACCTTTATGCTTTTTTATACATGGAAACCCTCTCTGAACTAATCAGTGCAGCTGAAACCCTGTCCTTCTAATCCTCCCACAAGACCCACTTCTATTGTCATACCTATGGGAAACCACCAAGTGCTAATGGCCAGGTAGATAATGGCTGTTACAATTGAGGTTTACATTATATTTTGTGTATTTTTATCTTATAACTTCTAAAAAGAAAAAGTAAATTGACCAACTTGCTCTTATAGCTGGCCATATAAATATACCTCCTTATTACTGTCTTCCTCCCTCCACAGTTCCTTCCAATTGTTTGTTACATCCAGTTGTTTTACCTAGTCTTAGTTTGTAAATGTTTCAAGGCTGTCTTCTACTCTTTATCTGTACAGCAACTAGCACAGTAGGGGCTCAGTCCTGACTGGTGCCTCTACATATTACTGTAATACTTATACTAATATTAAGAAACAGGTTTATTACAGGTAATAACAAGCTTTTGTGTACTACTTTACAAAAAGATTGTGTGATTGACAGTCATTCTTACAACACTCCCCTTACTCACCACTTGACCTTCTAATCTCTGGATCCAGCCCCACCATGGAGGTTTACAGCTCA
Source organism: Terrapene triunguis (assembly GCF_002925995.2). Lineage (NCBI taxonomy): Eukaryota > Metazoa > Chordata > Testudines > Emydidae > Terrapene > Terrapene triunguis. The sequence continues at coordinate 37,436,930 of NW_020664372.1, forward strand.
GGAATACCGTAAAAGGGGAGTAATGCAATGGGGAATCAAACCCCAAATTTTTACAGCTGAACAGCTCCTTACCTCTCCCTACTGGCTTGAGCCCTGTCCCCACACCTGGGGTCCCCAAAAAGGGAGTTGTCTCCTCAACCCATTCCTTTCCCCTCTCTGCTGGCTCTCAGCTTCAGGCCAATCCCCAGCGCCGAGAGGAGCTGCCCATGGATTCTGGCAAGAGGACCCAGCAGGCAGAGCAGAACCCAAGTGTCAAATGCACGTGGCTTAAAGGGAACATTGATGGCTGGGCCAACTTGATTGGTGTTGGGAGGTCCTATACAACAAGTGCCAGGAGGCTGCTCCAGGCTAGATTCCAAGTGCCAGAGCAATGCTCGGGTTTGCTCAAGCAACACTATGCCCCTGGAAGTCTTGTCATCAGACAGGTAGTCACTCATCCATACTCCCCTTGGCCAGCAGTCATTGGTCTCCATTGCATCTCATAGAGAGCTCTAGAAACACACTGATAGTTCTTGACAGTTTGTTCAAACTAGCGCATCTATGTGACCCACACCCAGTCCATTCATTGTTTATTCTCCTGTTCTCAATGAATGTCTCTGGAAAGTTACCCTTGAGACCAGTAGGTATTAATATAAAAGTGAGTGGGTAAACCGAGTCACGCCTAATTTTCATAAAAATAATAGACATTTCCTGCATTCTCCATAGATGCTGTGTGTGTGAATTCCATCTCTCTCCTGATATAAGGCCAAATTTTGCCCTCGCTTGTACTGTACTGCAAGGGTTTGCCAGGGTATAACTAAGAGCAGAATTTGCCTCTGTTCCCTGAACAAAACCAACTAATTTAAGCTTTGTTCAGGAGAGAGGTGAATTTCGCCACCCAGTGAGAAATGCTGTTTACTATGTACTAACTTTGCACTGTGAAATGTAGTGGAAAATAAAGACTTCGATTAAAATTGTCTCTTCTCTTCCTATGCCTGGTAGCAGCCCTCTTACAGCATTTCAAAACATATCTTTCCTCCCTAGTCTATACTTATTTTCCCCCTTCTGATTATAATGTACTATTTAACTAACAATTATTTATATATGTAACTTATTTAACTCTAAGTGTTACAGAATAAAGTTTTGTGGTAGCTTTTTGTGACTCCAGCAATATGAGGACCCAATATAAAAGAGACTGTAGAAAAATTTCTTTCCTGGTTTAGCCTCAGAAGAACGTTCACCCCAGAATCAGAAGGAAGCGCTGGACATATCTGGAGCAAGTACGCTAGATGCCAACACAGACACCCACATGAAGCTGTCAAGGGGAAACCAACTGGTGTGAGGAAATGAGGGCACTCAAGAGAAACCTGAAGAACCCTTAGCAGGGAGGGTAGAACAGTCAATCTCAACACCATAGAGCAGATGGAAGCAGCAGCAAATGCCAGAGAAGAATGGAAGGGACTAGTGTCTGCCCTGTGCACCAACATTGGCACAGGGAGGATTAATGTAATGTATGTACAACAATATTCATATTTCATTATTTGTCTTAACATTTTGCAGTGCATGCATGTTGAGAAATGTTTTGTTACAATGTGACTGTCCATACTGCTGTGCTAATGAAAACTAATAGTTTTCTTTTAGGCTAAATCCTGATGGGGTTATTTTGGACAGTAAATCTAACCTTCCCACTCCAGCTACAATGAAGTTTATGTGAGTAACTAAATGACAGTTCTACTCATGGAAAAAGTGCTTGTTGGGGGTCTGAACCTCAAATAATAAGTAAATGAATCAACTGATTGTATACAATATTACTGTACTATAAAAGTGTATCAAGTAAGGTCGTTTATGAAAGCTAATAGACTGGTGATTAATATTGTCATAAATATATGTATTAACACTATATGAGGAATTATGGATACTCATTAATATAGTTTTAAAGTCTGTGACCAAACACAGGGAGGAAAAGGTTTTATCCCAGACAGGAAGGAAGGTAGCTATCTACGGCCTGGTCTACACTATGGGGGGAGGATCGATCTAAGATATGCAACTTCAGCTACGAGAATAGCGTAGCAGAAGTCGACGTATCTTAGATCGACTTAGAATTACTTACTTCGTGTCCTCACGGTGTGCTGCGGCTCCCCCATCAACTTTGCTTCCGCCTCTCGCCGAGCTGGAGTTCAGCAGTCGACAGGAGAGCAATCGGGGATCGATTTATCACATCTACGTTACACGCAATAAATCGATCCCCGATAGATTGATGGCTACCCACCGATCTGGCGGGTAGTGTAGACATACCCTACCTGTCTCCAATGAAATTAAGCAAGGTGTGACCAAAACCAATGGAAGCTCCAATTGCATATGAATCAGCAGGGGAATGGGAAGTCCACAGGAAGTGACGAACAGCAGGAGTGTGGAGACAAAACAGTGAGTTTGGGAAGATATAAGAGACAGAAGCAGCCATTTTGGCATCCATTGTTGGGCAGACACACAGGACCAGAGCTCTTGCAAGCTGAGAAAGATGTGTCCTTCAGTTAAGAGGGCTGAAATCTCTAGGAACTGAGTATAAATGAGAAACCTGCTTAGGCAAAGATTTTTCACCTAGGAAGACAAGGGAAACCAATACCTTTAGTTCTGTGGAAGGGCTTGACTCAGAGAGAGGCAGCCATGGCTGCAAAGAAGAAAGTTTAGTAAGAAATCTACCTTAAACCAAGACTGTAGCGTGTTAAGTCTTAGCTGCTAGAAAGTGCATTTTTTATTTTTATTTGCTTGTAATCATTTTGTCTTTATCCCTTGTACTTTAACAAAAAGAGAGGTTTTAAGTGAGTTCATCTTGTTTTACTTTTAATCTAAAGCAACACAGTGCTGTGTTTGAATCAAAGTGATTGTTAACTCAAAGCTATAAGCTGTGCTTTTCTCTATTTAGAGGCACAACAAGCCGTCTTATTTCTCTGAGTTGTCCAGGAGATGTCTGAGCACTTCAAGGCAGATGGTTATGGGGAAATTTGGGACTGGGTTGTGTGTTAGGGTCACCCTACAAATAGTAACCAAGGCTGGTGGAGACCAGGGTGAGGCTTTTGTATTGCAGGCAGGCTGCTGGGGTCAGATCACGGAACCAGGGCTGTACAGCACAAACACACTCAGGGAACGGCATGCTTGTCTGCTGGCTGTTGGTGTCCAGGTTGTGAGCCACAGAAGTGCATTTAAAGCAGCCAGGGTAACAGGGCAGGCAGTGATACAACCACTCACTGGTCTGGATTGAACCCCAAAATGTGAGAGGCTCTAAAAGATTAGCAAGTTGTCATCCTAAAAGTGAATGTATGAAAATGCATACATTTCTGTGTTAGTGTGCCCCATCAGCACCGATGCATTTCCCATTCTGAATTATGCACGCTGCTTTATTTTGTGAAAACTGTCATTCCAAATCCAATCATCTTTTCATTCTCATTTCTTGATGAGTCAGCAGACATGGCATTTTTTTTTCTTCAGAAACCTGTTACATGAAAAATGATTTTCAGTTAACCTTTTCAACAGCAGAAATGACCCATTGTAGCTCATCAATAATGCCTCCATAAGTCACAAAGAAGCATATAAATGCTGCATTATGTGTAGCACCTCAACTTCTATTGAAGTCAATGGGAATTGCAGATGCAGAGTGCCTATCAAGTGTTACAGCTACTAATAAATTTTTAAAATGTAGCAGCTTCTAGGATCAGGCATCTACAGGTTCAGTGGAAAATGCTAAGAGACCTTTGGTAGAGTTCCTCAAAGTTAGCAATTTAAAAAAGTTTTTACTGCACATTTCTTTCGGATGCTAATCGTCTCTTTCTTGAAAAGAAATTGCAATTTCATTAGCACGGAGTCTATCCTTATCCAACCGATGAGTATCTGTGTGTAGTTCTAGAATTTAGGCACAATCTCCAAGTGCTATTGTGAAAAACTGATCAGACAGTGATCAGCTGAGGTTGGAGACTGAGCCTTGGAGCAGACTAATACAGTCTCCTACTGTGCTCATGCTGAAATCTTCTCCACTTTGTTGATTCCTTCTTTTACCTTGTATAAAGTCAGTTTGTTGCAGGCGCACGATGGCTTACTGGCCATCTGAAGATATGACAATTAGTACAAAGTTTTAAATAGGGTGTTTTTCAATTTTTTAAAATTTCTTCTTAGTCCGGTTCTCCTACTGGAAGAAGTCACAGGACAAGATTGTGACTTGTGCTACATGTCAATGCAAGAGAGCAAGAAACCCCTTACACCCTTATGCAGACAAGTTGGGTCTGCACACACAGAAGTAGGTGAGGCTAAATACCTACTTCCTCCTTGGAGCAGGTATTGGAAGGGGTGGGGAGCAGGGCCAACGAGAGGGGGAGGAAAGCAGGTATAAATTACCGGGGCCTGGCGGTCTGGAAGGGGGCCCAGGCTTCCCCCCCTCTCGTCGGCCCTGTTTAGCTGGTCTGCCCTTGCTGTGGGGCCCAAAAAATTTTTTTCACCGGGGCCCAAACCCGCTCTCTGTAGCCCTGGTGGGGAGTAGGGCCTTGAGTCTACTTGCTGGCAGATACAGCTAAGCCAGAGGGTTAGGAATTTACTACTGGGATAGGCCAGCAGTAAAATATGGCCCTTCAAGAGCAAGGAAGAAGCAGGAAAGAAATTATGACTCAGAAGTGTGTCTCTGAGTCACAGTGTATCCTGGGCCCACATCTAGTGGTGAAGCTTACATTTTATGCCAGATTTATTATAAGACTGACTGATAGTGAATAGCACTTCCTCTGCATCTAACTCTTGTTCATGCTGAATGAGTTTCAGTGTGTATCTGAATCTGGCCCATGATTTGATTGTTTTTCAGATACATATATTTGAAAGGGATTTTTAACAAAATACCAGGCTTATTTTAGCAACAACCTGCTAATTTGGTAAGCACTGCATACTTCCTGCCTCACCCCCCCAATTCCTTTGAGTCCGGATGCTGTAGTCACCGGGTCCCAACTTGAGTTACCTACATTCTTGAATTCTACCCTATCATTCTGCTACTGAGTATTTCATCATGGTGCTTTTGAAGGGCAGAGAAATAGCTTCCCTTAGAGATAAAGCTATTCCACTGATCATCTTCTAGAAGATATGAAAAAAGAAAATTGGGCCACAACCTCTCCTGAAGGCAGGATATTAATTCCTTGTTGGCTCAGTTCCTAAATCCATGTACAAATGCAAACAACTGCAAACCCAATACACTTTTGAAGCACCAGGAAGTCAACTACAGTAACTTTATTAAAAATCCACTTCACTTTATGTTCAAAGCTAGACTAATTCTAATATGTTCTTTTGGGTGAAATCCTGGCCCTACTAAAGTCAGTGGCAAAACCTCTTTGACTTCAATGGGGCCAGGAATTCACCCATTACATTTGTTATGGACATGTCCTGGGAGTGATTAATTGATTTGTAACAGGGCTTTGAAGGCTTTGGTTATAAACTATATCTTGTAGGTTTAGATGATCACTACACTGATCTGTTATAACTTTAAGGGCCTGTGTCTCAAGATCAGGCTAAATTAGGTTATTTATTCCCTTTATATATGTGCCTCTAATTCAGCAACAAAATAATAGATGCACTTACACCAGTATTTAAACTCAGTAACAGAAAAGCAGAAACCATATCGCTGTGTATATAGTATCTGAAACTTTATCCTCATGCCAACTATATATAAAAGAAACGCTCACCCATACTTGATTACTTGCATGTAGATTCTTGCACCTTTAGAAAAGCTGGACTTTCCAGCAAATACTGTCCTCTGAACTTCAAACCTTTTCTCCAGGTGTTTTGAAATCATGGTGGGGGCTGATAATAATAATCTCACAGAGTCTTTACTCCAATGTAACTCCATTGAGTTGTTCTTTATTTACAGTAATGTAAGTGAAATCAGAATCAGGACAGTGGTAGGAACTTCGGGCTATACGGATCTTTATTCTTCAGAGTTCACTGGCTGAGCTGAAAGCAAAATGCACCCAAAGCCAGAGGCAAAAGCAAACCTTATCTCTCTGCAGACAACCTCCAACTGCCTTCCAAGAGATAAATTTTACATTTAGATGGACTTTAATATCAATAGAATCTACCTATGATACTTGTGCTCAAACAGTTTAACTCCCTACTGCTGAATTCTCCTGATAGGGAGAAAAATGTCCAGGTGAGGTGCTGTCCTTATATCACACGTAGAATATCTTTGTGCTACCAGCTTTTTCATAATATTACCTAACTCATACTATTCATTTGTTCTGCTTCTAAATTGAAATTAATTTTCACTTGGAATGGTAAAAGTGGAATGACTATAAAGAATAGCACATTTTAGAACTGTGATATACATATCAGGAACTGTATTTCTATATAATCAAATTCCTACTTTAAAAAAAGAAAATTGGGTTAGTAATATATATCTTCTACTGTATTTTTGTATGACACATGCTTATGGTTAATTGTACCAGCCAGCAGGTATCTTTGTAGAGTGATGCAACAAATCTGAAAAAAAAAAAAAAAAAAAAGAAAGTTACTTGGTAGGCAAAGCAAATATAAATAAAATTGGCATTAAGTGAAAATTTTAGATTTTTGAATGACTACGGGAATAACTTTCAGGCAGCAACAAATCCTTAGAATGATTACCCAGCAGTTGCCAAACTCTTAAAAACATCCAGGGCCGGCTCTAACTTTTTTGCCACCCCAAGCAAAAAACAAACAAACAAACAAACAACGCCTCGCCGTAACAACCCCCCCCCAGCACCGCCCCACCAAACCAAAAACAAAACAAACAAAAAACCCAGCGCCGCCCCGCAGAACCAAAAACAACCCCCCGCGCCACCCCGCTGAACCAAAAACAAACAAAAAAACCCAGTGCTGCCCTGCCGAACCAAAACCAACCCCCACCCCCGAGCGCCGCCGCGCCGAACCAAAAACAACACCTCCCAGCGCTGCTCCCCTGAACCAAAAACAACCCCTCCGAGCGCCGCCCCGCTGAACCAAAAACAACAAAAAACCCCAACCCCCCCCCAAAAAACCAAAAAAAAAAAAAAAAAACCCCTGAGCGCCGTGCTGAAACAAAACAAACAAACAAACAAAAACCCAAGCACTGCCCCGCCACCCCAAGATTGGCCACCGCTTACAAGGTGCCGACCCAAGCACGTGCTTGGTCGGCTGGTGCCTGGAGCCGGCCCTGAGTACATCTCTGGTGAGAGGGGAAGCTGGGGAAGCCGGGCCCCCTTCCGGACCACCAGGCCCTGGTAATTTGTACTGGCTTCCCCCCCTCTCGTCGGCCCTGATCATTAGTATTTGCTTTGCGTATGGAGGGTTGTTTCAACAGTTGGGCTTCTTTATTTTTAACCCACTGCTTCTTGATCCTGTTTTGTCTTTAATACCTTTGTTTTATTTGTATGGTTTTAACATGTTATATTTTAATTTGTTTTAGCATGTTGTCTCCTACTTAACTTTAATGCCCATTGTTTTGATTAACTTTTCTTGAACAGTTAAGAAAAAATTTCTTTCATTAACTTTGTTTTGAATATTTTAGATACAACAGATACAGACACAATAAAACCCTAGTTTTGCAAAGGCTTATGTAGATGCTTAACTTTAAGCAGGTGAATAGTTCAATTCAAATAAAAAGTGTGATCAAAGCACCCACCCGTCTGTGGTAAACTACTATTAAATCTGAATAAGGATAGCAGAATTTAGCCCTAAAATAATAAAATCAATGGCTTTCCAAATACTTGCCTAGCAAGGATTAGGTTGCAAATAACTTTCATTCTAATAAATCTGCTTGTGGGAGCTAACTGAGAATCCAGCAGGAAGCAACCAGTCTGGGTTGGTTACTTAAAAATGTAGAGGTACAAAGGCGTATTTACAGTAGTTCCTTTTTAACTTTTATTTTTAATTTCCTTTGCTGGGGCTGTTCTTACAGGTTTCATTGTATTGTTTTTGAGGCCTTTATACACAATTTGTAGACATGTAGATGATAACTTCAACTAAGCCTTTACAAGCTTAAAATGTCTCCCTCATGAATGGAGTGTTATCTTAAAAGCCCAACCTTTTTCAATACCTCCTGCCTGCCTTGCTTTCTACGTGGGTGGTGGAACTGTCACATCAGCCGCCTTTCGGGGGTTTGCGCCCGCCACATCAAACTAAATTTTACCTAAAACTTTCTTGTATGGGAAAAATACGTCCCCTCTTCCCCTCACCCGCTGCTTTTACTTTGCAAGATGCTTTATCATCCACATGTAGCCTCCAAAACTGCTCGTGAGGCAGCTAGAGGGCACTACTGAGGGCATGTACTGCAGGACGAGCCACAGGGCAGTAACTAAAAGGCAGCGTAGCGCGCTGGACCCGCTGCGGATGCCCGAAGGTCACCTCCCGCAAGGCAACCTGCGCTGTCTGCAGGCAGCGGTCTTGCAGACATAGGTTGCCATTGGCTGTGACCCTCCAGCAAGCTCGCGGTTGTTAGAAACTGCAGGCTCGAGCCGGGGTTTCAATGCACCCGGTCCCGGCTTCACCCCCCAAACTCTCTCCAGGCGCACGTGTTTTGGTGGATTCGCCCAGCGATGATCTACAGCGGTTCTCCGCGGCCGGGCCGGAGAGTCCGGCTAAAGCGCCCAGCTCCAAGTCGGTCCTGGCTCTAGGGGAGGCGGCGTGGCTGAGCGCCCGGAGGCGCCTCCCGTGTGTCGGCGGCCCCCCGGGTCGGAGGGGGGGGGGCGGGAGACGGCTGAGGTTCAGGGCTCCCAGCCCGGCAGCGCCCCGAGCCGCACCCACTGGGGGCCACGGCCAATGTAGTGGGCGGGCGCGCGTCCCCCGGGCACCCAGCGGCGGGGCTCTGCAGCGGCACATGCGGGGCTCCCCGCGGCTCCGCCTGAGCCCGAGGCGGGGCACCGCGCCCCCAGGCAGGCAGCAGTGACCCCGCCCCTGCCCTTCCCCGAACAATGAGCCGGGCAGCGCCGAGCCGGCTGCTGCCCGCCCCTCCCGCGCTCCCTCCCTCCCTCAGTCCGGGACGCGGAGCCGGCAGCGGCGGCAGCTCCCAACCCGGCGGCTGCACAGGAGCAGCAGCCTCAGCATGTCCGCCCCGCAGCAGCGAGCTGCGCTTCCAGCCGGCCGGGCAGCCGCCCTGCAGCCCCCGCCGCGCCCCAGCTCCCCGCGGCTCTCGCAGCCCTGCTCCTGCTAGGTAATGGGGGCGACCCGGGAGGGGGCGAAGCAGCCCCGCTCCCAGGGGCAGCGATGGGCGAGGCGGGGAGAGACAATAGCAGCATCCCCCGCCGGGGGGAGGGGGCGCACGCGTGACTGGCCCCCAGGGAGGAGACTGGCGGTGGGTGAGCCCGGGGGGCTGCGCAAGGTGGCAAGGAGGGGACGCGCTGGCAGCGCCCAGCGGAGCGATGCTGAGGCGGTCCTAGGACGGGCTGCGCCGCCTGGGCGAGGCGCGAAGGTCGGAGGGAGGGACGGACGCCGCCTTCCCGCAGCGCCCCGCTGGCTTGGTTTAGCCGCGGCGGCGCTCAGGCCAGCAGCGGGATGCCCCCGGCGCGCACGCGGACTGGTGTGGCCGGGCGCTGAAGGGGATCGGAAGTATGTTACCCTTCAGAGAAGCGCCGCGGTTTCTGTTCCCCTTGGCGTTCTTGTTTGCCGATAGAGTAATCCGAATGAAAGCAAAGAGCTCCGGGTTTGGATTGATCCTCCCCGGTAGCGATCGCGAATATAAAGGTCTGAGAAAAAGCCCACGATTGGGCTGCAAACACACACACACACACACACTCGCAAAATGTACTTTTTGTGGGGCGGTTTTCTGCTTTCCACCATTTACTGGGTCTGGGTGTGAAATATATACGTGTAGCCGTATGGATTCTCGGTGGCATAGCTCAGTCTCATGGTTACAGTAGGCAGTGTGTGTGTTTTAGCAGGACTTGCCTGTTCAGAGAGCTGAATAGATATATTTAGAGAAGCGGCGCTTTCCAGGAATTTAAATGAGACCTTTTTGTGATATTGCTTTCCAAGGCTTTTTTACTAGCTCCCTCTTTGTTTTCTCAGGTTGAACTTGGAATAGTTATGCAACTGTTTTATATTGTAAGAATCAATATTTTCAGGGGAAAAAGATACTTATCAATGTATCTTTAATATGCAACTTTGGTCCTTTCTGTCGAATGATTATATTTTTATATGGTATTTTAGCCTCAGTAATATTATACTATTTTTATAGTTATTTTAATTAAAATTGGTGTCAATGAATATTAGAAAAATACTTTGAATTGATTACTGATATGAATGATTTATTTAATCACTTATGGATAGGGCCCTACCAAATTCACAGCAGTGAAAAATGCATCTGGTCTTTTGTGTGCTTTTACCCTATGCTATACAGATTTCACGGCGGAGACCAGCATTTCACAAACTGGGGGTCCTGACCCAAAATTTGGTTGCGGGGGGGTGGGTTGCAAGGTTATTGTAGGGGAGTCATGGTATTGCCACCCTTCCTTTTGCGCTGCTTCCGAGCTGGGTGGCTGAAGAGCAGCGTCTGCTGGCCAGGCACCCAGAGGCAGTGTCCGGACAGCAGCAGTGCAGAAGTAAGGGAGGCAATACCATATCATACCATGCCACCCTTGCTTCTCTGCCGCTGCCTTCAGAGCTGGGTGGCCAGAGAGTGGCAGCTGCTGGCCAAGGGCTCAGCTCTGAAGGCAGCAGCGCAGAAGTAAGGGTATCAATACTATACTGTGCCATCCTTACATTTTCGCTGCTTCTGGCAGTGGCGCTGCCTTCAGAGCTGTGCTCCTGGCCTCCAGCCACCCAGCTCAGAAGGCAGCACCACTGCCAGCAGAAATGCACAAGTAAGGGTGGCAATACCGCAACCCCCCCTACAATAACCTTGCAACCCCCTCACAATCCCCCTTTGCGTCAGGACCCTACAGTTACAACACCATGAAATAGCAGATTTAAATGTCTGAAATAATTAAATTTATGATTTTTAAAATCCTGTGACCGTGAAATTGACCAAAATGGACTTTGAATTTGGTAGGGCCCTACTTATGGAATATTAAGATTAATTTGTTTTCGCATGTAAAAATGTTAAATAATAAGTGATGTTATAGTAGAGCCAGCAACAATCATTATAGTCAAGGTTTCATAATAGTTTTTATTCTAACCTTCTGTTTTTAGTCTCTCAGAACTTTCTGAGTTTTCATCTTTTGGGATGAAATTTTCCAGGTTTGGTCTTTTCCTGAAGATTATTTATTTTTGAAAGCTTGAGCAGAAATAACTCAGTTGGTTTTGATAATGTGGGGAGGGGGCATTTTCCCACTTAAAAATAAAGTTCGTGCAATTTTTGTTTAAAATAACCCTTTACTCTGAATGGCTGTGATTTGGAATTTGACTTGGAAATAGACCAAGAAAGAGAAGTGTTTTTGAGTTTTCTGGTGAATTTTATTTGATTTGACTGAAAAATCATAGGCTAGGCATGTGCAGTACATTTTGCATCTTTTTTTTTTTTTAACCAAGATCGTAAATTGTACAGCTAAAGAAGTCTATGTTGTGCATGTCTGACTGGCTAACTTGACTATGTACTGAGAAGCATACTAAAGTTGTGCATGGGGTAAGTCCTGTGCACCTTTTAATGAGCAAGGAATTAAGCCCTGATTCTGCAATTTGAGTGGGTTGACTACAGTATCCAGGCAGAAGCCATTCAAGTCAGAGAGGCTCTACATAGGCGCGGCAGTTGCCTGTGGCTTATACGGTATAAGATAGGGACTTCAGTGAGGGCTGCGCTGCACTTCGCACAGTTTGTAGGAGGAAGCCTACTGTGATTTACTTTAGGATCTGTGCAGCTCCTGATGTTGGTAATAGAAGATGTTTTGTCAAGTGGCCCCACCTGTGCACAGGCATGGGTTATCCAGGAATGCCTGGGCAGATAATTCCAGATTTGGAGTTTACACAAACTACTGGAAGACAGCAGGACAGCTGACTTGTGAAGTGCCATCTCCTTATGTTTTTGCTTTCCCCTGTGTTAAAGAAAAACTACAAAACCACACAATTAGGATCATTTTATAATGGAATATCCTAAGAGAATGTTAGGGTTGTCCATTTAAGTGATCAAGTAAGGAAATGCCAAAGTGAAAGTTACACACCAACCATAAATCTGTCCCTTAGGCATGTGTGTCACAGGAGGGTTTACATGATTTCTTATATTATACAATACAATATCACTGCATTTGGGGGCAGAGTTAAGGTTGTGCGTTAACAAAATCTGCATATCCATTTCCTGATTTTGAGTGCTCTCTCATGCAAAACTTACATTGTCTTAATTTTTTTTTTCATGGAATCTGATACTTTAATTCAGTTTGGCAAGAGCTGTGGTAAATAAAACAAAATACCAGACTGATCATGCTAAATTAGGTCATGGTGGAGTTATTGAAGATTTACAGTACTGGAGTACTCTGGATTTTCACCAGGGTATGTTAGCACAAGGTGCTGGAATATCTGCTTGTCCAGTCCAGAATTGTATGTAAAACTCTCAGTAGGAACACACTCCTCTGCTACAGCAGCAATTTTCAAACTCTGATTTGGGGACCACTGAGGGTTTACAGAGCACGTGCTGATGGTTTATGTAGAGCTAGTTGGCATGTGTTACTGGGCTTCTTTTCCTTGGGTTAGTTGTTAATGGGATTAAGAGAAGCTAAACATGTACTACTTTTTAATATTAGTTGTCAGTGTAAGCAATTGATGTTGTTTCTGTTGGGTTTTTACAAATGGTAGGGGAGAGTGTTCACCAGAATACAAATGGACTGGAGATGATCAGTGAGACAATTTCTGGGATACAGTCCACCCTATGAAAAAGTTTGATTTCTCCTGTGCTGCAGTAACTTTGGAACTAAGGAGTTGGGACCTTGATACAGAAGACACAATACTTGAGTTTTCTCCCACTTTTTAAGTGCAGAACCAAATACTGTTTTGTTTAATCAGGCTCTTGGGGACTTCAGTGGGGCTTCTCTTCAGTAAGGGTTTGCAAGATTAAGCCATTAAATAGCATTTTCTAATACTACAGTCCCTTTTTGTGCTCCTAAAGTATATTAGAAAAAATGGGTTGGTAATGCTGGTGGTATTGATTTACAATGAAAGAAACTTAAAACAGGAGATTTTCCTCTAATTATTACACAGTTGTTAGTTATTATAAAGTACTAGACTGCCACAGCTCAGTTATAATTACTGTTATAAATGGTTTATTAGGTACCATCTGACCTTTTGTCTTGTTTAATTATGTAAGCTTAGTGCAGTGATCTATGTACACTGTATCCAGGAAAAATAATTACTTTCAGAATTTCTTTATCTGAGCATGCTTACTTTTAGAGCAGCTGCATGCATTGTTCTACCATGAACTTTGTATCCTTAGGGCTCTATTTTGTAAATATGCTGCTTGTTTTTCACTTTCATATTAGATGGCTCTTTTTTTAGTTATGTATTCTCTTGGTTGTACTGACTCAGATCAATATTCTGTATTTCATCATATATTGTATATCTTGGGGTACATTAAAATTGGGTGCACATATCTATTAAAATGTGGGCACAGATTTACACAAATTAGCAAGTTACATGTATTTACCCCTGAAAGTTTAGAAACTTAAAATATTTCAGGTGCATAAATCAGAGTTTCCCTTAGTGATTATTTCATTCACAGATGTTGACTATTTTGAAAATAGCTTTCAAAGATACAAGAAGTTATGTTAGCTGCTGTACAGACACATAGGAAGATACACCTGAGCCCTGAAGAGTTTACAGTCAAAGGCCCCAATCTTGCAAACACTTATGCATGTGCTTAAAGTTAAACACATGCATTTGTTCCACAATGGATTTTGTTTCTCCACAATTGAACTATTTGTGTGCTTCAAGGTAAACATGTGAGTGATTGAAGAATTGGGGCATAATAGTGTTATGGACAATTATTATGACATCACATTAAAAACATACGCAACAAGTTTTTTGTAAATCTTGTGGGCAATCTTAGATTACATTCTTGATCTGGTCCTGAAACTTTTACTCATGCGAAACTCTAGTGAGTTTTTGTTATCCATATTAGTGATAGTGTTTTTAACAAACTGCTTTTTTTAATTCAGAAAAATCAGTTTTTTAGCTTAATTGGATTTTTTAAAAATGGGCTTGTTTAAAATACATGAATGTACAGCCATCAGCCTTGAGGATTAAGATTACCATAATTATGATGATCATTTGTATAAATTTAAACTGAGGTTTAATGTATGCAGACAGATATATGTTGTGAATTGCTTGAGCTAACAGTTCTTGGATGTAAATGCCGGGAAGCTGATAACAGGGTGATCTTGATGAGGAGCTCTTTAGTCCAGAAGCCACTCTGATCAACCTGGCTTTAGGGTGAACACAATGTTTTTGTGTGGATTCTGTATTTCAAGACCATACCTTTTAAGAATCTGCCTGATGACACTTTATCATTGTTGACTATTTTGAAATATCAACATAAGAACTGGCCACTGTCGGAAGACAGGATACTGGGCTAGATGGACCTTTGGTCTGACCCAGCATGGCCGTTCTTATGTTCTTATGAAAAATAGGCATGAGGAGGGGGGTTGATGTATTGCATGGATCTCAATTTTCATTTGATACAGTGACCACTCTTCCTAATATGAAAAATATTCAACAAACTAATAATAAATAATACTTTTAACCATATACTTCATTTTAGAAGCATTACAAATGATTGCTAGTGTTTTTCCTTATTCACATTACAGCTGTGTGTCCTAATATGAGTAATACAGGTCACTACTTGTTATTCCTGTTTTCATCTGCAAGTGCTAAAGGTGATTTTGTCAGATCATAGCAATGCACCACATCTCCCTGGCATGCAAAGGATATGATACGTGGCAGTTTGGCACTCTTACATCCACATCTCATAGACTTACAAGGTGCATCACTCTAATGAGCACTTGATTAACTTCAGAATATTTGGAGGAGAAAGCACCACACTGTCTGGTACAGGTTTTGGGAGCAGAAACTTGCATATCCATCCATACTGGTCCAGTAGATCAAGTGGTGGTGATCTGGACCCAAAGCACTTTTTTGTACACATGCCTGATGATGTGCTTATTTTACATTTTTATAAATGCTTCAGTTGTTGGTGATAAGGAGCTGAAATTTGGTGTTGGTTTGGTACCTTTTCCAATGTTTGCTGTCTATGATGTCTGCTGTGCTTCCAACATGGTGGCACAATTTCACAGCCTGAGAGTGCATGGGCAGCTGACAGTCTTGGTACAATGTTCTGGTGTGGCTCTGCAATAGTACGGATGTCAATTTTAGCTCTCTCTTGGAACGGGGGGTTCCATAATCACTAAAGATCTTTGGCCCTGTTTAAGGTAATTGTACAAGACTAAGACAAATACATCAGCATCCTGTGATAATACTGATATTATTATCACACTGGGTTCTCTTTTGCAACCATCACCATTTATTATACTGCAGGGGTTCCCAAACTTGGTTCGCGGCTTGTTCAGGATAAGCCCCTGGCAGGCCATGAGACGCTTTATTTACCTGAGCGTCCGCAGGTACGGCTGCTCGTAGCTCCCAGTGGCCACAGTTCGCTGTTCCCGGCCAATGGGAGCTGAGGAAGCGGTGGCCCGACCCACACTGCTTCCCATAGCTCCCATTGGCCGGGAATGGCGAACCGCGGCCACTGGGAGCTGCGAGCAGCCGTGCCTGCAGATGCTCAGTTAAACAAAGCGTCTCGCGGCCCGCCAGGGGCTTACCCTGAACAAGCCACGAACCAAGTTTGGGAACCCCTATTATACAGGGACATCGCCAGCTTCCTCAGACAAGGCAGCCATGTCTTTTATGTTGATTACTGTACCTCCCTGGTTTATTTCCACTGGGGTGTTTTCTCTCCCCTTGATGTGTAGCTGGTGCGTTAGTGTGTATCATTTGGTGAAACTTCTTGTCTTAAATGAGTTCTGAACAAATTATGTTAAATGAAGTGTTTCTTATTTTCAGTAACCATCAAGACAACTTTCTGTGGAGTTAACTGTGTGTTTTGCACTCAACTGATGCACTTTACTTGCTTCTGTAGCTCTGCTAGAACTTGAGCCATTCTTTGAGGTAGAATTGTTGTACCTGTCAAAGAGAAGGTATGCATCTGTAGTGTGGCGGCCTGGCTCCCAGCCGCCCCAGAGAGGGATGAGCCCCTCCTGATGCCAAAGTGGGCGGAGCCACTGGAGCCTGCGCCCGCCCCCCAAAGGTCAAAGCGCAGGACAGGAAGTATAAAAGCCCCACCCCAGGGCTCAGAAGCTGGCTGGCCGCCGGAGAAGCCAGACGCTGGGGGCCTAGCTCCTGCTGGGGAGACTCCTGCAGCCTGTGACCGACCCGAGGACTGGCCATACCAGTCAAGGCCGGGTGCCGACCAGACCCTGGAGAAGCTGTTAAGCCTACCAGGGAGAAGCGATCCAGAGGAGCTGCCAAGCCTACCGCTCGCCAAGTACCTTGAGGAGCCCAGGGTGCTTGATTCCGTGGAGGACACCGACCAGATGCAGGTACTGCTAGAGGGGGAGGTAGGAAGTAGCCCAGGGGCAGCCGACCCTAGTCTGGCTATGGCACACCCAGAGCCGATGTCAGTGTGTTGCGGCCAGGCTCCCCACTGACACAGCAGCAGGCTGCCTGTCGCTGTTAGGGCCCCAGGCTGGGACGCAGTGGAGTGGGCGGGCCTGCGTCCCCCCTGCCATCCCACTTATGCGTGGCAGTCTCCCCCTCGCCCCAGACGCTCAGAACCAGGAGTCTGGGTTTTTGTTCCTGAACTATTTGCTCAGCCCCTGCCTGTGGGCCTGAGCTCCAGACTGTGTGTTGCCCCGCCCTGACCCAGGGCCTGGGCCTCTCAGTGAACTATTTGCTCAGCCCCTGCCTGAGGGCCTGAGCCCTTGACTGTTTCCTGCCCCACTAGGCTAATTCCCCGACTCACCAGACCTAAGTAGTGAGGCGGCCTGGTTCCCAGCTGCCCCAGAGAGGGGCAACCCCCAACCGAACCCCTCTACACATGGTGGAGAACGTGGGCAGCGGTCCCCTGATCCCTGTGAGGAGGGATCTGAGGAGACGCGCCCGGGGCAACCATGGACGTGGAGAAGCTTATTAAATTCTTAGTGGAGAGCCAACAACAGCAGCAGGTGGCCCAGCTTCAGCAGCAGCAGCAACTGGTCCAGCAGCTTGGGACACAACAGCAGCAGCTGATTCTGGAACTGGGACGCCAGAACCGGGACCACCAGCAACAATGCCTGCAGCAGTTGGTGACGCTGCTGCCCCGTCCTGCGGAGCCCCAGCCAGTGGGCCCCCCGGGGCAACCCAGCAGTGCCCCGCCCATCTGGTTGACAAAGATGAGCCCCAACGACGACCCAGAGGCCTTTCTGGTGACGTTTGAACGGGTGGCGGTAGTTGCCGGCTGGGCCCCTGACCAATGGGCTACCCTCTTGGCCCCATACCTGACCGGGACCGCCCAAACCATCTATCAGGGCCTGTCCACAGACGCGGCACAGGACTATAGTCAAGTAAAGGCGGCAATTTTAGATGCCTTGGATGTGGGTCCGGAAATCTTCCAGCAGCGGTTCCGGAGCCTGGCCTACCGTACAGGTGCCCAGCCCCAGCTGATAGCTCAGGAGCTAAGGGAGGCGTGCAAGCAGTGGCTGCAGCCTGAAAGACGAACCCTGGAGGAACTCACCGAACAAATCGTGCTGGAGCGCCACGAGGAAGGGCCTGGGTCCTCCGCCATCGGCCTGCATCGCTAGCCGCCGCCATCACCCTGATGGAGGATTTCCTAGCCGCTGACGCACTGGTGGGTCCGACTAACTGAGCAGCCCCACTAGGGTCGGAGAACCCTAACTCAGAGAGAAGGGGGCCCACCCGGACTGACTCACAAATTCCCTCACGGGGTCCGGAGCCCTGACCCCGTCCGGCCGAGGCCCCGGTGCGACAAGCCCTAGGACCTCGACCAGTTCCGCGAGGAACCAACTGGAGCCCTCCCCATGGAGCGGTGGGAACACTGCCACGGCCTGGATGGTCGGACCTTGGGCCCTGTTTTTCCTGTGGGAAATATGGCCATTTACAACGGGACTGCACAGCGATGGATTGCTGCTTCAGCCAGGTCTGCACAGGAGAAGCCTGTGCCCGACGTCCACAGGCCACCAAGATTACGGTGCTAGTGGTTGTCGAGGGTTACCCAACCGTGGTCCTAATTGATTCAGGCTGCGGCCAGATACTGATCCGCCAAAGCCTAGGCCTCCAGGCCGACGCCCGCCTGGGGACGATCCGGCTACAGTGTATTCATGGGGACGTACGACCCTACCCCAGTTTTCGAGCCCAGCTAACTGTGGATGGGGTCACCTGACCGATGGTGGTTGGTCTGGCCCCGCACCTCGCATACCTGGTGATCCTGGGGCGGGACTGGCCGGAGTTCCCAGAAGTCCTCTCCTGCAACACCGGGGAAAGCCCGAGGGTCACCCCAGTCTTGGAAGGAGACCCCCCCCCGAGGCCTGGGCAGAAGAGGGGGAGGCACCCGACCATAATGAACTGAGGGAAGAACCTGAGGACTCGCCACCAGAAGCTATTGGTGAGCTCTCGCTTCACACCGACTTTTGCCATGATCAAAAGGCTGATCCCACACTCAAGCGGGCATACGAGCAGGTGGCCGCTGTCGATGGCGCCGTCATTGATCCACACCGGGCGACACAGTGGCCACACTTTGAACTGTGGCAGGATCGCCTCTATCGGGTCGAGCGGGACCCCCGCACAGGGGATTCCCAGACCCAACTACTCGTGCCCCAATGCCACCGGCGAGCCGTCATGAAACTAGCCCATGACATCCCGGCGGCCGGACACTTGGGCCAGGAGAAGACTGTGTCCCGAATATTGATGCGCTTCTTCTGGCCTGGTATACACCAGGACGTGAGGAACTACTGTAAGTCCTGTCCGGACTGCCAGTTGGCTGCTCCTCCACAGACCCCCAAGGCCCCCCTGGTCCCCATGCCCTTGGTCGAAACCCCCTTCGAGCGTGTGGCCATGGACCTGGTGTGACCTCTCCCAAAAAGCATCGCTGGGTTTCAGTATATATTGGTCATGGTGGATTATGCTACCTGTTTCCCAGAGGCAATACCCCTCCGAAGCATCACGGCCCGCACCATAGCGGGTGAGCTCGTGAAGGTCTTTGCTCGCGTAGGCCTGCCCCGGGAGATTTTCACGGACCAGGGCACCAACTTTACTTCCCGGCTGTTGCGACAGGTGTGTGAGCTTCTGGGGATCAAGCAACTACGCACGTCGGTCTACCATCCACAGACCAACGGGTTGGTCGAACGGTTTAACCGGACCCTCAAGGACATGTTACGCAAGTTCCCCCAAGAAGATCTCCGCTGATGGGACCAGCTATTCCCACCTCTGCTCCTGGCAGTTCGGGAGGTTCCCCAGTCCTCTACAAAGTTTTCCCCTTTTGAACTGTTATATGGTCGCCTCCCGCGTGGACTGTTGGACCTAATGAGGGAGACATGGGAGCAAGCCCCGTCGCCTACCCAAGGCCTCTTAAAATACGTACTCCAGCTCCAGGAGCGCCTTACTCAGGCTGGGCCCCTGGCTCGGGAGAATTTGAAGGCCGCCCAAGATACTCAGGCCCAGACCTACAACCGGGACGCATGGACCCGCGACTTCCAACCCGGTGATCGAGTTTTACTCCTCCTCCCCTCGAGTGAGTCCAAGATTCTGGCCCATTGGCAAGGGCCTTATGAGGTGGTCCAAAAGGTCGGGCCTGTCACATATGAGATCAACCAGCCCGACCGGTGCAAGAAAACTCAACGGTACCATATCAACCTCCTCAAACCCTGGCGGGAGTGAGAGGGACTCTTAATTAACCCTTACCCACCGGAACCTGAGCTGGGTCCCCATGTAACACGTCCAGAGGACCCCGCAGGACCCCAGCTCGGGGAGACACTGACTGAGGAGCAACTTAAGCAGACCCAATGTCTCCTACAAGCGTTTCCGCGCACTTTCACAGCCCAACCAGGATACACAACCCTCGTCCATCATACTATTCAGACAGAACCTGGGGTGGTGATCTTGGGCGCTACCAGGCCCTTGCCATATTACGTGCAGCAGGTTGTTGAAGAAGAAGTACAGGCCATGCTGGACCTGGGAGTCATCGAACCATTGCAGAGCGAATGGCGCAGCCCGGTAGCACTGGTACCTAAGTCTGATGGCACACAACGGTTCTGCATCGATTTCCGACGCGTCAATGCATCT
The DNA here is from genome assembly GCF_002925995.2 of Terrapene triunguis. Lineage (NCBI taxonomy): Eukaryota > Metazoa > Chordata > Testudines > Emydidae > Terrapene > Terrapene triunguis. Next base: position 37,457,189 of record NW_020664372.1, read on the forward strand.
CAAAGTTCGATGCATACCTGATGCCCTGGATAGGTGAACTGCTGGGCTGGTTAGGAGAGGCCCACTTCATCGCCACCCTTGATCTGAGCAAGGGATACTGGCAGATCCCTCTTGACCCGGCCTCCAGGGAGAAGACCGCCTTTGCCACCCCCACGGGTCTGTATCAGTTTACTCGGATGCCCTTTGGCCTCCATGGGGCCCCGGCCACGTTTCAACAGCTGATGGACCACCTCCTCCAACCCCATCGGGACTACGCTGCCGCCTACCTTGATGATGTGGTTGTCTATAATCGCCATTGGGAGAACCACCTAGAGCGGGTAGCGGCGGTCCTGAGATCCCTGCGGGCAGCGGGGTTAACAGCCAACCCGAAGAAATGCCACATTGGCTGGCAAGAAACTACCTATCTGGGGTATACCATAGGGAACGGACAGGTGAAGCCCCTCTTGGGAAAAGTTCAGGCCATTGCAACCTGCCCACCGCCTGCCACAAAACGCAAGGTACACCAGTTCCTGGGACTGGCTGGCTACTATTGGTGGTTTATTCCCCAATTTGCGGCGATTGCAGCCCCTTTGACCGGGCTGTTGACCAAGGACAGCCCTTGGCAAGTAGTTTGGACCCGAGAGAGCGACAAGGCCTTCCAGACTCTCAAGGCAAGTCTCTGCCGTGAACCGGTCCTATATAGCCCCGATTTTGACCAGCCGTTCATCTTCCAGACAGACACCTCAGACGTAGGACTTGGGGCTGTCCTATCCCAAGAAGTGAGTGGGGAAGAACATCGGGTCATCTACATTAGCCGGAAGTTGTTTCCCCAGGAAAATAACTACGCGGTGGTGGAGAAGGAGGCCCTTGCAGTAAAGTGGGCTTGTGACGCCTTGCGTTACTATGTCCTCGGAGTCCCGTTCACATTGGTCACTGATCACGCTGCACTCCAGTGGTTGGCCTGGATGAAGGATGATGATAATATGAGACTACAGCATTGGTACCTGGCGCTACAGCCCTGTGCCTTTACGGTTCGCCATAGGGCCGGGAAGGACCACGAAAATGCAGACTTTCTGTCCCACTTGGGAGGCATGGAAGGGCCTGGCCCTGATGAACGGGAGCCAGCCTTGAGTGGGGGTGTGTGTAGTGAGGCAGTCTGGCTCCCAGCCGCACCAGAGAGGGACGAGCCCCTCCGGATGCCAAAGTGGGCGGAGCCACTGGAGCCTGCGCCCGCCCGCCCCCCAAAGGTCAAAGCACAGGACAGGAAGTATAAAAGCCCCACCCCAGGGCTCAGAAGCTGGCTGGCCGCCAGAGAAGCCAGACGCTGGGGGCCTAGCTCCCGCTGGGGAGACTCCTGCAGCCTGTGACCGACCCGAGGACTGGCCATACCAGTCAAGGCCTGGTGCCGACCAGACCCCGGAGAAGCTGTCTCTACTCAGTATTCTAGCATAGAATGCTATGGGCCAGCTACGTTGAAATTCTTGCATTTGACAAATTCCAGTTGTAAGTATATAATCTACATTGGATGGTGGTGCCACTGTACCACTGACAATGTTTACTATTGCTCTAGGTGTTTAGTGGGATTTAAGGGATTGGTGAATGAAGAGAATAACTGTCTGGTTTATGATGTCTATAATTGTCCAGTATTTGAAAATTAATTCTTATGAGTGCATGTAAGAATTTACGTGAGTATGCTCTGAGGGAGCAAGAAGAATATGCCCTTTGTCTCAGTTCAGGCATGGAGGGACGACAAGGAGACGTACTAACAAGGATGCTAACACAGACATAACATACGTAACGCCTAGTAAATTATGTTCCATAACAAAATATTAGTGTGAAGTCATCATTTAAAAAACGACTGAAATTCAGAGAAAGTGTTTTCTCTGCCACTTGCAGGGCCGTCCTTAAGCATACGCAGCATACGTGGGGGGGCTGCATAGGGCACCCAAATGGCTAGCAAAGGCCCTGGCCACTTGACTTGTGAATCAGGAGGGAGATGGTAATAAGTTAAGTGTTCATATTTCAAAATGTTCAACAGTGACAAGGTGTCATCAGATAATTTCTTTGAATGTAGGGTCTGGAAATTCAGAATCCACATCCAGACATTGTACTGACACTGAAACAAGGTACTGCCAAAAACGTGCATTTGGCTACCAGACTACTTTACCTTGGGACTTGCTCCTAGCAGCTGCTCTGACAGAGCCTTTGTTTACTGCCCTTCAAAGCACATTGACTTTCCAGAGGCCCAGTCTTGCGTGGTGCTTCAGACTTCTTGGGAGGTGAGGATGTGCAGCCGTGCACCTTACAAGATCAGGCTGTAATAGATGATGGCCTTCTTTACTTTCCAACTTCCTGAAAGAGATGTGCTCATATTTAGTTACATGTGTTTTATTACATTGGGTATATTTGCCCTGTGCTTTATGGAAGAATATTTTTTATAAATCTAAATGTAAATGAGAAATAAATGTTATTCATTGCATATCTATGTAATTGTCTTCCTAGTAGGATTCACAACACATCCTGTATAGTCTGCACCTTATTATAGTAAGCACTATAAATATAACCAGATAAAGATGTTTTATAGCTAGGGCTACAAAATGACTGCTGGTAATTCAAAGCCCATTGACGCAAACAGAAAGACTTCAGAAGACTTTGGATCAGACCTTAAAATCCCAGGGGTCAAACACTGTTGGTCCCCTCTGACTTTGTGAAGGGTTCAAGGAGACTCTGCAGGGTGTTCATATCTCCCTTATGTCATGGAGCTGTCATTGTGGGGGGACACATGCCCCACATCGGGCAGGAGATTTTTAGTAGTGGGGTAGGTAGATCTTCCACTTTGCGGTTTCGCGTGCCGGTAATACATGTTAACGTTTTTTAGAAGGTCTCTCTCTATAAGTCTATAATATATAACTAAACTATTGTTGTATGTAAAGTAAACAAGGTTTTCAAAATGTTTAAGAAGCTTCATTTAAAATTAAATTAAAATGATCTTACGCTGCCAGCCTGCTCAGCCCGCTTCCAGCCTGGGGTTCTGTTCACCTAGGCCTGCAGCGGGCTGAGCGGGGCCTGTGGCTGGGACGCCAGCTGGCAAGGGGCCGGCAGCCGGGACCCCAGACCTGGGGGCGGTTCAGGGGTCAGGGCAGAGGGTGCAGGGCAGAAGGCTGGGTGTGTGGTGGGGGTTCAGAGGTCAGGGCAGAGGACAGTGGGGATGTGGGGGGGTTCAGGGCAGAAGGCTGGGGGTGTGGGGAGATTCAGGGGTCAGGGCAGAGGGCTGGGTGTGTGGGGGGGTGCAGGGCAGAAGGCTGGATGTGTGGGGTGTTCAGGGGTAAGGGCAGAGGGCTGGGGGTCAGGGCAGAGGGCTGGGAATGTGTGGAGGTGCAGGGCAGAAGGCTGGGTGTTGGGGGCGACTCGAGGTCAGGGCAGAGGACTGGGGGTGTGTGGAAGTGCAGGGCAGAAGGCTGGGTATTGGGGGGAGGTCAGGGCAGAAGGCTGGGTGTTGGGGGCAACTCGAGGTCGGGGCAGAGGGCTGGGGGGTGTGTGGGCACTTGTCCTTGTTGAACCTCATCAGGTTTCTTTTGGCCCAATCCTCTAATTTGTCTAGGTCCCTCTGTATCCTATCCCTACCCTCCAGCGTATCTACCACTCCTCCCAGTTTAGTGTCATCTGCAAACTTGCTGAGAGTGCAGTCCACGCCATCCTCCAGATCATTAATGAAGATATTGAACAAAACTGGCCCCAGGACTGACCCTTGGGGCACTCCACTTGCAACCAGCTGCCAACTAGACATGGAGCCGTTGATCACTACCGTTGAGCCCGACTATCTAGCCAGCTTTCTATCCACCTTATACTCCATTCATCCAGCCCATACTTTAACTTGCCGGCAAGAATACTGTGGGAGACCGTATCAAAAGCTTTGCTAAAGTCAAGGAATACCACGCCCACTGCTTTCCCCTCATCCACAGACCCAGTTATCTCCTCATAGAAGGCAATTAGGTTAGTCAGGCATGACTTGCCCTTGGTGAATCCATGCTGACTGTTACTGATCACTTTCCTCTCCTGTAAGTGCTTCAGAATTGATTCCTTGAGGACCTGCTCCATGATTTTTCCAGGGACTGAGGTGAGGCTGACTGGCCTGTAGTTCCCCGGATCCTCCTCCTTCCCTTTTTTAAAGATGGGCACTACATTAGCCTTTTTCCTGTCATCTGGGACCTCCCCCGATCGCCATGAGTTTTCAAAGATAATGGCCAATGGCTCTGCAATCACATCCGCCAGCTCCTTTAGCACCCTCGGATGCAGTGCATCCGGCCCCATGGACTTGTGCTCGTCCAGTTTTTCTAAATAGTCCCGAACCACTTCTTTCTCCACAGAGGGCTGGTCACCTCCTCCCCATACTGGGCTGCCCAGTGCAGCAGTCTGGGAGCTGACCTTGTTTGTGAAGACAGAGGCAAAAAAGGCATTGAGTACATTAGCTTTTTCCACATCCTCTGTCACTAGGTTGCCTCCCTCATTCAGTAAGGGGCCCACACTTTCCTTGACTTTCTTCTTGTTGCTAACATACCTGAAGAAACCCTTCTTGTTACTCTTAACATCTCTTGCTAGCTGCAACTCCAAGTGTGATTTGGCCTTCCTGATTTCACTCCTGCATGCCTGAGCAATATTTTTATACTCCTCCCTGGTCATTTGTCCAATCTTCCACTTCTTGTAAGCTTCTTTTTTGCATTTAAGATCAGCAAGTCATTGTTAAGCCAAGCTGGTCGCCTGCCATATTTACTATTCTTTCTACACATTGAGATGTTTTTTTCCTGCAACCTCAATAAGGATTCTTTAAAATACAGCCAGCTCTCCTGGACTCCTTTCCCCCTCATGTTATTCTCCCAGGGGATCCTGCCCATCAGTTCCCTGAGGGAGTCAAAGTCTGCTTTTCTGAAGTCCAGGGTCCGTATTGTGCTACTCTCCTTTCTTCCTTGTGTCAGGATGCTGAACTCGACCATCTCATGGTCACTGCCTCCCAGGTTCCCATCCACTTTTGCTTCCCCTACTAATTCTTCCCAGTTTGTAAGCAGCAGGTCTAGAAGAGCTCTGCCCCTAGTTGGTTCCTCCAGCACTTGCACCAGGAAATTGTCCCCTACACTTTCCAAAAACTTCCTGGATTGTCTGTGCACCGCTGTATTGCTCTCCCAGCAGATATCAGTCAATAGCAAATGAAAGCCTGTTACCATGTGATGGCGACTGTGAAATGTGGACTCAGGTTCCTAATAGAAAAGTTTCCAGATCACAGAAACTGCCACCACAATTAGACTAAGCAGTACCCTTGCGGTAAGACTCAGTAGAATGGCCAACAACTGAATGGCTAGTTCAGCACTTCCTGTACTTTATGACACAGGAAATCTATCACTCACCACAAAAGCAGCAAAATGTAGAATCCACACAAACATGGGAGAAAGCATGGCTCTATTTGAAGGCCATAGGAAAATTCCCATTGAGTTCAATGGGTCAAGGATTTCACCACATATAATTAGTGAGGGCCCAATCCAGTCCCATTGAAGGTAATGGAAGCAGGATCACGCCAGGAATGTACGTCAGATACCAATAAATTGACATAGAAGTCAGTGTCCAATTATTAACAAACAAATTTGCTTTGAATGTAAGTCCTCTTATATCCATTGTAATTTTATTGGAGGTTTATTGCATCCCTCAGATATTAATTCAGACATCTTGAAAACCATGTGTCTTTGCAAAGTATATGTTTACAAAAAACAAATGCACAGGATGGTTGCAAAGAAAAAACATTTTTAAATATTCCTGCACTGTTTATCAAACTATAAAGTTTGTAATCCTTACAGTGCATTATGAGCCGAATTCAAAACTCATCTGTCTGAAATAAGTTTTGGATGAAGATATGAATGAATTTTAGATCAGTTAGTATTCTCATTAGAAGCTGTTGTCAACAGCAAATGATAAACTTAAGAGGCAGGAAACAAACACCGTAGGAAATATCCCTGAGCTAGGGTGACATATTTTGATGTATCAAAGAAGCTCACTGATTATAAGAGAATAAACTGCCAGGGGTGACTATATCATAAGGCATTATAGTAGGGTTGCTAACTTTCTAATTGCACAAAACGGCACACCCCTGCCCCGCCCTTTGACCCACTGCTTCTACAAGGCCTTGTTCTCCCCCCCCCCCCCACTCCATCCCCTCTCCCTTTGTTGCTCGCTCTCCCCCACCCTCACTCACTCATTCACTCACTCACTCACTCACTCATTCTCACCGGGCTGGGGCAGGGGATTGGGGTGCGGGAGAGGATATGGGTTCTGGGCTGGGGGTGCAGGCTTGGGTGGGGCTGGAGATGACAGGTTTGGGGTGCAGGAGGAGGCTCTGGGCTGGGGCAAAGGGGTTCGGAGTGTGGGAGGGGGGGTCTGGGCTGAGGCAGGGGTAGGGGATATGGACTCTGGGCTGAGGGCGTGGGGGTCCAGGGTGGGGCCAGAAATGAGGGGTTTAGGGTGTGGAAGGGGGATCCAGTCTGGGGCAGGGGTTTGGGGTGTGGGGGGCAGGTGCGGGAAGGGGTGCGGGCTCCGGGAGGGAATTTGGGTGCGGGCTGTGGGTTGGGGCGTGGTGAGGGATGTGGGCTCTGGGTGGTGCTCACCTCGAGCAGCTCCCTGCAAGCGGTGACATGTCCCTCGGCTCCTAGGCAGAGGCATGGCCAGGTGTCGCAGTTCCCAGACAATGGGAGCTGCGGAGCTGGCACGCAGGGCGGGGGCAGCACATGGAGCCCCCGTGGCCATCCCTCTACTTAGGAGCCGAGGGACATGTCGCTGCTTCCTGGGAGCTGTGTGGCGCCAGGTAGGGAACCTGCCAGCCCCGTGCCAACCAGACTTCTAATGGCCCGGTCAGCGGTGTTGACTGGAGCCACCAGGGTCTCTTTTTGACCGGGTGTTCCAGTTGAAAACTGGACACCTGGCAACCATACGTATAGAATAAGTGTTTGGAATAAGAACAATGGGGTTATAATAAGAGTTCTGGAAAAGTCTTGAAATAAGTAATGTATACTATATAACTTTCTAAAAATCATGGTGTCAGCAATCATTCTTTCTGTTTTACAAGTTACATTCACATAACTAAAGTAGTTTACAATAATATAAATACAAATGTGGTGTGTACTAAAAATAGGTAGTGACAAATGTTAAGAAAATTTAACTCAGATATCATACAGTACATAAGATACAGGTACAAGGCCAACCTAACCTAGTTCCATGCACAGACTTGCCACAAACATTAATGTGAGTTTAGTACAAAAATAAAGAATACGCCCAATGACTGTTCTTATGCTGATGGGTTTGCATGACCATAACTGAGGTTGTATCAGCACTTCCTTAATAATCTACTTTCAGTGGTTTATAATTCAAGATACACATATGCAAATGACAGACAATCTCCTTTGTTAAAGCTGCATTACATAAACATTGTCAAGCAATTAAGTTTTATGTTTATTAAAACTTTTCCTTCTCAGAGGGAGACCTTTAAAAAACAAGCCTCAACCCAGAATAGATTTTATGCGTTTTGGATACCTTAGACTTAAAACTGACAGATAGAAAGCTGCAAGTCCACTAGAACAGTCAGTTTCTTTCATTATTTTGACAAACCTTTGAAAAGTGCTTTCTGTGCAAGCACAGCGCTTACATTTGAGACACAGTTCTTAAGAATTTTATTACGTGCTGAAACGTATTTACACCAAACACCATAATCTGTTTAAAAAAAAGTGTCCTAAGAGCCATATGCTGCCTAGGGTGACCAGATGACACAACTGAAATATCGGGATGCGGGGGAAGGGAGGAATAAAAAAAATGGCCGCGGGGGGGGGGGAAAAAAGCCGGAGCGCCTCCCCCCCCCCCCCCACACCTCGTCTCCACCTCCCCCCATGCAATCCCGTCAGATTAGCGGCCCCGGAGTTGGGGGAGCAGGGGCTTTCACAGTCGGGGTCCGAGGCAAGGCTTTCGCAGCCCCGCTCACACCTGACCTGTCCCTCCGCGCGGGTTCAAGCTCCAGCCATGCACTGGGGAATGGAGCGCAGCGGCAGCGGAGGCTCTGCGTGATTTTACAGTGCACGCTGCGCGGGGCCGAGAGCCTGCGTGCACCGAGCTGGCTTATGCCCGCTCGGGTCCCTGCCGCTTCCGCCCCAGGGCCGGGGCGCGCGTGGCGGAGGTGAAGCCCCGAGGAACCGAAGTCCCCACGCGGGCAGCTGCTGCCCCCCCACCCCCACCCATGGGCACGTAGAGAGCCAGTTCCCCATGCCAGACCCGGGGCTGCCCCCCTGCAGGTACCGCCCCACCCTCCTGCCTGCGCTCGGGCCAGGGCCAGGCCGGACTCACCCTGCCGTCCCCGGGCCTCCTCCCTCCAGCGCTTGCCTGGGAGGGAGGAGGAATGCGGCGTGCTTGGGGAAGAGGCGGGGATTTGGGGAGGGATCCAATGGGGCAGTGAGGAGGCTGGGCCGGGGATTTGGGGAGCTATCCAATGGGGGAAGGAGGGGGCGGAGTCGGTGCACAAGCCGGAGTGGAGGGCAAAAATTGCTTGTTTGTCCCGTGTCCCGACCAAACATTGGTCGGGACGTGGGACAAACAAGCAAATATCGGGACAGTCCCGATAAAATCGGGACGTCTGGTCACCCTAGTGCTGCCATCCATCCATTGGGAGAAATACATCCTTATTCAGGTGTTAACCAGGGGTCAGACTGTGTCCTGCCTTATGTGGGTCTGTAGGGGGTGAAAAATGCATAAGGAGCCTCCCCAGTCCTTGCATGCCCTACTCATTGGCTTGTCACAGTGCTGTCCCTGAGTGCATCCTGGTGGTTCACATCACTCCAAAGAGGGTGCTTCTTTCACACTGGCCCATTGAATGGGCCCAACACAGCAAGGGAAGTATGTTGTGCCTTCTTAAGAGATCTAGTAGCAGTCGTGCTTCCCTTGTGCACTGGTGAGGCTCTGGAGTTAGGGGGAGAGAAGCCTATCATCCGTAGCTTCCCTTGGGGGCAGTATGGATTTGCATTGCTCCAGCATGAGACAATGCCTGTGCTGCTTGACTGAGCCCTGGGTATTCTCCTGAGACAAGTGTGTCTCTCAGGAAAATTATCTGTGTTGTGTTCTGAATGCAGACAGTTTACCTGAGAAAAGTGTGTGTCTAAAAAAACAACTATACAATACAATGTTCTCCACGTCATAACAAATAAAACAGCCCCTATCAAGAGCTGACCAAGAGATGTGAAAAGTCTTTGTGCTACTCTTACCTCCTAGACAAATAACTTGAATTTTGTGGCTTTAGAGGTTTTGTGCCATAGCTTTAATGGTATTTCAATTTGAGGGTTTTTTTCATGGTATTGAGTCTAGTCAGCTACTGCAGTCTATTGTTTCTGAAGAGCTGAGAGGAAAATGCAGTAGGGGAAAGAATGTGTCAGTCTTAAAAAGTGCTTCTAGGATGGATCAATGTTTGGTAAATGTAGACACTTTGAAGCCTATTCTCCTATCGATGCACTCTCATAACTCCTGTCAATGGGAGTCATGCATCTGTGCATCTCAAAAAGAATAGGTCCCTTTGTAGCTGAGGCATGTTGTGTGCAGAAATGTACTTCATGGAAAAGCATTTTTAAAGCAAGAATACATTCCCAAGATTTTCCACCATTGATCACATGTACACTTTTAAATTTTCCAGACAACTTAGCTGGTGATTGTTGTTGTCAGAGAGTGACAAACATAGAGGGGAATTGCTGAAGAAGATAGTTGCCTATATTGATGACCATGTCAATAAATGCATGAGGCTGTCCAACTATCCTTTATCAAAAACAAAATGTTTGGGAAGCTTTACTTACAGGGCAGTCCCCACTGGAAGCCAATTCCAGACTCCCGTGCTTTCCTGGGTTCATCCAGGCTCCAGTTTTGTGGTGAGGAAATTGAATCTTGAGGGCTGAAACTCCCTCAAATGGTTTCACTGTATTTGAAGTTTAATGAAGTTTTTTGCCTAGGAATTTTAGAATGTTTAACAAGTTTAAGGACTGATCAACGACAGGAGTAATTGTGGAGCTTAATAGCTGGGCAGGGACTCATAAGGTATGTTTATGCAGCCTGCAGAAGCAAGCCTCCCAGCTTGGGTTGACAGGCTTGGGCTAGCGGGGCTTCACTCTAGTGCTCTAAAAATAGCCGTGTGGACAGTGCTTTGAAGTTGTGTCTTGGGCTGGACTCAGGCTCTGAAGCCCACCCCCATTCCCAAGGCTTCAGAACCCAGGCTGCAACTTCAAAGCACCATCCACACAGCTATTTTTCAAGCATTCGCACAAGCCCGGATAGCCTGCGTCTGTTGACCCTGGTAGTCTTACTCCTGTGGGCCGTATAGACGTACCCATATGAACATTATGGGGGCACAGGTTAGCAGCCAGTGGGTATGTGGAAGAGGCATCCAGAACTGGAAGAGGGGAGTGGAGGCTGAAGGAGCAGAGAGAAAGAAAGTGCCAGGGAAGGGGAACAGGGATTGCAACAATGAAGCGGCATCCATCCAGGAAGCAAGGAGCCCTTTGCCCTGGTGATGCTCAGAAACCAAAGTAGAGCATCAGGCCAATAGGATACTTGTGAATTTCATAGGGTGTGAAGTTCCTTTCTTGTGGAGCTTACAGGTGCTTCAGCAGCTAAGACCGTGGATTGATGGAGTAGAGTGGATAGTGAGGTGGGGACAGATTTGCCATCCCTGAAGTGCTGGTATGATTTGCAGGAAAGGAAATTCAGTCATTGCAAAGCTTGTAGGCACCGCAGAAACGTTTCTGTCTGGCTTGGGGAGAAGCAGGTTGACTGTGGGCCTTGTAAATTCCAGAGGAGTTCCTAAACCTCACTGGGCTTGAGAGCACCCAGCGTTTTGCTCTTATGTTTTCTAAACAGCACGTGGAAGTGGTGAGTTGAATTAGGTAGCTTGTAGTGGGCCAGTATAACTTTCCTACAGTGCACGAACCAGCATGTGGTGTTAACAACACTGTGGTGCTTGTAGTGTGCATGGAATCCACGTTTAATAACAAAATAGCCTGAAACTAGTCAAAGGCACCAGTCCCTCACCAAGATATATTAAAGCAAATTTGGATATTTAAGCCAAATCTTTTTTAAGTTATGATGAGGGGGGGAAATAGGAAACTGTCCAAGAAATGAAAACAGCTCGCTTTTTTGGAAACTCATATCCTCGATGACTTATTTGATTTGCCTCAAACTTTCCAGAAAATCTTTACCCTGTCATAAGATCGTGCCTGTGAAACTTCATGTGAATGTGTTTCACTTTGACGAAGTTACGAAGCTCAAAATTGGAGGTTGTAATGGGAAAGCTTCAGTACGGAAGGGACTAACATCTTTCCATGTTAAATAGTTCTACCTGCTTGTATTCAGTCACTTTCTCACTTTAACAGATAACTTTTATTTTTTTACAATGACTAATTGCTCACTGCTGTTTCTTGTTTAGGTTGACTGTGTTTTCTCTAATAATCTTAATCTAGTTTAGCGAGAGAATAGAGTAGCATAGGCTTGGAGTCTGTTCTCTTCAGGTTCACTTTTGAGTTGTTCTTTATAAGGTCTCCACAACATTAGCCTGAGATGTTTACCTGCCCAAACCACACATTTAAGACAATACTAAATATAGACAGAGACCCCTCATGGGACAGGTATTGTAGATAAATTCACTATTTTAAAATAATGTTTAACTTGACAGTGTCCCTTTAAAAATGGAGAGGGGAGGGACTGGTGTGGATGTCATGGCAGAATTAGTGCCACACCCTAGGGGACACCAGCTAGGATGTGATGATGGTTGAATCCCTGGAAGACAGGTGTTTGCATGAAATACCTATCAGCAACTTTCATACATAGCCAGGTCTATATAATTAGGGGCTTTAAAAAGATCAGCAGGGCCATCTAAAAATCAATCTTCTACTTTATAGGCAGCCAATGTAAAGAATGCAGAATGGGCGTAATGTGATCACAGTTACTTAAACCAGTGAGCAGACATCCTACTGCATCTGCAAAAGCTGCAAGAGGCAAAGAGATACCCTGCTGGAAGCTCCGGTACCAAGGAATTACAATAATTAAGCCTTGCCATCGCTTGGATATATGTTGCTCTTGCAAGGTTTTCATGAGCTAAATAAAGGCACAGCCAGAGCAAATTGTGTAATTGGGCAGCGGGGGGGGGGGGGGGGGGAGCAAACACTTTTGTACCATGTCTGACACATGGACTTTATAAAAGTTGTGGTCAAAAGATACAGCAGGATTTTTCACTTGGTTCAGTATCTCTCCCTCAGTAAGCAGGGCCACAATGGAAGAGGGAATCCCCGCATATTAATGAATTGTCTTCTCAGAATTGAAGCCCAGAGAGTCACATTCAGGTAGCATTCATGCATTCCTTCAGGGCTGAAACCGGTGTCTAGCAGGGTCCAAGGTGCAAAAAACTAGGTAACTGTAAATTATTTACTAGTACTATTAGGGTGACCAGACAGCAAGTGTGAAAAATCGGGACAGGGGGTGGGGGGCAATAGGCTTCTATATAAGAAAAAGCCTCAAATATTGGGACCGTCCCTATAAAATCGGGACATCTGGTCACCCTAAGTACTATGCAGTTGTCACTCTATCCTGTGTTTAGAGATGAAGTTAGCAAAAAGTCTCATAGATGCTTTGAACAACATGGGAGAGAGAATAGATTATTGCGGGACACCGCATATCTGATAGTACCGACAGAGTTAATAATGATGTTAGTGTCCACTGCCAGCAATTGACTGCTATCTGCTACGTATGCTTGGGACTGAAGGGAAGCCCCAGACGTACCAGTAGCATTTTTTAATAATAGGTGAAAAAGCCAGTAGCAAATCATATCCAGAGCTGCTGGGAGAGTGAGTGAGCATGGCTAAAATGGCTATCTGGCCCAGATTTAAAACCAGCAAGAGAGAACTCAGGAAAGATAATATTATTTTTGTGATATTTTGTATCTATCCATTGACAGTGCTGTTGTTTCCTCTACTACATTTCTAGAACTGCTTGCTTATTTATTGCAGAATCATTAAGTGATCTGAACCTTAAAAAAACAACAAAAATAAACCCTGTTAACTTTGAGAGATTTTTGTAATTTGATCTAATATCTCTCAAGTAAATGATTAACAGCCAGGGTGTGATTCAGCTACAAAACAAACACTAGTACGTGTAATGGACCCTGAGAATTCTTTATACCACAGGGCGAGATTGTGCTTGTCCCTGGTAGAGCTGACTAATTTGTTTGGTTTGTGTGTGTGTGTCTGAGAAAGTGTGATGTATGAGAAAGTCTGGTGTGTGTGCGAGCAAGTGTGAGATTTCCTAGCATACCCCACATGCTAAAGTCAGGCACAGTAGTTCAATAACCCCTTGCGTGAGTCTTCTACCTAGATTGCCATGACCCACCATAAAGTGGAGGCACTGTGGGTTTTCTCCCCTCTGAACTGAGCAGCAGAGCTTGCCCTGCACAGAGGGAACCCTGCACCACTCCAACATCCCAACCTCCCTTTGTGTGATTTCTCATCATCCCCAATGTGAGCTGGTGCCTTCAAGACATAATCTGACACTGAATTTCTAATTCATATCTGCCAAACAGAATTGAGGTCTGTTTCCTCTTTGAAATGTAATACTTTCTCTAATCAAAACACTCAGTCACTTTTCATTTATCTGTGGCTGAGACAGCAGCGGAAGAAGATCACAGTAGTCATGGACACTTCAAATGGTTTGGAAATGAACAAACTGAATGAAAATTTCGTAACAGCAAAGACAGGTTGGGTCAAGGCTTACTATTGTAGTAACTGGTTCACAGGTCTTCTTCCTGTGGCTGCTATTCAGAGGGGTTTTGCAATTTAGAGTAGCCACATTGGAAAGAAGGCATTTGAGATAAGATGCAGTTTTAAGCTTTCAGCCTCTGTGGTTTTTTCATGATCAAAACACTAAAGTGGGAGTAGAAATGGAGCACAAAGGAAGAAAACAAATTTAAGTATGAATGGTATTGGCAATGTTACAGCCACCCAAAACAACACTTTACAAGTAAGTATGCTAAAAGAGTCTTCTTGAAAGGCTCTGATCTCCTACCAAGCCAAGCAAAATTAACTTTAAACTAAAGACACCAACATGCCCATTTCTTACAACAATGTGCTTGGCAGCAAACGGATATATTAGAATTCACATAAACTTGGATTCTGTTATTCCTGGAAAGGAAACTGCATCTGTTACCTGCTGCTGAAAATGCTGGCTCCTCTACAACATGCCCTTGGGCATGTTTTATTTAAGTGGTTTGAAAATATGTGATTATGCTTCATGTGCTTGTCCAGATTCTATATCCTTATGGAGACAGTGACATTTATAGTATCTGCAGGCTGGCGTATTTCTTTTGCTCTAGCTTTTAATGGTTATCCCTGTTTTGTTGCTGAAAACTTTAAGGAGAAATCCGGGACTGACAGTGGCAGGAAAGGTTTGACACACACAAGCTGTTACCTGTGTGTGGTGGTAATGTTAGAAATTCTACCCCCTGCCCACAAACAGTCAGCATTTTCATTTGCTTAGCCTAGTCCACAGAAACCCTTCTTTAGTTTCTCTTTATATGTCTTATGAACGTGTCTAAGTCTGCTCATTCCTTCACCAAAAATGATTCAGACCTGAGGGATACTTGTAATTGGTAAGTAATTAGTAAATAAGTCAGATAAACACTGTTCATTGAGAAATGTAGAAGCACATTGGACAGGATTCATAAAAAGCTTTATCGAATCCTAATAATTAAAGCTTCAAACATTATCAGCAGTTGGTGTGATAAGTCCATTTCAGTGTAAATTTGTTCACTGTTACTAATATCTGCCTCTTTCTGAGCAATCTTTGAATTGATTTTCAAATCTGGAAAAGAAGTACATGTGTTGGGGAGGAGGGGCAAGTCTTTAAAATTAGATCTTATATAGTGAACAATTTGATCTTACAAATCTAGTCGCTGGGCTTGGAGAGTTTAATTCCACACCAGTCATTTTTTGCATGCAACTCTGCCTGAAGCTAATGGGAGTTGTGTGAAGAAAAAACTGCAGAAGCAGGATCCAGATGGAAGAGTGTGATAAAATTAATTCTTTTCCTTTAAATCATGTTCCTTTAGGTTCTGATACAATAGGATTTAAGCATGCCCTTATTAAATAGCTTGCATGTTTTAATAGAAACAGAGCTGTTTTGTCACTTCCTTACTCTGAAGTTAATGGAACAACTTATACACATGAGTGAAGTGTAGATTAATGTGAAGTTTGCAGAATTGGACCCTTTATGATTTGCCTGAATTAAATATGTTAAGCTGAAACAAAATGTGAGCTGTTTGAATATGTACAGTATAAGACAACCAGTCTGATGTACAGTTCTTGTCTTGGTTTCTGCTCAAATCTTTCTTTCTTCCCCACATACTAGTCATGGTAAGAATATACAGTGGGATTCCACCCATTATTCAATAAAAATACTGATAAATAATTAGTGAAGTCTTACTGTATTCCTTTATATTCTATTGCTTACTGTATTGCTATATTACTGTATTGACCTGAAGAAGAGCTTTGTGTAAGCTCAAATGCTTGTCTCTCTCATGTCACCAACAGAAGATGGTCCAGTAAAAGATATTATCTCACCCTCCTTGTCTCTGTACTACTATATGGCAGTAAAATCCAAAATGTGCTGAGAGACATATGAACACATAGGAAGAAGCAATCCGTCGCCTGGAAAACGGCACATGTTGATATCTGAAGTCTCTCCCTATCCTTCAGCAAAGATTTATTAGCTTTAATAGCAGGTGCTGGATTGAGGTTTCCTATTGCGAAGACATCATTATTTTTAGTAAATATATTTCATTACATTGACTAGGATACTATGAAGTATTATCATGAATAATTCAAATTAAGCATTGGTTGAAAAATAAATGAACTAAGTACACGTTTGTGATGCATAAATTCTGCTATTTTACTTTATTTGTTCATTTATTCGCTAGGTCACAAGTTCAGTGATTCTTAACAGGTTTGCCAGTCACTAGTGCGAACTAGCAAGGTTTTGCTGTACTTCCTTATGCGCAGGTGTGGAAGCACAAACAGAATGCTCCTTTACCCGCACTGTTCCCACACTACATACTGTACTGTTACACTGCGGAGCTGTATATTGAAAAAGCTGAATAGGGAATGTATTACTGAAAGCTGAGTGCGGAATGGAAAACTGAGGATTAGAATCATCCTCTGTGGCAGTGGTCACCAACCCCAGTTGATCGCAATCGACTGGTCGATCCTGGAGACTCTCCCAGTCAATTGCGATCTCCAGCCGCTAAAAGTCTGGCCGTGTGATGTAGTGGGGCTGCTGCTAAGGCAGGCTCTCTGCCTGCCCCGACCCCACGCCGCTCCCAGAAGTGTCCAGTGCAGCCTGCCCCCACAGGGGCGGGGGGGGAGGGGGCACGGGTCTTTGCACGCTGCTCCTGCCTGCAGTCACTGCCCCCGCAGCTCCCATTGGGCGGGAACGGGGAACTGCGGCCAATGGGAGCTGCGGGGGCGGTGCCTGCAGAGAGGGGCAGCGCATGGAGCCACGTGTCTCCCCCCTCCCCCCCCAAGGGTCAGGGGCGCGTTGGCCCCTTCCGGGAGTGGTGTGGGGCTGGGGCAGGCAGAGAGCCTGCCTTGCTTAGCCCTGCTGCACTGCCGCCCAGGAGCTGCCCAAGGTAAGTGCTGCCCAGCGGGAGCCCGCACCAACCCCCAGCCCTGAGCCCCCTCTTGGAGCCAGCACCCCATAGCCCCTCCTGCACCCCAACCCCCTGACCCAGCCCTGGCCCTCCTGCCGGAGCCAGCACCCCCTCCTGCACCCCAACACTCTGCCCCAGCCCGGAGCCTCCTCCTGCACCCTAACTCCCTCCCAGAGCTTGCACCCCTCACCCCCTCCTTAACCCCAACCCCCTGCCCCAGGCTCAGCCTGGAGCCCCCTCCCACATTGTGAACCCCTCGGCCCCAGCCCAGAGTCCGCACCCCCTCCCGAACCCCAACCCCCTGCCCCAGCCTGGTGAAAGTGAGTGAGGTTGGTAGGGAGCAAGCAATGGGGTGGGGGGAGAAGGAGTGAGCAGGGAAGGGGCGGGGCCTCAGGGAAGGGGCAGGATAGATCCTGGGTTGCACTTAAATTCAAAAAGTGATCTTGTGCATAAAAAGGTTGGAGACCACTGCTTTACACTACCTTACACCCACCACCCCACTCTGCGTAGGGGATGTGACAGGGTCAGGCTAGAATGCCGTATTATTCTAGATTGGGAGAACCCCTCCTGGGGCCACTACCAGATGGCACAATTTGAGCTGCCCTGAGGCTGCTATAATCTTGTACCAGGGGCTTAATTGGATCCTGGCTAACCTCAGGTCCAAGAGAGATGGGAAGGTGGTGTAATGATATTTCTGTCTCCTCTCCCCACTTGGATCTTCTACCAAGTGCAGTTTAGGTAAACATGAGAATCTGGCCCAGAATTTGACTACAATGCTCGTATATGCAAAATATTTTGCGTACATAATTACTGAAGAATTCCAGGAGAAACTAAGAGCAGGTTGCCCTGAGGGATAAATAATACCAGAGATTCTTTGTGAAAGATCTGCATTAGCCAATGCAAATTATTGGGCTCAATAAATAGGTAACGAGGTGAAATTTAATGGCCTGAGATATAAAGAAAGTCAGGCTTGGTGATCTAATGGCTCCTTCTGGTCTTAAGCTCTATGAATATATTCATTCCACATATTCATAAAAATAAGTGTACGTTATTTTCTGTAAACTTGGTCTAATAAATTGCACTGCTCAGAACATTCTTGAGCTCCTGCTGCTGTATGAATAAATTTCACAGGTCTTCATCAGTGAGCTTTACATTAAATGTTAATGGCCAAATTATACCCGTGCACAGCTCGTATTGAATTGAGTGGGAGCCAGATTTCCCCCACGTGAGGGGGAAAGTTTAGTTCATAGGCACAGCATGAGTCCTTTGCTGAAGTCACAGGGACTCCGCGCCTTGCAATATAAGGGCCTAAACTAGGTGAAAATCTGAGAGGACAAGGCAGATGAGGAAATACCTTTTATTGGACCAACTTCTGTTGGTGAGAGAGACAAGCTCTGTGCAAGCTTGAACTCTTATCTCTCTCACCAACACAAGTTGGTCCAATAAAAAATATTTCCTCACCCGCCTTGTGTCTCTAATATCCTGGGATCAGCACAGCTACAACAATACTGCATACAACAGTGAAAATCTAAAACAGATGGGAGTTAGTGCTGATTCATAGTATTGACCTAGTATACCTATAAATTCTCTCAAGCTGTCCACAGCAGTTTGGAAAAGAAGAGTAAAATCCTCCAGTCAGAAAGATGAGCCAAATAGTGGATATGGACCAGTTTGGATCTCTCTCTTTACTTGTCAGACAGACTTTACAGTGGTGGGGCATTCCAGACTTATGTGGACTTACACTGCTCAGATACCTGGTCATTGTTCATCCAAAATCTGTGGCTAAATATAAGCTGTAGTTTGTATGTCAAATGCCAAACATAGGCTTCATAGTGTATCCTCCTTGCCTGGGCCTAATGTTGCCTGATGGACATTTATTCTGAAAAATCAGGGCCACAAAAACTAAACGTGATATATTGAAAAGTAAATTATTCAAGATAATGTTTTTCAAAATCACTGTGTATCATACATAGATTAGAGATCCTGGAGCTCTTCTTCTGGACCCTCTATCTAGTCATTTTGATTGTACTTGTAAGAAGCTAGACTTCCTAGAAGCATGAAAGAGAGGGTTTTTTGGTGGCATGTGCACCTATGTTGGAGGAACTCTGTGTCACTGCATGTATATCCTTAAATTCTACTTAAAGACATCATTGTAGTGCCGTGCACATTGTTGGCACTAAAACAATTTCAAATCCATGCAGTGGATAGTATATTTTTGAAGGTAGTTTGGTACTTGAGAAGCATGAAGGACATATAGTCTTCTTACCAGAACAGGTACAGTATGGTCAATGGGCAAGCCTCCCAACACTTGGCTCTGCTGATGTGTTTCAGCTGTGACCATGAAGGACATTTAGAGGCCAGAGGATAGTTGAGTCTTCATGCTTTTTCAGTTCTTCACCTTCCAGCTAAGAGCTTGTCTACACATGGAGCCATTCAGGAATAAAAAGGCATATTTATTCCAGAATAAGAGTGTCTACGCATGGAGTATTCCACTTTAAATTCACAGCCTACCTTATTCTGGAATAACTTTCATGTGTAGATAAGCCCTTTGATTGCCAAATAATGCTAATCATCGTGGGTTTGAGGCTTTTTTTTTTTAATGTGCATTAAGAAATTAACTAAAAACTGACAACACGTTTAGATATTAGATGATTCTTCACTTCATAAGCGGAAAAGAAGTAAACAAAATACCCTTGGTAAATGTATTTGCCTGCTTGCCCCTTGGAAGTACTCTTGGGGGTAGGGGATAACCAAGCAATCAATTTCTGTAAAATCAGTTTTCTTTTAAAGCATTCTTTTCTAGTCTTAATGGTTGAAAAGAGAACCTTCCAAATGTGACTGACCATAAAGCAATGAATTGCTGTCTTTTTATTATTTATTTGTATTACTCTAGCACCTTGGAGCCCCACTAATGGACCAGGGACCCTATTGTGTTAGATGCTATACAAGCATAACAAAAAGAGCTTTCTTCCTGACTCAGCAGACAGCTAGCTCCAAGACCTCTGCTGCTGCTCATAGCTTCACTTGCAGAAGATATAATGGATTGGACTGTTCAGTTTCACTCTCCTGTTCTTTAAGAAAGCTATGAGTATTACAGATGTATGAGTTAAGAAAGCTATGAGCATTAACTATCTTTGAAGATACACCGCTACCCTGATATAACGCGACCCAATGTAACACGAATTCGGATATAACATGGTAAAGCAGTACTCCAGGGAGGCAGAGCTGCACACTCTGGTGGATCAAAGCAAGTTCGATATAATGCGGTTTCACCTATAACGCGGTAAGATTTTTTGGCTCCCGAGGACAGCGTTGTATTGAGGTAGAGGTTTAGTAGTATAAAGTGGAATGATTTTAAAACAAATGATGTTAGGAGAGTAGATGGGATTGGCTGCAATTGAAAAGATTATGGTGGTGGACATACTATAGAAGACAAATAGATGATAGGATGCCAAAGAAAATAATGCAAACATAACCAAGGTCAGTCCAAACTAGAGGCCAACCACCAACTAGATGGTAGGATGCATAGGCCGGGACATGACCACGCTGAACTTAATGGAGGAATATGTCATGGACAAGAATGAATGGTGGTGCGGTACTTATCTCCGTTTCTGTAAAGATGCTTTGTGAGGAGGAGAAGAATAATTAACAAAGGTAGGCACAGGGGGGTAGATTCACAAAGGGACTTATGTGTTGAGACATTCAGCATCCCAATGCCTAATTTTCAGGTGCCTAGAAACTCACTGAGATTCACAAATCTAGAGTTAGGCACTCAGGCTTCTAATGAAGGGAGGGTGATAGGCACCTAAGAATGGGATTCACAAAAGCCAGCATGCTAGGCAGTTCCCCACCTTAGCTAGCCAATGGGAGATGCCAAGGAGATGGGTGTGTGCTAAGCTCTGCCCCTCTCAGGAAGTTGGGTGCCTAAATCAGGGCTGGAGGGAGGCAACTATCTCTGCTTGGGATTCTCAGCTGTGACCTTTTTTGGAGGAAGAGGACAACCTCACTTACCTGAGAGGTGGCAGATTCCTGTTCAAACCCCTTCTTTCCTTTATCCCAAGTGAGTACCCTAACCACTGGGGTAAAAGTTCTGAGGGAGGTCATCCTCCTTCTTTCCTCCTATGCCCTCAGCCATTTCGTATGGAGTTAGGCATGGTCTGAGCACATTTACCAGACCAGGCCCTGGAGGCAAGTTAGGCGGAGGAATGTCTGTCTTCTCCAAGTACGTGCATTGCATTGGGGCTTAGGCAGGAGATATAGGTGTCTGGATGCTGAGAGTGAGGCAGCAGTACATGTTCACAGAGACAGAAATATAGGTGCCTAGGAAACTTTTACAGCGGGGGTAGTCAATAGGCGGACCGTGGGCCATATTTGGACCACCAGACGCTTTTGAACGGACCCTGAAATCTTTTTATTTACTTATTATTACCATTATTATTATTATTATTTTCTCTGGAATCTGGACCTTGACTATACCTTGACCAAGAAATTTGGAACTTGACAAAAAATAATTGATACCCCCATTTTACAGAATAAAATTTAGGAACCTACAGGATTCAACAGCAGCTGAGCAGGAGGTTTGTGAATACCAGTGGAGCTTAAATCTGTGACTTAAGCATCTAAAGTGGCAGTTAGACATCTAAGTTCCTTTGTGAATCTAGCCCTAAGAACTATTCAAGAGAGGAGGACCCAGAAAAGAAGATGGAGGATGGGCAGGCTGGGGCAAGGGTAGAGCAGTGGAAACACCACTTTTAGCATCCACGAGATCCCTCAATGTGTAAATATGGTAAAGGGACCCCATCCTGTATGGGGATATATGATTTAGGGTGTGTTCCGGGTGAATGCATCATCTGTTTTCTCTCCCCTGAGATGAAGAGGAAGTGCAAGTTGGAGGAGAAGAGAGGAACGTTTGAGGGACAAAGGCAGGCCAGTGTGGAACCTGAGGGAGAGAGTCTGTGAGTAAACGGAGAGAAACTGAGAGTAAGTGGACAGACTGAGTTTTGAGCAGGACAGACAGCAGATGAGGGTCTTTTTAGTGTAAGGCTGGCTGGTGAAGTCCGTCCATGTGTGATGGCGTGTTCCTGAGCATCCATTCCTGTTTGTTCCTGAGCATTGGTTCCAGTCATCTCCTATCATTGATTCATGTTGTTCTGGATGTCCAGGACAGGAGAACCAAAGGTCCTTCAGATCCAGTGGATCTGGTCTAATGTGCACCTCCTCCCCCCACCTGCAAGCAAGTATCCCTGGAGTTGAATCCATCTCTTCAGGAAGTCACAAGAGGTGCTTGAAGCTCAAAGACAGACTTGGGTGTTAGCATCCAGTGAGAAATTTGGGGAAAGAGGAACCTTGAACAAAATTATGATGACCTATAAGATAATAGCCTATAGCATATAGATATAGATATATTTATTTATTTAGAGAGTTATATTTAGTTAAGTACATAGTGTGTGTATGTGTATTTGAATCATTTTTTTTTATTATATATATTCTTCAGCTATTTAATGTTACTGTAGGTAGGTGGAATCCAGTTCCATTTGTTCTGGTTTAAATAAAATTCCTGTTATTATTTTTTTTTTTTTTTGGACAACCAGTTGTATTACCATGGCTACTTTTTATCACAGTGCAACACTCCTCCTCCCCCAGCTCTCTCCTGCCAAGTAATTATTATATCACCACTGTGACGGATCATTACTAAATAAATCTTGGCCGGTGGTTTTGGGATGGGGTGACCCTCAGATATATTTCAAATTATACCACAATAAGCCTACTCTGAGAGGTCTGTTTACAGGAGCTTAAGGGATTGGGTGTGGGGGAGAGAGGAGAAGAGAGCTTCAAATGTATCTAACATCTGCTAGCTGATATGAAGGACAGAATCCCAAGCAGGGCCCAGGGGCAGCATCTGGGAATTGAGGTTGTCTCTGGGTTTGAAGCAAACTGCCCACCAGCTGCGTTTCTTCGCTTCTCCTTCCCCTCATGAGGAAAATGTCTTAAGCAGAATTTGCTTATCCTTGTCACTTAAAGGTAATTAGAGAGGAGTGTTCAAGTGAAGTGAATGGTATTTCATAGATCTGCTTATTGGCTGAAAACCAAAAAGACACAGCATTTGAAACACATGCTAACAAATGTTATGTGAATCTGGAGAATTTAACCTGTTGGATAACAGGAGAAGGGGAATATATTCTATGTAAACTGACTGGCTTCTGACTTCAGTCATTATTTAAATTGAGCCTTTCCTCTAGAGCAGGGAACAGCACGCAGCCCGTCAGGGACGGTTTGTTTACCTGCTGCGTCCGCAGGTTCGGCTGATCGCAGCTCCCACTGTCCGTGGTTCGCCACTCCAGGCCGATGGGGGCTGCGGGAAGCAGCAGCCAGCACATCCATTGGCTCACGCCGCTTCCCGCAGCCCCCATTGGCCTGGAACGGTGAACCGTGGCCAGTGGGAGCTGTGATTGGCTGAACCTGTGGACACTGCAGGTAAACAAACCGTCCTGGCCCGCCAGCGGATTTCCCTGATTGGCCGCGTGCCAAAGGTTGCTGATCCCTGCTCTAGAGGTAAAGGCACACAAACAGCCTCTATCAAAAGTTGTTGTTGTTGCTTGTATTAATATAGCTCCTGAGAGCCCTAAATCGCAGAACCAGACCCCACTGTGTTAGGTGCTGTACAAAAACAGAATGAAAAGATGGTCAAAGAGCTTACAATTTAAGGCTTCAGAAGAAATATATTTACTGTTTAACAGATCTTCTGCACTGGCTTATGAATCTAAAAATACACCCGGGACCTGATTCTGGTCTCAGTTACACTGGTGTAAATCAGGAGTAAATTATAGAATTACTGAGGTGCAAAACTAGTGTGAGAACAGTCAGGACCCTTCTTTTAAATTTCATAGCAAAAATGACCAACCAGGCTAATTTTGCAGCCCAGACAGACTTGCTTACACCAGTTTTTCACCGATATAATGCCATTGTTTTCAAAGGGCCTGATTCTCTACTGCCTTGCATATTGCATATTCACAAGTATGCAAAGTGAATATAAAGTACTAAAAGTTCAGAATGGCAATGTTTTATATCCCCGGCATGTACGTGTAAATGACAAGACAATGTGCAAGGCAGTGAAGAATCAGACTCATAATCTTCATTTAATTTACAAGGTTCCTCACACTGTTTGAATGATGGTAATTCTTAGACCTCCTGCATTGCTGCAAAGTTTCCAAACAGGTAGAATTCATGGCCACATCCAGTGGTTAGCATCAAATTACATACAGCAGAAAAGATCTGTTGATCTAAAGTTGGTCTAAAGTAGTAAATCACTGAGCCATGCACACAACAGTGCCAGAATGGAGAAAATGCATTAATACCACATTATTTTGTTTTATAAAGCCAAACAAAACATCTAGCTAGTGTTGGTTGGCTTGTCATCAGCAATGTTGGCATGTTAAAGTCTGTAGTGTTTTTTAAATATGCAAAAGAAAAATGAATATATGTCATTCTAGAAAACTTCAATTTTTGATTAAAATCCATTTGGCCCATTTTAGAGACATATATTCTTTAGTTTGGCAATCTTACTCCCAGGATGAAATCTTTCATTCCAACTTTCAGCCCAGACAAAGTAAGTTTTGTAGGGAAGATTGTATATGCATATATACATATGTGCATGTGTGTATATAAATAAAACATTAATTATAATGGTGAAGATTCAAATGCTCTATTATAATTCAATAAATTACATTATACAGTTAAAGAAGGATCAATTGACTTTAGTTCTTGTATGAATAGTCCTTATGCTGCTAAAGATATGCTTGTGTAAGGCAAGTATTATTTAGCCTAAAGATAAAACTAAGAAATGAGAATCATTTTTACCACACTTCATATTTTAAAAGTTCATTTTAAAAGAAGGTCTTTTTGTCCTTTCTAGTACCAATGGAAAATGGCAAGTTTAAATGTGAATATAATTGAAATCCAAGATTTAAAAAAAACCAAAGTGCTACAGTTCATACATTACCGGAGTATACAATAGAGATTTATTCTGTAGGTGTAGAATTTACCATTATATTCTGACAGTGTAAAGGAAGGAAAAATGTCAAGAGCATTACAGACTTCAAATGGAAAATCAAACTCTTCAAACCATTCCTGCTTAGATATCAGATGTGAGTTTGGGCTAAGTTTATGTAATAATGTTTAAATAACTTTTGGAACCATGATTACTGTGTTCATATGATTGTGAGCATAAACATTTCTCTCTTCCAGGAAGCAATTTAGAGTTTTATTTTGTGCTGCGATAACTGCTGTGTTAAGTTAGAGTAATACAGCAACTACAACCCTTTATAGAGCAAAGAAAAGAAGCCTTTTATTTTAACCTTGCTGAAAGCGGAAATAAAACGAGCTGTTGCATACCGTGTAGAACTTCGCAAAGAGTTAAAACATTTTTTTCTTGTGAGTAGTCACTGTGGTTTGTATGATTTGGTGAGACTGCAAATTGTTCATCCTGTCAAGCTTAAAACAAACAGACTCAAAACACTTCCTTTCTTTTGTTAAATTATGTGTTTCTGCAGAAACACATATCTAAAGCTATCCCTAAAAAAAATATGCTGGTTGAGTATTTTCCTTCTATTGAATGGGCCATTTATTTCCCTCCCTCTATATTTCTAGCTGCAATGCTATAGAAGATTCCTGCAGTCATGCTTGGTTAAACCTGAGGTCAGAATACAGGAGCATGCTGCTTTGAACTGCGGTTTTGCAGGAGAAAAGAAATTCATTCACTTCTCTAAATTGAAAGGAGTGGGCAGGGGGAATCAGTTCCACAGAAAATCAGAGAGTATTGAAAATGGGTACAGTTTCCTGCTTGTGCTCTAAATGATTGGTCACACTGTGCCAATGCACTTGTGTTTTAGAATTTCCTCTCTCATCAACAGTTACTACTGTGTGTCAAATAACACCCCTATGGAGGCTTATGATAAAAATATGCATTCCGTTTCAAATACAGACCAACAAGTCCATCACAGAACTCAGAGCAAGGAAGAAATCTGATTTAATAGAATAGTAGAAATAAAAGGGGCATACTTTACCCACCAGGCCCAATGATTTCTCCCTTCCTCATACACCTGGGCTGTGGGGACCAGTGAAGCACCTCCTTGGGATTGAGACAGCCCTTTGGGAGTGGCAGGGAGACACACTGCTAGGGTCCTGCAGTTCACCCAGATTGTAATGTGGGGATTCCTTTTCCATGGGCCTAAGGCATCAGTGGCCTCCTTCTGCCAAATGACATAAGCTAAAGAAAAGCAGAGTAGGACACACATGGGTGAAGTCAGCCCTGCTCCAGAGCAGCAGGAACTCCCCCAGTGCAACTGGTGCTGGCACCACTAGGACAGGAAGAAGCCCAGCCGAGACGCATCATGTCCTTCTCCCATCCCCAGTTGTCACAGTTTCTGGATGTTGGATGTTGTTAAAAAAAACAAACAAAAAAAAAACAACTGAAACTGGGGACACTTTGTCTCATTGGCTGCCTGTTTGCCCTGCACTGTCACAGTCTCTCTGCCACCAGCTTCTCTCCCCCTGCCCTCTGTGCTGTTCTCTGGCCCAGGGGTTCTCAAACTTGATTGCACCACAACCCCCTTCTGACAACAAAAATTATTATATGACCCCAGGAGAGGGGACCGAGACCTGAGCCTGCCCAAGTCCGCTGCCCCGGGCGGGGGGCCCAAAGCCCAAGGACTTCAGCCCCAGGCAGGGGACCTGTAACCTGAGCCCTGCCACCTAGGGCTGAAGCCCTCTGGCTTCGGCCCCAGCCCTGAGCGATGGGGCTCTGGCTTCGGCCCCGGCCCCAGCCCTGGCCCTGGGCGGTGGAGCTCGAGCTTCGATCCTGGGTCCCAGCAAGTCTAATGCCAGCCTTGGCGACCCCATTAAAATGGGGTCCCGACCTACTATGGGGTCCCGACCCACCGTTTGAGAACCGCTGCTCTAGCCCTTCCTTCCTTCTGTCCTCTCTCTGACCCTCAATATCCCCTTTCCTTCCTCTTTTCCTGTTCCTTTCATCTGTGTTCCCTCCTTCCTGCCATTCCCTCTCACTTTACCGTGGCCCCTCAATAAAAAGAATAATATAACTGAATAAATAGAAGAAGAGCTAACAAAGCACAGGCTCATCAACACGATTGCTTTACTTGTATGTTTCGCCCTTATCCCCACCCTTTGTTTAGTTTGTCTTTTGGGTTTATGATCTTTGGGGCAGGGACTGTGCGTGCACATAGATGATTAGGTATGTCATAACTATAAAGGGAAGGATAACGGCTCTCCTGTGTACAGTACTATAAAATCCCTCCTGGCCAGAGACTCCAAAATCCTTTTACCTGTAAAGGGTTAAGAAGCTCAGGTAACCTGGCTGACACCTGACCCAAAGGACCAATAAGGGGACAAGATACGTTCAAATCTTGGGGGGGGGGGAAGGCTTTTGTTTGTGCTCTTTGTTTTGGGGGTTGTTCGCTCTTGGGACTGAGAGGGACCAGACATCAATCCAGGTTCTCCACATCTTTCTAAACAAGTCTCTCATATTTCAAATTTGTAAGTAAACAGCCAGGCAAGGCGTGTTAGTTTTACTTTGTTTTCTCAACTTGTAAATGTACCTTTTACTAGAGTGTTTATCTCTGTTTGCTGTACTTTGAACCTGAGGCTAGAGGGGGGTCCTCTGAGCTCTTTAAGTTTGATTACCCTGTAAAGTTATTTTCCATCCTGATTTTACAGAGATGATTTTTACCTTTTTCTTTAATTAAAAGCCTTCTTTTTAAGAACCTGATTGATTTTTCCTTGTTTTTAGATCCAAGGGGGTTGGATCTGTATTCACCAGGAGTTGGTGGGAGGAAGGAGGGGAGATGGTTAATTTCTCCTTGTTTTAAGATCCAAGGGGTTTGGATCTGTATTCACCAGGGAATTGGTGAAGGTCTCTCAAGGCTACCCAGGGAAGGGAATTAGCTTTGGGAATGGTGGCAGCGGACCAGATCTAAGCTGGTAGTTAAGCTTAGAAGTTTTCATGCAGGCCCCCACATTTGTACCCTAAAGTTCAAAGTGGGGAAGCAGCCTTGACAAGGTATGTACAGCTTCTGGCTCAATGGGACCCTGATGCTAATCAGAGCTGTTGGGCACTATTACACTATAAATAATAAACGTTAACAATAATCTCTGTTTCAATTCATGATAGGCGAAGGGAAATAAAAAATGTTGGATTAGAGCAAATTGAAACAAAATAACATGCTACTTTAGGGTCTGAGATCAGTGAGACTGGACTGTTTATGTGTAAAGACTACTCACATGAGTGAGAGTTGCAGGTTTGGGCCCTTACCAGGTACGGTTGTGACAAGCTGAGAAATGGATCTCTTTCAGGACTACGTAACACAGTGTGGTAATGCTGAAGTTCATTCTGAAGATTTCTAGAGATAACTGACACTTTCAGCGGCTGTATATTGCTAACACGTATTGATAGTTTCTGTTGCTTAGACGAATAACATGCTGTTTTCTAGAAACATCAGTAGGTACTATTATATACTGTATAATGTTTTCCAGAAAACCTGTTTGAAATGAGGATTATCTATATAATATCTCGGCTGATTTTTGGCCCTTCTCTGTATTCTTTGTACTGCTGTGGCATCAGAAAGGGGATGGAAAGCTGGTTTAAACAGCTAGTTGGGGATTCTCCTTGTGGAACCCAGGCTTTGTGTCACCTGTTCCTGGCTTTCTCAGTGTAGAAGGCGTATTGGGGCTGTGGCCAGGACATATTATGCTGTGGCCACTCCCTCTAGGGAATCACTACCAGCTGGTGGAACTTAAAGCCCTGTCAAGCCTGCTCTAAGTTCTACCAAGTTGCACCAAGGGCTGATTGGCTTTCTGCTGCCTGGGTGGCATGTATATGTATGTAAAGGTTGCATACCATCACCTTTGTTCTTTTATCCGTAGGTGAGCCATCTAGAGCTCTCGCATACTTGACATAGCCCTTCATTATGTCACCACAACTGGAATGGGACTGTAAATAGTTTATGAAAGATGGAGAGGTCGTCTGTCCCTGGTTGAGCCCACAGTTAGAAAAGGAAACTTAGGAAAGGAAAGGAAATCCTGGCCCCATTGACTTCAATGGGAGTTTTCTCATTTATTTCAGCAGGGGCCAGGATTTCACCCTTGATGTTTAATATTAGTGAGAATCAGATGTGGCTGTTATGGAGATTATGAAAGTGAGTGCTGGTGGTTGTGATAGATGGGGCTGCTTGACATTTTAGCTGGCAGATGGGGTCACTCTGCAGCACTGTTCCCTCTGTTCCTAGATCTGCTGAAGAGCATTCCATATAGCTGGGGATCCACACATGGGGCGAAGGATGGGAGTGTCACATGTATTTTCCCCCTGCCAGCCCAGGCTACGTTAGCTTCTAAGTTGAGTAGTCTCTGCCCTGTGGAGTTCATTTGATGAAGCTCCAGGAACAGTGATGGTAGAGAAGTTCCTGGCAGCTTGGCTCCAATGCCAACTACCTGTAGGGAGGTGGTAAAGGGTGAGCGGGTATCAGAAGCATAAAGCCTCCATGTGAATGGTTCTGGTCTCCACTGAAACCCCGGGGTTTATGCAGCCAAGTCCCCCTGTCCTGCAGAATAATCTAGGAAATGATCCTCAACAGAAACCTCACTGAGATTTTCTCCAGCTCGTAGTGTTGCCAACTCTAGTGACTTTACTGCAATTCCCACAATATTTGGTGATTTTCTTAAAGTCCCAGCTGCCAGAATCAGAGAATAGCTTGAAATCATGAACCTTATAGATGCCCAAGCGCCAGAAGGCAACACCCCTCCCCCCCCCAAATTATTATTTTTAAAAGTTCATTATTTTTAAATCAGTCTAATAACTTTTGGGAGCCTGATTCATGATTATTGAAAGCTTGGAGTTGGTAATATTGCCCATCTCTCTTCCCCCCTTAGGTGTTCCCTGGGAGGGGGCAATCTGATGCAAAGCACACAAAGTAACGTTATAGATATATTAGCACTGCATTATTTAGATGACCCTGCAGAAACAAAAAGGAACTGTTTTTCATTGCCACAAGAAATACTGAATACAGTTGACTTATCTGGCAAATAATGATTAAAGATACTAACAAGAAAGCTGTCCAAGAGCAATTCATTAATTAGAAGGCCTAATTATAGCCAATAGACAAGTTCCTTTGCCATAAACAAACCAATATATATTTTTGGCAGACACCATCCCCAGGGATCTGTCAGTTTTTCTGCCTACTGTACAGGCCTGTGCAGCAACCGTGAGAATGCTAAAAATAATTTGGCACCTCCCTCACAAAAGTGTGTGTGTGTGTGTGTTTCTCTACCCTAGAAATGCAGCCTCCAGCTGTCTTGACTCATGCCAGAGGTTTCTTAATACCATGAAATTAGCTGACTAAAGAAGCACGTCCTGTCTACTCAGGCTACGTAAGGGTTCCATGAAATAAACTCTAGTCTGATTTCCAGCACCCTGGGAATGTCTGCCTGCAACTAACATTCAGTATCCCAAATAACCCCAAGGTGACCCTGCTCTTTGTAAAACTGCAGCCAAGAAAAACCCTGTTTAACATAACAGTGCAAAACTTAGAACATCAACTTGAACCATGTCGACCTCTTAGCTGCTGGGGTCTATGCAGATTAATATAACAATAGGCAACCTTGAAAGGGAGGAATGTTCCAAAGAGATCTCCTTCACCCATCTCTTCTCCTTTAATAAATAGTCAGGAGGCCTGGCTTAGAAAAACTGAAAGTGCCCTTTGTTAGGAAACAATGGGAGTTACAGCAGAGAGGCAGCACACCAGTAATTTGAATCTTAGCAGAACAAAGTTACACCTCCCATAGACTGATGCTTTCATTGGAAAAATTTTGATTGAGAATTAGGGTCATTTTCTGGAAATTTAAAAAATAGACATGGTTTTGCCTTTTGTTGTCCATACATTGTTAGTATTTTATTAAATAATTAAATGACCCCCTGACCTGAGATATAGTTTCAACTGGCTTTCATGCAAGCAAACTGGCTAAAGACAAAAACTTTCCAGATGGGAGTTGGAGCTTAGACATCAGCTAATGCTTAGAGATGCCCACCACTCAGGAGAGATGCAGCAAGATAAGATCTTGAGCTACAGGGGTGCCAAAGGGAGACACTTACCTTTGCTGAAGAAGAAACTATCTTACCTTCTAACTACATTCTCCATTGTAAAAAGAACAGGAGTACTTGTGGCACCTTAGAGACTAACAAATTTATTTGAGCATAAGCTTTCGTGGGCTACATCCCACTTCTTCGGATGCATAGAATGGAACATATATTGAGGAGATATATATACACACACGTACAGAGAACATGAACAGGTGGAAGTTGTCTTACCAATTCTGAGAGGCCAATTAAATAAGAGGAAAAAAAACGTTTGAAGTGATAATCAAGATAATCTTTTATTGGACCAATTTCCGCTGGTGAGACAAATGTTTGACTGTAAACAGAGCTCCCAGACTGGAAGAAAACCTCTGTGTATGCCTTAAAGCTTGTCTCTTTCACCAAAGTTGGACCAATAAAAGACATTAGCTCACCAACCGTTTCTCTCTCTAATATTCTGGGACCAACACTGCAAACATGAAATGTATACACAGCTAGAGGAACACCTGAGTGAGCAAAGGGTAACTCATCATGTGTGCTGTCCGGAAGGCAGTCGTTGAAAAGTGGAGGGTGGATGGAAACCAGCAGGGAAAATGATAAAAAGGGATGAGAGTGGTTCAGACAGGCAAAGAATGCTGATTAACAAATGCAAATCATTTGAACACTGAGTGGGCCGGTTAGAATAACTTCAGTGCAGATCTAAGTTACACAACAATCATATTGTAAGCAGTCTCCTGACAGAAATAGCCTTGAGTCTTTTAAAACTGGAAACAGCACTCATGAGACTTGTCTTGCACCGACAGAGTGGGGGGAAGGAAATGGGTCAGTTTGCCTAATAGGTATTTTTCCAGGTGTTTTATATAACCCAGGCTGAGTGTATGCGGAGCATGGGAATTATGTGTTCACTGTTACACTGATGAATTTCTTCCATGTATTAGAAGCAAGTTTGTTTGCAGTGAAACTTGGCCATTCAGCTGTGACACTGTGATATTGTGCCTCTATTTGGACATTTGTAAGGCCCCAAGTCAGCTGCTCTTCTGCTGCTCGAGGCTTTGCCTAGACTAGAAAGATAGGAAATAGCTTTACTGCACAGTTAAGTTGGGTGATTGGCACCCCCGGGTCTTAGCATCTGCAAAGCCCCAGTTGCATTACGGCATCCTCCCCATGTGTGTCTGGATGTATGGGCTGATCCTCTGATCCACCCTGCCATAATATGCTCTTCTGTTGCTGGTCAGCTGGGTGGTAAAGAACGTCCCAATGTCTGTGACGAGCCATCAGCCCTGCAGTGTATTTTCCTTGGAGTAAAGTCCTGTCACTCAGATTTTACTTCATTTTTCCAGGATTTTGTCCCTAAAACTCTTCCACAATCCCAGCGTTGTGGGTAAAGTGCAAATTTCCAAGTCTATACCTGTTTTTTTTTTTTTAAAGTCTATTACTGTCCTTGAGCTGTATATTTAGTGGCTTGTCCCATCAGTTCTATCTTTTAGAAATAGGCTAACTCTTGGCATCCCATCTTGGCATACAAAAATCCACTCTGTTCTTTCCACTAATACTACAGAATGTGTCGTACAGGGGATGTGAAAAAGACAGTTGTTTTACATATAAAAAACCTGATATTCTGCTGGACTACACTGGTTTTAAAGCCATTGGGCCAGATCAGATGGTGCAATGAAGCAACACCAATTTACACCAGCTGAGGAAAATTTCAGTAGAGATACATCAGTGTAAAACCGGTGCAACATTAGATAATCAGGCTATAGAAGTAGTAGTATAAGCATGAGATGACACAGCTGAAATAGACACACTACACTGTGCTCGATATTATTCTTTGACAAATAAAATTTGTCCTTCAAAATACAAATGGGCCGCCAGCATATTGCTACATGCAGCATATTTCTGTTTGTGTGGGAGTAGTGGGCCTAATTCTTCTCTCACTTGCGCTGGCTTTCCTCCAGTGTAACGCCATTGACTTCACATGAGTTATTTCTGATTTATACCCGTGTGAGAGAAGAATTGGGCTCAAAGTCTGCAGTAAGACCCATCCATATTTGAAATTCATGCTGAGGTTACACAGTTATCCACAGCACAGCCTGAGGCTAATATGTTGCTGAATAGTTTGTAGAACAACTTGCAGCCGGTGTGTACATCCACTTGCATAATTTAACCATATAAAAATGGAGGTATCCCATGTAAATGAATAAGGCCCCCATTCCAGCCTGCCTATGAGCCTCCCCTCACTAGCCCCTTGCACAGCAAGGCTCTGTACCATGCAGAGGCTCTGTGCACTGCCTAGATAATTCCTTGACCTTTATACTGAAGAATCATAGTGGTTCGACTGCAGAGGGCCTTCCATGGCCATAGAGGAGGGAGCTGGACTTTCTCCATAATGCACATCAATTTTGTTTTTAATCAAGTTGGTGTATTGGGTACAGCAGAAGCCGACAGGTAAATTATCTCCTTCAGGGCAGGTTCCAATGTTGCTCTATAAACTGGCCACCAGAGACTGCTTCTGTAGCCAGCAGTTGTCACCATGCGGATGGAGCCAAAATGTGTTACCTATATGGTGTCCCTGAGCGCCTATGTTTGTTTCTTCCCCTGAGACTCTCACGCTGCTGTGTATGCACTGAGCCTACTCCTCCCAGAACTTTTAAATATACTTCTACGTTTTCTTTGTTTTCAGAACAGCTCTTGATTAATATTTGATATTCTTTTCAGGTTTCATTCCCCTTCACCAATACTTCAAGGCACAGAGGAGTTGGTACAGGCATTGCCATGAAACCTAACTTGAAGCAATGGAAACAACTAATGCTGTTTGGGCTATTTGCATGGGGTCTCCTTTTCTTGGTGATCTTCATCTATTTTACAGATAGCAACACTGCTGAACCAGTTCCAAGTTCCTTCTCTTACATTGAGACGAAGAGGCTCCTGCCCATTCAGGGCAAGCAGAGAGTTATTATGGGAGCAATACATGATCCATCATCCTCTGAAACCATAGATAGGAACGAGGTGCTTCTTAACGAAGATCTCTTAGATTCATTTAAATCGGGGACCGGAAGCATTAAAAAGTGGATTGATCTAGAGGATGGCTTTGAAAATGAAGAAGAGTTTTTTCCTTCCCAGGTAGGGAGAAAATCAAAATATGCTTTCTATCAAGGGGATGACAACTATTTATTTGCTGCTGGCCAGCCTCAGCAACACAGCAACATTCAAGAGCTAGTGAAATTCATCTCTCCCAATGAGGATGATCAGAAGGAAAATGTTTTACAGGAAAAATGGACCCATGAGAAAAGAACAAAGAAAAGAAACCCAACACGCAGGAGAAGCCAGCTGTTTGATGAGTCTGATGATTGGGATGGGTTATATTCCACAATGTCAAAATCCTTCCTTTATAGGCTTTGGAAAGGGGATATCTCCTCCAAGATGCTGAACCCTCGCCTGCAGAAAGCTATGAAAGACTATCTGAACACCAACAAGCATGGGGTGCGGTTCAAAGGGAAACGACGAAACTCCAGACTGACAGGAGATCAGCTCATCTGTGAGCTCAAGGACAGGGTGCATGTGAAAACAATAGATGGCAAGGAGGACCCCTTTTCAGCTCTTGGATGGGAAAAGCACGTTCCTCAAATTCCACTGGGCAAACTGTATCCACATGGCTTCGGAAGCTGTGCCGTAGTTATGTCTGCTGGTGCAATACTGAACTCTTCTCTAGGGGATGAAATAGGTGGGTGAAAATGCATCTCACTCATAAGTGTGTGTGTGTTCATCTATCAAAGGGTCCATCCTTTTTCAGGGATAAGCCTGATGATCCTTATTCTTCTCTCTCCCCAGCTTTACATCCGTATAACTCCATAGACTTCAGTGGAGTACTCCTGTATGACACCAGTATAACTGAGAGAAAATCAGGCCCATGGTAGTCATTCATTTTAAGAGGGTGACGTCCTTTTATTTATTTTATTATGGTTTGGGGCACAAAGAATGCATTGAGTTTAATAGAACCATGACAGTTTTACATATTGGTGTGATGCATGTTTACTTCCTTAACAGGTTAGTTTTATTCTCAGGCTTTCATTTTTAAAATCTTCATTGTATTTCTGTCTATACATTAGTACAGTGTAAGGAAAAGCTTTTGTTTTGTTTGTTGTCTTAGGATTTCTTTACTGATGTGACACAATCATAGTATGTTAAAAGGATCAAGAGAAGGAAGAAATATATGCATCAAATTCCCTCCATTTGCTTCTGGAGCACCAAGAATTATCTCTCCCAACTTTCCGTAGAAATCTTTGGATGTACACTAGTAATTCCTCCCATCATCCAGGATTTCTCATCTTCATACCTGCTTCATCTTACTGCTCTGTCTCTTTGCCACGGGTTTCCCTTAAATCTCTGTGATCTATTAGAACCGCTGTCATTATCAAACTACTCTAATGGGCTTCCAGCACAGCACAAGTGCCCTGCCAGCCTGCAGCTAAAATCAAAACTGAGTAACCCCCAATTTCATGAGAAGTCCCACTGATTTAGAAACCTCTGAGGTGAAGTAGCTCAACAATTCCTTCCTCCCACTGTGTGCTGTCACTGAAATGAAGCAAAATCCTTTAGTGTCAGAGTCTCAAACCAGCACAGGTATTTTCGGTGTGGTGTTGGGTGGTCACCCTGGCATTGTGGTGCCTTCAGTGCCCATTTGACTCCATGGCACTAAGCTTTCCCTCATAACAATTCTGGTCATGGCAGTCTCATGCCATTCACTCTGTATTCTTGTGGAGCCTTTAGTTTAATTGGGAATGTTCACCTGATGTGTCTCTCCTGAATGGAAGAGTCCCAGTAAAAGTTACAGGTTTGAAATGCCACCATTAATAAGGCCTTCGTCAAATATTTCAAACCCCTCCATCGGAAAAGCCTGTGGGAAAGGAACAGGGAAACGAAAATTAAGGTTTCTCTCAGAAGCCCCCTCCAGAACTTTCTGTCAGGCAGTCAGGGCTTAGCGGAGTGCTTGGTCACAGAACCTGTACATCTTTGGGGATCTGATGAATGCTAGAGCCACCCATGCAAGGCCCCTGTTCTGCTGCACCGGCTCTAATGCCCACTCCAGCTATTTGGAAATGCTCCATTGGAGTCAGGGTGTGGGATATAGCACGCTGCACACATAGCGTGTGGTGGAACAGTGATGCTGGCCCTGCCATCAGCTTTTCTGCCCCCAAGCTTCTCCTTCCCCAGGCACAGATTTTCAGTCCTGAAGAGAGACCAACTAGAAAGGAAGAGATCTTCTGATGGAAGAACATGGGGTGCAGCTCCAGGTTGCAAGCGCCTTCTCGTAGTTTGTGATACGCATATCAGGGTTGTAACTAGATATCTTTCCAGAAGCAAAAAATTGATAAAAGAGGATCACAGGGACTTTTTATTAGTAGCCCTTTAGCTCCCTCTTCTGTGTTCCTATTAGAAATGCTGTCACAGACTTTAATTTGCTCTTCGCTTTTTGGACTCTCGTCATAGCTGTTTTTGAAAGAAAATAGATGTTGCAACTGTAAACACTTTAATTGTAGATCATGTTATTTAATGGCAAGCACAACTGTTTTGGCAGCATCACATTCTGTTGTGAAGTCATGTGGAGGTTTTATTTTCCCCTTAACATGTGAACAGTAATCCGTCATTTTATAGCTTTATCCTGGATACCTCAAAATACTTCACAAGGTTTAAAATCACTCTTCTTAAAAGCAGCTAATACAAGTGTTAAACTGCACCCCAGTTTACTTTTCTTTTAAAAGAAAAGGTTTTTACACGTGATATAAAAGCCAGCACTAATAGATGTGGGAAGTTTTAAGACGCTGTGCTAAATTGTGTTAACAAACACACACTGAACTATATAACTCCCCTTGGTCACAAGATTGTGGTCAAAACGTTCAAACCTGGACACCTAAAGTTAGGGTCCTAAAATCCCATATTTAGGCACCTAAATGTAAGGGGCTTAATTTTCAGAGGTGCTGAGCCTGCAGCTCCCATTGACGCTTCTGGGGAAAAAAATCAGGCCACTCATGTTTGGGTGGAAGGAGCCAAAATCTTTAGAGCCAGAATATGTGAGGCCATTGCATGGTGCACAGAGATGTACAAGACGCCTCCCCTCCCTGCTTGGTACCAGAAGGAGCTGGGGTGCTCAGCACCTTGCAGATTCGGGCCCGTACGGCTCAGTCCCGAATCTCACATTTCCCACAAGTAGTTCCGTTGACCTCAGAGTTGGGATGTGTTGATCTTCAGGTCGCACTGCACTGCAGTAGCTCTCCACTATTTTTCCAGGCCGAGGGCCTGGGTGAAGAGGGGAGAGTTAATTTGGGTGGGACCAGCGTAGTATGCAAAGTGAATGCTGGGCTCCATGTGGAATGATTTTGTAGCTGTGCCCAGAGCTATGGATGGGTGCATTTTAAATATAGTTACATTAATAACTGTTATAGTAACTCATTGTACTCATCAGTTAAACCATCACATGAGATGAGGTGGGTAGCATGCTTTGGCCTAGATGATCCCCTCTCTCTCCATATGCAGAAGGGAGAAAACTTGTGTAGATCCCAGGGCCAGGTGTGAAAGCAGGAGAATACTGTCTGTAGTGGGGGTGCCATTCTCACTGACCCCCTTTCTCATCATTCCTCTGCACCCCCTTCCAACCTCTTCTGAAATCTACATAAGCAGTAGGGAATGCTCACAAAGACAATACTGATGGAAGCTTCAATCCAGCAAAGTGCTTAAGCTGAAGTCAATAGGATTTAAGCATGTGCTTAAAGATAAGCATATGGTTGACCACTTTGCTGAATTGGGGCCAAAGTCAGTTGTCTGTTATACAGCGCTCCTCTTCCTAATTGCACAACTCCAGTTTCTGGGAAAGCCCTAGCAGTGCAGCTCTATTGGAGCCCAGCTGCCGGGAAGCCAGAGAGGGCCCTAAAGTTGCTGTGGAGGAATAGAGCCTGTGTGCTGACAGCTCTGCCCACCCACAGATTCCACAAGAGCTGCACTGATTTTGGGAATGAGGTTGGATTTGCAGGTTTGGGGGACAGAGTTCTGCTTTATAAAATATAAGCCTATTATAGACCTCTGTATCTAAGCAGTGATGATCATTACATAGCTGCATACTGACCTAGTTTAATGCATCTTTGCATGAATTATTTGTTTTAATATACTGCAGTAGAAATAATATGCAAAATTGTGTGGACTAATAAACTTTCCATTCTAATTTTATCCAAATGGGGTAAATCTGTATACATTGCAAGAGACAAGGTGGGTGAGGTATGATATGGCTGCAACTACACTGCATATGCATTGCAAGTTGAATTAGTATTGGATTGTTCTGCATTTTTCCAGTGGATTTGAACAATTGTTGTAACATATGGCAGATAAAGAGGATTTGGGCTTTGCCTCATGGTAGAATATTTATCCTCTGAATACAGTACCAGGATTAGGAAAATTTACAAATCCATTTTCCTTGAAATTAGATTGTTTTATCTTACCAAGAAATATATAAATGTAGCCCTTTTGTGCCCTTAGATTCTCATGATGCAGTTCTGAGATTTAATTCTGCTCCTACACGTGGCTATGAAAAAGATGTTGGAAATAAAACGACCATGCGCATCATTAACTCCCAGGTCAGAATCTTTTGTGAACTCATGTGTTTATTATTTCTATACAATATAACATTGCTTAATTAACATCTTAGAAATCAAACATTTTAAGGACAAAGATGGTTGGATAATCTGGTGAGCAACTAGTGATTCACACCAATGACATAACCATGATGTAGAACTGATGAAACATTCAGGGTCAGTTCTCCCCTTCAGGGTTTTCTTGCATAGTGGCAGGAAACTTGAGGAGTCTGGAATCACAGAGTTCCTCTGAGACAAAGGTCTGGTCTATACTACCCGCCTGAATCGGCGGGTAGAAATCGACCTCTCGGGGATCGATTTATCGCGTCCCGTCAGGACGCGACAATCGATCCCCGAATCGGCGCTCTAACTCCACCAGGGGAGGTGGTAGTAAGCGCCGCCGACAAAAAGCCGCAGAAGTCGATTTTGCCGCCGTCCTCACAACGGGGTAAGTCGGCTGTGATACGTCGAATTCAGCTACGCTATTCACGTAGCTGAATTTGCGTATCTTAAATCGACTCCCCCTTGTAGTGTAGATGTAGCCAAAGATATCAAGGATGGGTTTGCAAAGTTTTGGAGGAAGTCTGCAGATCTCAAGGTATCTGCTTAAGGCCAGAGTCATCACTGCAGAGGATTTGTGCGTCCATACTGCTTCTGGGTCCCCGTGATCCGGTAGGAGCATGGCTACTGGAACTCTCCTATCTTCCATTACAACCCCCCACCCCACCTTTTCCTGGGAGCTAGCTGTCTTGGAGCATGACCTAGGTAGGCCAAGTCACTCCACCTCTTTGTAAGTCCAGTTGGAAATGTATACAAGATACAGAAACCTCAGTGAAAACTAGACGATGTGTCTGAGCTGAACTTCCTCAACTAACCAGAAAAAAGTTTTCTTCCACAGATGTTAACGTTTGTTGAGCTGTAGTGACATCTTGTGGTTGATATATTTTTTTCAATTTTCAAAAACTGCTAAAACTGATTTCCTAAGCTCTGGCCTTGGACAAACCACTTCATTTTCTTCTTTCAGTTTCCCCATCTGGGGATTGTGAGGATTTAATTAGTTCATGCCCTTACAGTGTTTTGAACGTAAAACATGCTATATAAATTCTAATTATTATTGTTGCATTTTCAAAATTGTGTCATAGCAGACCTTGCATGACTCAATTTAGTAGCATTATTGTTAAATTGTTCCTTTTCTTAACTATTTGTTTTTGGCAGTGCCCCCAATGTGATATGTGCTGAGCAAACTTAAAAGAAGATATGATCTCTGCCTTAATAAGCTTATACTCTGAAGACAAGAGCTCACATTATTTTAAAAAAACACTGCCCACAGAAATGGGAGGTTAGGGATACTGTGGTGGTTTGGACTGCTTCTTCTGGTGTTGTAGAAAGCTGATGAAAAGTCACCTAAGCTCAAAGTTTGTGGTAGGGAAAATACTGCTATGGCAACAAAATTATTTTTCTCAAGGAAATATGGCTCATTGAAATCTAAAGGGAAATGACAATTAGTTTTGAATTCATTTCTCTGGAATGCAGATTAATAAAACAGCTGGAGCCAAATTAATGCTGTTTTTAATCACTGTTGAAATCATTCTTCCCAATCCTCCCTGGGTTTGGATGACCCAGGG
Organism: Terrapene triunguis; assembly: GCF_002925995.2. NCBI lineage: Eukaryota > Metazoa > Chordata > Testudines > Emydidae > Terrapene > Terrapene triunguis. The sequence continues at coordinate 37,497,299 of NW_020664372.1, forward strand.
ATCAGCAAGATCTGGTTAGGAGCCAAAGGAATAGCAGCTCAGGGAAAGGATGGGCCAGGAGGAATGAAAGGAAAGCCACAGTGGGCTAGAAGGATTAGGGAGAAGATATATTGGAGAGAAACAGAAGGGCAATTGACAGCAGTGGTTCTGAGTTGTATTTCTGCTATTGCAAAAATGGAATTATTTTGCTCCTATCGAAGCAGATGGGTCTTTTACTCTGAAGGGTTTAATTTTCCGTTTTGGAACTACTTTCATTGAGGGATCTCTTTTATTTAAGCTAAAAACAACAGAACACCAAAGTAGGATCCTGGAGTCACAGCCCTCCTGTGAAAGTTGCTGGCTTCCCAAGAAAAGGTTCCGATATGCAGTTTGGGCTAGTAATACTTTAATTTTAAATTTCCAAAATACATAGCTGTGTCCACATACAACTGGTGGGCTTCTGGGTGGACCCATAACATGTTCCTTACTGGTGATCTACTGTGGACACAGTTGTAATTCAGTGAACTGAATCTTCACACAAGCATGAGTGCTGCTTATGGTTAAACTCTTAACATGTCAAATTGATAAAAGTTCACTGAAGGTTCAAGTAACACAAGTGGCTGAGGGAAGCTTTTATTTCAGAGAGGAACTCCTGACTATTTTCTGGACACACACCAGCTGTACAGATGCTATGTGTGTCCACAGGGCCACCAGATAACCAGGAGCATCTGAAGCTGTGGAGGGGGATGAGAAGCCCTTGGGGAAGTTGATTATTCTTTTTGTACTTCCATTGGGCTCAGGTCTTTTTACGTGTTTAAAAAACCCCTTGCATTTAGCCTTAGCAAGAAAAGGTTGATGATAACCCCCCTTTTTCCCCACTCCCCCACCATTTTTGTTGGCTTGTTGAGCATCCAACAAAAGCATGGATGTGTATCTGTGTTGCCACTGATGTGCCATGTTTCAAAAAGCTTGATGTTCATAGAGTTCCTGGACTTTACTCTGGTACACATTTGCATTTACTAGTGCTATTCTTTTGCATGTTCTTTATAGAGAGAGGATTCACGTTGCTCAGGTTTCATTGAAAACATTTGTGTGTGTTTGTGTTTGTTTGCAGATTCTCACCAATCCAAACCATCACTTCATTGACAGCTCATTATATAAAGATGTTATTTTAGTGGCCTGGGATCCTGCTCCTTACTCTGCAAATCTGAATGTGGTAAGTCCTCAGTTTGCTCATTTCCTCCCAACCAGCTGAAAACAGTGGACAAAGTTACCTGCAATGAATAGTTTGATTCTACAGCCCATAGCTACCAGTCAGTTCAATGATCTCAAGATTTTAATGTGGTAGTTGTAAGTACGGCACACCATTTCCATATGGAGATATATATTCACTGGGCAAAGTCTTTTGAATGGCCCTCACTTCTACCTGAGCAGACTACTTATTTTAAGAGATACTGAGGGCAGATGGATTGGTAGGAAGTTGGGGGGAGGTCTTACTGTTTTGTGTATTTAAAAATGAGAGTTAGATAATAAATATGGGAGAAATTGCTGTGTGGGGCAGGTAGAGAAAGTGCTGGATTTTTGTGGAGGGGCATGAGCGAAGGTAGATAATCACATCCATATTTTCCATTTTCCCCTATGTCCCACCACAAAAATCCTACACTTAAATAAAAATACATAATACTCTTCCCTAGTCTCTTCCAAATCCACTGACCCTCAAACACACCACCATATATATTTATTCACAAGTCCCCAGGCTTCCAAATTAATTTGCTGGTGCCCTCCTCCCCCAAGCCCCTTTGTTTCCAGTCACCATCACCCGCCCTCATAAAAATCCATCTTGCAGTCACTTGGAGGGGCTCTGTGGAAAAGGAGGCTATTCGCAGTGGGAGCCCAGGGAAGCAATAGCGCTGAGCACTCTGCAGCTGCAGATAAGTGTGCCTGTTTCATCAGGTGACCCCCCCCTTTAGTGCAGCTGACAGAGCGCTTTCTGCCTCCTCCAGGAGCTGCTGCAGCTGGTGGTGTTTTGGAATGAAATTCACCCCAGTGCCAATGTCCTGCACTAAGCCTATTTAACCCCTAATTAATTATAACATGGGTCTGTGAATGGTGCATAGGCCTTGTGTTGGTTCTGTGCACTGGAGTGAATTGCATATTGGGAGCACACGCATGTAGGAGGGAACAGAGCAGCCCAAGTTCGGGACTGGCTCACTAAGAAAATGTCCAGCAACCCAGGCCGGCTTGCTGCCTATGCTTTCGTACTTCAGTGCCAACACAGAGCTGCTGGGGTTGTATTTTATATACTGTTTAGTGTGTATTGAGCAGCACCCTAGGACTGATCCATTTCTCACTTTTGGTTGTTTTCCCTCCACCCCCCAGTGGTATAAGAAGCCAGACTATAACCTGTTCACACCTTACGTGCAGCATCGCAGGAGGAATCCAAACCAGCCATTTTACATTCTCCATCCCAAGTTTATATGGCAGCTCTGGGACATCATTCAGGAGAACACTAAAGAGAAGATACAGCCCAACCCACCTTCATCAGGTTTCATTGGTAGGTGTATCTAGCAATGCCCTAAAAGACATGTTATCTAAATAATGGTTAAATAGATACACCCCTCATAATCAGGCCTATTTTCATGCATTATTTATTGTGCTAGTGTAGTGACAATGACCATTTAAAATACACAGCATGGGAAACGTAGTACAAAATAACAGAGTGACTTACCGTGAATGTTATGGATTCTTGACCCTTAAATCAATTGTTTACGAAATGCTGAAGTGCACGGACTTTTGCAGTGAGATATACGGGGAGTTTGTATGAAACAAAACTATTACTTTTACTTACCGCTAAAATCCACCACAAGTTATAGATACAATGAAATTGCTGTTGTGCTATTACTGTCCGTTGTAAAGTTTTAAAATCTTTAACCAACCAGTCAAGCCGCATGCTGCTTCCACAACCGACAGGGGAGGAGGAGTCTTCCTGCCCAGGCAGGGCTGCATAGTACTGTTCCAGCCTCAGAGCAGCTAGCACATGTCACCCTCCCTTTACAGTAGTAGGGACAGAATTCCAACTCCGTTTCTTGGCCCTTCCATAATATTTCCCTGAAGAAGGGATGACTTGGCCCGGAGGTCACATTTCCTGTTGTGTGACTGTCGATGCCTGGTAGATGCTTATCACTAACATGTAGGGATACATGTGAGCAACGCATTATGAAGTCTCAAGATCTTACTGGATTCATCACTACTAGTGGATACACAGGTAGCAACAGTGCAACAAGGGCTGCCTTCCACCTCTGGTTTGAGACTTTACCCTTCCCCCCTCGGATGAGGATCTAACCATAGTGGTCCATGTGTTTATCACAGTCAGAAAATACCGAGGTAACTCACAAAGATTACTGGATACTTGAGCTAGAACAACAAGCAGGAAAAGCCGTGTCTCCCCAGTGCTCTGCATCCTCTGGAATCCAATGGGAAGCTACCAGAGCCAATTCAAGGTCTTAGTGAAAGTTTTTAGGCTTTCAGTGGGATAGGATCCAGCTGCATCAGATCACCTGTCCAGTCATGATCCACCAGAAGAGCAGTGTTCATCAGGAATGTTGAAGCTGCCAGTTCCCAGCGTTAGATTTTTGGAAGCTGGAGCCAAAGAATTCTGGGAATGATATCAGGGCATTGCTCAAAGCTCACCGTTCAGCAAAATCTGTCCTAGAATAATGAAAACGTTTTAATAAAATAAAATAAAATAAATAACAGCTGCTGAACCTGGGAATGGTGAAGAGGAAGAGTCCAGTTGTCAATCCAGAATCTGTCTTTAGGAATGCTGAAAAAACTTCCTCCCTGAAAAGACCTTTGCCCTGTAAGAAAGACAACACGGAGACATTTTCCATGACAGGCTAAACTGTTGTGGAAAACTTCAGCCAAAACTGTTAGGCTATTTCTGAGAACAAGGCTAGCAGAAAATACTTTTTTTTTTTTTTTTTTTACATTAAAAAAGTTCCATCTTGTAAAGTCCTCCCCCCCCCCACAACCTTCCTCCACAAAACAACAAAAGCCCCAAAAAACCCAAATCAGAAATGCACTCGGAAACAAATCAGCCTTAAAAAAACCCCACACCACCATCTTTACCTCAAAAAGGGAGATGCGCCAGACTCCATTAACTAGGGACATTGCTTTTGCTGTTGCTATTACACGGAGGGCATTCTGGACAGCAGTATAAAATGCTAAGATAGATCATTGGACAAACCGACTGTGAGCCTTAATTGCCTTATTTGGCATCTAGCTACTATTGCGTTAGGTGCATTTGAAGGCTCGTCAGAATCGATATTTCACATTTAAGAGCATATTGAATATATATCTGTACAGCGCACATGTAATGTAGTTTAAACTGAAAGAGCATACTACAGCAACTGTATTGTCAGAGGTAGACGTAAATGATAGGATAATGCATAAATAATGTAATTCAATTTGGCAGAAATTTGATGGGACATGTTAGTGTTCAGATTGGATATCTATCAGCAATTCAAGTGGCAAATATCTGTTTGGAACTGAAGCTGACAGACACAAATGAGAGGGACTGTATGATAGCCATGTAATCGAAATTGCATGGTACTGCTTGTTTGTTTGCTAATCTAAAAAATTAGCATATTTAGGGATGAATATCCCTAGCAAATATAATTCAGGTTGAATAGAGGGGCTAGATAAATGAAAGTTGTCATAAAAAATAACAGTAACTTATTTTAAAGATGATATCTAGGAAATGATTAGCATGAAAACATCAAATTAAGAAAGATCCTGTTGTTTATAGTAGCCTAAAATGCACATATGAATTTCCACAGGTAGAGGGACCTATTTCCTTTTAATCTAAGTCTGCACTTATAACTTGAACCAAAATAAGCATGCATAAAATCAGTTTATTAGAATGATTTTTTCTAAATCAAGATTTGCAGCCCTACAATTAAAACAGATGCATAGCCCTTGTCACTTATATATTCTCCTAAAGGGACAGATTTTGTCATCCATACTCACATTGTGTAGTATGTTACTCATCGTAGTCCTATTGAAGTCCTTGGGATTACTTCTGGAGCAAAGTACTGCTTAACATGGTTATAAGAATCTGTACCCAACTAAACAAAGGAATGGGGGAATGTCACTCTCCTGTTTAACACACATGTTCTGGATATTCTCCCATTGCGGATGATTCACCAAGTTTCCAGCTACTTATTGTATACTGAGAAAGGGGCGTACAACTGAAAATAGTTTGGGAATGCGGAGAGAGAGATTCCAGCTGACCACGCTGTACAGAAGGATAGATCCACCCACATATTGTTAAGGTCGCTAAGTGGCCCTTTTGCCAGCTGAGCTCTCCGCGCTTGAAAACCTTCCTAGCACAATAGTCAGGATAGCAAATCTTTAGAGACGTTACTAGTGAGATGATAACTTGCTCTGTATTGTCCATATTTCATACGTTGCAAAGAGTGCATACTCTGAGCCCAGACCTGAGTAAAAGTACATCCATGGTATGGAGCCCTCAGGAGCTCTGCAGCCTTCCTGGTACCACCGCCTAGTATTAAGGTTGCCCACCACTTCCCATAATAAAGCTCTGTTTTCAGATGCTGATAACTTTGCTAAATTTAAACAATCTGGGCTGCAATTTTCCATGACAGGCTAAATTGTTTTAGAACACTTCAGCCAAAACTGTTCAGCTATTTCTGACAACAAGGCTAGGAGAAAATACTTTCCTTTTTTTACATTAAACAAAAATTCTGGTGACCTTTCCTTTGGAAATGCTCTAGCACTCCCACGTTGTGGAGCGGGGATTTGAAATTTGGCAGAGGAGTGGCCTTTGTGTGAGGGCTTTACTGTCCTCATGAAAATCTGCCCAAACTTGGCCAGGTTATAAACCTTTGAAAAAAATCACAGTTTGCACATGCTCAGCAGAGACTTTCTAGAACTTAACAGTTAATATCACCAAAGATTCTGTCCTCACTGAGCGTGTTCTAGCCTCTCACAGCTCCCAGTGCTGACCAGACTGTGCATGCCACATCCCAGGGGTACTGGGCTGAAGTCAGATTTTAACTGTAAATGGCTACTTTTAGCTTTTCTGGGCAGGGTGCGGCTGGGCACTGGAATGGAGAGCAAGAAGCTTGCATCTCTTGGGCTCTCAGTGACCCCCCCGCTGACACCCAGGCAGTGTAGAGCAGTGGTTCTCAAAGCCAGTCCACCGCTTGTTCAGGGAAAGCCCCTGGCGGGCCGGGCCGGTTTGTTTACCTGCCATGTCCGCAGGTTCAGCCGATCGCAGCTCCCACTGGCTGCGGTTCGCTGCTCCAGGCCAATGGGAGCTGCTGGAAGTGGCGGCCAGCACATCCCTCGGCCCGTGCTGCTTCCCGCAGCCCCCATTGGCCTGGAGCGGCGAACTGCGGCCAGTGGGAGCCGCGATCGGCCGAACCTGCAGACGCGGCAGGTAAACAAACCGGCCCGGCCCGCCAGGGGCTTTCCCTGAACAAGGGGCGGTTTTGAGAACCACTGGTGTAGAGGAGGAAGCCATCTGATTCAAATGCAGATGGGACAAAAACCAGACCTAGAGCATTGTGGGGGAGGACTTGGCGAGTAGGGAAAAGGAGCCTGGGGGTAGAGACTGGGACTGGCTGGGCAAGGACAGGGCCGCCCAGAGGATTCAGGGGGCCTGGGGCAAAGCAATTTCAGGGGCCCCTTCCATAAAAAAAAAGTTGCAATACTATAGAATACTATATTCTCATGGGGGCCCCTGTGAGGACCGGGGCCTGGGGCAAATTGCCCCACTTGCGGCCCCCCCCTTCCCCCCTGGGTAAGGAGGCTAGGTCTGGAGCCAGGGAAGGACACAAGGAGTGTTGGAGAAACTGAAATTGAATTTGGAGCTAAGGGGTCGACTAGGGCAGTGGGCGACGAAGTGGCTGGGAGGAGAGGAGACAGATTTTAAACAGAGCCTGGGTGTAGGGGGAGAACTGGGGTGGTTATACAAAAACTGGGTCAAGGAGCTCAGTGAGTTGAAGGCATTGAGATTGGATGAGAAGCCAGGGGGACAGGGAATGTGGGGGCAGGAGGAAGGTAGCTGGAGGCTGAGAGAGAGCTTGGGGAGTGGCGGAGGGAAGAGGGATTTGCTGGGGCAGGAGAGGGGTGAAACTGGGACTGGGATCAGAAGCTAGAATAGCTGAGACTGGAATTGGGTAAGTGAGGAGAATGGGTTTGGGAAGAAGAGTCAGTGTTGGGATAAATGCAGGACTAGGACAGGCACAGTTTGGAGGGGATGAGTCAGAAGGAGAATGGACAGAGTCAAAGCCTGCTAGTGAACACTCCCCTCCAGAGGCTGTAATGGAACCCAAGATTCCTGTATTGTCAGCAAATATCTGTGAAACTCACTGGCAAGTAGCCCATCCTGCTCTAGTGCTGGTCCACATAGATGACAATAACCTACTATTGCTATCATTTACTCTGTGAACTCAAATGGCAGAGGTCTGTGTGATGGATCTAAAGGTTCCAACTCTGCTGATGAGCATGTGGGTGTGGATATGATGTTACATGGTGAAATTTCTGATTTTTTTTCCATTGGTTTTTTTTAAATAAAAATTAGGAAATTACACACCTCTTTGCCTAATTGAGATAGAGGGTACTCACTAAATGAGCAGCTATCCAATATTTTGTTTTATCCTTTTTATTCTGTGTGCCCCCGGGCCTTATTTATTGCACATTGTTCAGACCCTGCTGTGAAGACAGAACTAATAATTTTCATGTAGGCTTTCCTGTGGCACTCATTGCTACAGTATCTGAGTGCACTTCTGCAAATATTAATGAATTTATTTTCACTATAATCCTATGAGATGAGGGAGTTTATCCTCATTTTACAGAGGGCAAACCGAGGCATGGAGAGATTAAGGTAAGAAATATCAACTAATTTTGGGTGTCCAATTTGAGAGAGCTAGGTAGGCCCTGATTTTTCAGAGTACTTAGCAGTTCATAGCAGCTTGTATATTCAAAGCACAGCTCCCACTGACTTTGGTTGCAGCTGGGAGTGCTCAGCACTTCTGCAGGTCAGACCAAGGGTTTAAAGTCAGGCACTCGTAAAATGAGGAATATACACTTAGTGACCATGTGTGAAAAGTTTGGGGTAAGTATTTTGCCCAGCATCATATAAGAGCTCTGTGGCAGAGGCGGGGATAGAATGCAGTTCTTCTAGCAGAGTTCAACTGCCTTAACCATGAGACCATCCTTTATCTTCTGCACTCCCTTGCCTTATGAACGCTGTGACGTATCTTTATTGTATTGAATTTGTCTCACTGTGGGCCAAAGATTGTATGTATGATTGTGTTCTACTCCCATGCAGGAGGTTATCACATCTCTTCTAGGTACTTAAACAGTGAAGGATGATGATGAATCACTCAGGTTGTAAATGCCTCCAGAGGCACCACTCCCTGGGGAAGTTTGCATATACACCTGTACCTCGATATAACACTGTCTTCTGGAGCCAAAAAATCTTACCACATTATAGGTGAAACTGCGTTATATCGAACTTGCTTTGATCCACCGGAGTGTGCAGCCCTGCCCCCCCCCCCCCGGAGCACTGCTTTACCGCGTTATATCTGAATTTGTATTATATCGGGTCGCGTTATATCGAGGTAGAGGTGTACTGGTTCAGGCTGGCTTTCTGGAGACTAGGAAAACAAATAAAAGGCTTTTGGCTTACACTAAATTTAAACGGACTCAGGCCTTTTTTCAGATCCAGCAAACAGACAAGACCTTCTGTTCAAGGGGGCCCCAACCCTTGAGGAAGGACTGGAAAGACTTCACCCTGCTAGGGCCCCCGCGTAAGACTGATGGGTGACCTCTGGTGAGATGTTATCATGTGTATAGGAACTTTTATTGTTTTTCTGTGTTTTCTCTGCAAAGCTTTTTACCTTAAGAATAAATGTGCTTGCTTACAAAGAGCTGTGTGGTACCTTGTAACTGCTGCCAATACGCTGTTCATAGCCCTCAGAGAGAAAGTAAATCACAGGTGCTGACCTCTACGCAGACTGGCTTGCTGTGGATATCACAGTGGATGGCAGGGGCTTGTGCAGCCTTTAAACTCCCAGTCAGAAGAGAGTGGGACAAGGGTCCCTACCCAGTGACAAATGAAGGCAGGCAACCTGAGACCTGACTGAGCACTCCAGGAGTGGACCATGGAGAGGGAGGGGGAAGATATAGGTGCAGTTATCATGGAACTGTGATACACACCTTTCACCTTCTGCAACAAATGAGGCCCAGGGGCCCTACAGACAACAGTTTACTTCACTACACAACCCGGATTCATCCCCAGATCAGCTCTGTCTTATACACTGAATGAGGCAGGCGTTCTGTGGGGAAAATAGTTTGTGACCATGTAATTAAAGACTGTTCTCTAATGTATATGCACAAGGGAGTGTAGGGGGAGAAGTTGGGGGTGGCAGGGGGGAGATTGCACAGGCAACCTTAATTCTGGCATTTCCTAACTTTGGAGTGGTTGACTTTGCATCCTTAGTTCAGTGTCCCACCCCAATGTGGGTGGATGCGTGTGGAATTATTTATATTTTGGCAGTTTCCAGAGCCCCCAACTGAAATTGGAGCCTGATTGAGCTTGGTGCTGTTCAAACATATAGGAAGGCACAAATCCTGCCCTGCACAGCTGACAAACTAAGTGTAAGCTGGAGGGGATGCATACATATCTACAATTTTAATCTTCATGTTTTGTACCTTATATTAAAATAGAAAGAAAAAATATTTATAAAAGTATACATGTAACTGTCTTCCAACCTCTCTTTGATTAGCTAGTGAGTTGTATGTTAGCATTAAGCACTGGTTCTCAAGGAGAGATTGGAAGAAGGAAAGGAAAGTGGCATTATGGGCCAGTTCAGGGAAGGCAACCATTTGTGGGAGGTGGCCAGGAAGAAAGCATAAAGATGGCTTTGAGGAAGAGCCCAGATCCACAAAGGTATTTAGGTGTTAATGTCCTATTTTGCGAGCCACATAATTCCTGCTTGCCTGCTGCTGAACCCTTTAGGCACCTAAACTCACTTGGTACCTAAGTGTTTGCAGTAAAAGTTCCCTTGATACCTGTATTTCTAACTCTGAGCATATGCTGCCTCCCTCCAGGTGTCGGGGCATCTATCTCCCCCATAACCCTCAGAGCAATCCATGAACTGGGGGGAGGGCGGCGGCACTCCTGCAAGGCCTGATCCAGTAGATTTACACAGAACTGGGGAGGAGGATGAGCTCTATTATAATTTTTAGCCCAGAGGTTAGAACACTCACCTGGGATGTGCGACCAACAGTTCAAGTCCCCCTTCCGCCTGATGAGGAGAAAGGATTTGAAGAGATATCAGCACCTCTCAGGTGACCATTAGGCTGTAGAGTCATTCTCTTTCTCTGGCCTAATTAATATTTAATTATTCATTTATTTAATTAAAAGTGCAGCAGCTTCCAAAGGAGACACTGAGGGAGCCCTTTGTCAATTTATTCCGTAGCTCAGGTGTTCGGGCGCTTCCCTGAGAGATGGCAGTTCCAATCTCTTCTCATGCCCGGGGGGGAATCGAATCTGGGTCTCCCACATCCTGTGTGAATGCTCTAACCATTGAGATTAAGGTTATGAGGGAGCTCCTCCTTCTCCTGCCCAAAACAGAGGCGGGGAGAGGCAGAAGGAAGGAGATCTAGTAGGTCCCTGAGCACACCTACTGGATTGGACCCTGCATGCGAGTTAGGCAGAGGAGGACCTGTCTCCCCCCAGTTCCTGGATCGCTAGCTGAGATAGGTGCCTACACCTTGGCATCTATCTCTGAGAGCGGCAGGGCTTAGCACACACACCCCCATCTACCATTGGGTGGCTTAAAAAGCTGCCAACCTCGGGTGCTGGGTTTGTGGATCACATTCATCGTGCCTATCTCTCCCCATTCATTGTACAGGGACCCTAGGTGCCTAACCCAGGCTTTGTGAATCACAATGTTGTTCCTGGGAGGGTTTTTTTCCCCCCCCTCTAGAAACCTAAAAGTTAGGTGTTGAGGTGCTGAACATCACAACACCTAGGTCCTTTTGTGGATCTGGGCCAAAATAACTATACATCCTGATGTAGGAAACTCCCACATGATTCCCTGTGCCTAAAACAGCTCCACTCCTGCAGCCTTGAGAGTAGGTATGATTCCCCATTGCGCTGACTGCTCCAAGATTAGTCACCCAATGTTCAGAAAGTTTATGCTGCCTTTTGGGGCTTACCAACAAACCCTATGCATTTATGCAATGGCACATGCTTCATCCATCAATGTTCGGTAACACATCATTATGGATTGTCATCATCAGACTCGATGATAATGCATTTCATGCAGTGCACACATTTAAAAGAAATCCATACAAAGATTGCCATGTCTGTAATCATGATAATATAACAAAACATGATTTCAGCACCACTCCAGTAGTGTCTTTTAATTTTCAGCCATGCAATGAGACATATTACTGGGATGAAAGTTGCATTCATTGGATACTGTACATTATAAGAACCACAAAAGATGAAGCTATTCTGAGTGAAAAGTGAAACAGTAAAGAGAGAGCGAGCGAGAGAGAGAGAACATAGAGCGTGAGCCCTACAACAACATGCAAGCAGACAGAGGTACCAGTTTTGGCTTGAGACAGCACAACACCATGACAAAGGTGCATCACTAGAGAGAAAAAAACAGCAGGAACGAAAAAGAGTGAAAGAGGGAAGAAGAGGAATGAGTAAATGGAAAGATAATAAAAGAGGAATAAGCAAATGGAAGTACAGACAAAGTAAGAACACACACCACCTTGTTTAGAAAAATGGTTTGTTTCATTTACAGCACACAATTGTATCCTCGCCAGTAGCAAAAAGGGCACTGAACAGATGAGGGGTGGGGAGCTTCATTATGGTGTTTGTGAGGGAGGCAGGCGATCTTTGGAATGAATATCACTGCTTTTTTAACTAATTGAAGCACTTATATATATATATATAGTGTTAAGCCACTTTACAAGAGGCATTTGCTTTTCTGTGGTCTCACCCTGGTGTGCTAAAGATTGTTGTTGGGACAGCTTCCAGTTTAGAACATGGAAAGGATGTGCCTTTGGCTGGCAGTGTATCATTGTATGGAGGCAACCATTCTCTTCAGCAGCTGCTGAGGGTAAGGGATTCTTGTGTCAACTTGTGTGCTCCAGTCACCATGTGCCTGAGGGATCTGCACCAGCAGCCTTGGCCATTGGATCTGTGACATTTAATTGGCTAATGCTGTAATGGCCTCTTCCCTTTAATACAGTGGCTCGCTGTCGCTCATCTTCTGTGCACACACTGTGTTTTGTTGCTGTGAATAGGAATTCTGCCTTTCACAGTTAATTTCTGGCAAGATGGCATTGGGAGTTGGATCACTCTGGCTACATCTGGAGTACGTAGAAGGGGAGTAGCACTCTCTTGCTTCTAGACCCTTTCATGACCCTGCATGCATGTATAGTCACACCTACATGTGACATGGTACATGGGAATTATACCAAATCCACAGAATGGGTTCTTATGGCTGTGAGTACAGAGCCATACACAGTTGCATATCTGCCTGATTTGCATTGTGGTGGTGGTAGTAGTAAAATAAGTCAGTACTTATAGTAACCTATGTGCTAAAGAACACCTGCTTCACCTATTAAACAGTATCATTGCAACTAGTTAGTAGGACTTTACCCTGAGTAGGTGTAAGAAGGGAAATGAGGTAGGATAGAGCAAAATTCAAAGAGAGCTGGGTTTTAAGAAAATATAAACAGTAACTAAATACATATTTTATTATTGAAAAAGAAATTCTTGTTTCAGGATTTACAGTTCACCGTAACAGTTCAAAACAACAGGTAGGCATTAAGGATTCTTGATAACACTATATTCAAGTTCCTTTGCATGCATAACTCAAGATGACAACACAAGCAAGCAAATCATAACACTGGTACATTATCAATTGTTTTCATTCAGGACACGGATATAAAACCATTTCAAATGGCATGTTGACAAGAAGAATGCTGCTGATCTCTACCTAGGCTTAAAAAGAATGTTTGCATAACTTGAAAACAAACAGTGACAACATTAAACATATTAGTTGTTTTAAAACCATTTGCCTGTGTTATTGTTACCTTGATTTAGCTAGTAAACTGGTAACTAGTTGCTAAAACACAAAATTGGACTGGTGTAATGGTTACCCTTTTCAGATATATTATCATGCAGGTAGAAAACGCTCAAATATTTAAGAAGCTTCAGCTTCCTGGTATACACAGAGAAGAAAGTAAACTCATTTCAAATAGCATTCCAGGCATTATCTGTCACTTTTCATCTTTTCATTCTGTGTGGTGGGTTTTTTTAATACTCCAGCATGTCATTTGACCTTGAATAAAACACTTAACAGCACATGGTAATATTGGTTAGCATTTTCATATCTATGAATTTACAGAATACATTATAGTTATTGATAAATGGTGCAACTTTTTGTGTTTACAGTAACATTGATTTCTAATCAAACTACACGATGCAAAAATCTACATCAAACACAGGTATATTACTGCTTATGTCTAGGCACAAATGCCATTTGATGACATTTAAATTCTTTAATTAGTGTTGATTTTCTGTAAATTCAAGTAGTGTTCTCTTGTGGTTAATATTTGTCATCTTTGATTGACCAAACAGTCATGAAATAACCTTCTCTTGAAAATGAACATAGCACTTTTCTTTATTTAAAAATCTATTAAACCCACAGAACTGTGGGTAACATACTGCCTTCAATCCATGCGCATATCTGTGGCATCATATGGCCCCCTATTACAAACATGAACCAATACTCCTGCATCCAGCATTCCTGAACACCAACAAAAAGTAAATTTCATACATATATGTGTTTTGTAGTATTTCTAGGGATACACCTCAATGATAGCGTAGCTACAGCATTTACTATTGCTTCTATTCTTGCTTTTTGTTTGTTAAATTTGATGGAGTCAGTAGCATCCACCTGAGAATCTGTCACTTTTAATTTAATTTGTCAAAGAATGACAAACACATAGTGTACATATGCAGACTAATGTGCAGAAAACTGTATTTTCATTATGCCCAATGTTCATAAAACCTTAATGTACTAACTATTTTGAATTAAACAATTTTGTTTAATATTGTTAAACTTAGTTCTGTGGCTGCTATTGTGATGCATGGGGAAAAAAGTGGCACATACTGAGTGTGTGATAATCAGATTACATGTATGTGGTTATCATATTACATATATGTGATTTTGTTCACTCTCTGAGAGTGAAGATCTCTTTAATGCTGACTTCTTAAAAAAGTGAACACCTATGAGCCTCATTTTTCCGAGTTACTGAACACCCACAGCTCTTAACAGAAGTTGTGAGTGCCCAGCACTTCTGAAAATCAAGTCCTATATCTGTATTTCTGCATTGTAAATAATTAAACAAACAGTTTTGCTAAATCAGAAGCTGATCTGAAGTCTTGGTTAATATTTGAATTAGATTCCTTACGTCAGATGCTTTTATATGTCATCTGTTATACTCAGGTATATTAAATTATATTTTATATATTTACAAACTAGGAAAAATGTTTTTAAAATTAATTTGCTAACCACAAAGCACAATTGTACTGTGCAAAAGATGCATGTTGGAAATTGAAAACCTCTTGAATTATTAAAATTACCAAAACCAAATTAACACATTTTCTCCTTTTGATTAGAATCTATGTGTTCATTTGTATAAACCATCCATGCAAATAACTTAACATTTTTCATTTAATTCTGTTTAAATATTTTCAGCAGCACAGATTGCAAAATCCCAAGAGTTTAGGTGTGCTATTTAGACTCAATTTAAGCCATATCTAAACATTCTAAAGTTATATTCTATTAAAAGGAAGGTAAACTAATATATCTTATTGAGCATTTTGAAATATTTAAATGTTTATTAGTGTCCAAAACTGTAATATTATAATAAAGAAACAGCTGGTAAGCAAGCTTGATAACCTGATAATTTCATTTGAATAATATATATTTTTAAAACTCTTTTCAAAGTAATATTTTTTTAGTGCTAATCATATTTTTCCCCACAGTAACTTATCTACAGAATACTAATAAGTCACACTCCTGAACTGTAGTCTATACAGCAACTTTTCTAGATTTTTCTGTATGAGGGGAAAAACTGTTTTTCTAAATTTCCTATTTTACAGCTGTTATAATCTAAATATGGTTTTTGGACCATAAAAAAAGAGGTAGGGCATTAGCAAAGACTAGGTTTGGCTTATAGGGAAATCTTTCCAGTTCCCTTTTTGCATGTATGGTAATACTGTAGCCTCACCAGTTATTCTTGCCACATTTAAGGTCAGGTAAAATTTTTCTTTCTCCACACTCTCTTTTTTTTCCTTATTAAAAATAGATGTTATGTTTAAGCTCTGAGAGCTCAAAAATAGTTTATTATAGACATCAGAACTGGAAAAGGCCTATAAATCGTTTTTTCTGCCCACTTGTTGATTCTGGATGGATCCCCACGGTATATTCTTGAGCAATCTGTCTAGCCTTATTTTTAAATGAATCAACTGATAGAGCTCCCCCAATTTCCTTAGAACTAGTATGTAGAGGAGTAGGCCTCAATGTTAAGTTATTGCTCATCTGAAATACAGGGTTCATTTCTGGGTACCTCAATGCCAAGCTACTGACAATTTCAAGGGGGCTTGAGAAGACCACTCAACATGCTCGGGGGATGAAGAAATTGAATTGTGAGGAAAAATTAAAATAAATGTAGCTTGGCACAGCAGTAACTAAAGAGCTGGGGCCAGATGACATAAACTTCCCATTTGAAGGTCATAAACACTAAGGAAAATGGAAATGAATAGAATGGTGCAAAAGGATATAAGAGAATTAAGGAAATTAAGAAAGGGAGGCTTGACTGTGAGCTTTACTAGGCTGTGGAATGCTCTCCCCAGATAAATGTTGGTAGCCCTATTGCTAGGAACTTTTAAAGAACAGAAAGTACAGAGCATTAGAAAATGCACTGTAGGGAAAAAATATTAATATTGGCAGGGGGCGGGTCTAAATGTCCTAGTTCTTTGCATTTCTAATTTCTATTATTTGTTTTAGATTCCTACTATTTTCCTTCTATTTAATGCTTTTCTAAACTTAGTCCTAGCTTATCTATCAGACAGTAGGGTTTGTTCTTCAAATGGTGAACTGTTATAAATATAAAATTAAAAAAAATAAAGGGTCTAAAAGCTTTTAAATAAACCTAGGATGTCTAGTCATGCTCATGCAGAATGAAGAGGTTAACTTTCCTGTTTGTGCCCTTTTTTACAGCTGTGTGAGGAAAGACTGGAGTGTCATCTCTAATTTAGAATTTTATTTGTTTTATAGTTTTTATTGCTAGCTTTAAAAGTTGTTTTACTGGATTATTAGGATTTCTTGGCAGGGTTTATGCTGTCAGTTTTGTTAATGAAATCGGAAGTTACAGATGGAAAAGAGCTATTCAGGCATATAGTGTATTTCCCTTGCCAGTATGTACTCTCCAGTGACTTAATCTTCTCCCTAAATAAGGTTGGTGAGATGCATTGAACCGTAAAGTACTCAGTACCAGACACTACCCAATTAAAAGAACATCACTGATTACTTTATTGTAGTTTTTATTGTTCTTTGTTTGCAACACGTTTTTAAAGACTCTGTTTAAATTTTAAAAACAACTAATATTTGTCCCTTCTGTTAAGCTTTGTCTTTACTTGCATGTATGTTCACCAGAATGAATCACAGTATTGTTCTCTTCTAGTCTTTAAATCAACTGCTATTGGAGCCAGAAGGACACTGGAAAAGTGGTGGAATTCTTTCTAAAATGTCTTAATAGTGGAATAAGCATTGAGGAAATGCTTTAAATATCAACTCAGGCTTCCAAAAGGTATCTTGACCCACCCCGTATTTGAGTGCACGCAATTTTGCAAGCAGTCATTTACACAACTGATTTTTCGTGCCCTACCATTTGTGTGCACAAATGAGATATTTATCACATGCAGAACAGACATGCGCTTGATGTATGCAAGAAATTGTGTTTGCATGTGTAAATTTGATTATTTGCTTGCACAAGTGATAGTGTTCATATATAGATCACATTTTGCAAATTTGGCCGATAAAGGATAATGGCAATAACTATGTGAGCAGTAAGTAGCATAAGTTTACATAAATAAATCAATGCAAACTCGATACACTGATTCCAGTTTGGGACAGAATTAAATTAGTAGATGTGAATTCAGTAAAATATTTCATCACTGCTCATGTAAATCTTACAAAATTCAGGCTCTGGTAGATGAGGGAAAAGGTACCTGGAACATAAACAGTAGGAAAAGTGGAAGAAGGGCAAAGTGTGCCTCCCACTCCTTCATCCAAGCCATGGATGGGGGAAAAGGGGGCTTTTAACCATCAGCACTTCCCACACCTCCCTTATTCCTTGGCTGGTGCAGGGAGCACTTTCCCTCTTTTTTCCCCCCAATCTACTTTAGGCCCTGCAGTAAATGTCTGGCTGCTGGTCCTGGAGAGTTCAACCCCAGGACAGACAGACAGCATGCCCTACCAGACTGTAATAGTTGCAATAAACATTGAAAGAAAGACATTGTCTGATACCTGGGTCATCAACCACTTAAAAAGATTGAACTACACCTGGAAATAAATAGGTATTAGCCAGGCAGGGTGCAGAATACCAATAAATAGCCACATGGAAATGTGGGATTGTTGTAAATGCTAGGGATGGAGATTAATGTTATAGGCTAAAGGGGTTTAACTAGGAGTAGTTGAATGAAATTAAGAAAGGGAAAATAGGGTGACTATCAGGAAAATCTTGGAGTTTTTTAGGCTTCGTCCTAAGGGAAGGGGTGGAATCTTCATCACTCACTTTGATAAGTATAGGAGACCAAAATACTAGTAGGGAAAAATCTACTGGCAAAGGGATAAACTAGATGACACATTTGTCCTTAATATAGATTGACTCTTGGAGACAATGCTCATCAGTTTATAAAGATTTAAACCTTCACTGCTTTTCAGTTCTCTATTAAATAATTAACTTATATCTGGAAGGTCACCTGTATTGTTTTAAAACTGCCATATCAAACCATTCCTTCAGTGACTTTCAGTCTTAGGTGCTATTAAGAAATAGTAACAGAAGCCTATTTTTGTTCTTGTCATATTTTTTTTCCTATTCCACAAATACCAATTTCCTTTAGGAATGTTAAAGTAAACTGGGTAGTGTGGCAATACAACAGCGTACGCTGGTTAAGGTGTGTGCCTAGTCATCAGAGAGAATTCTCCTTTAACATCTGTGGTGTGTCTTCTGAAGTTGGCTCCAAGCTTGACTCTGGGCTCAGCAGACTGGGCACTCTTCCATCCATTTCAGGAAGTATTTGATTATTACATGTGACTCCACTGTCCACTTTCTGATTCAGCTGGATTACGGTTACCTTAGACTGACATATGGATTCTCCATCAGCAGCCGAAGGAGGGTAGCAGTGGAAAAGTAGAAGAAAGCATTTGTAAAACTGAAAAACAAAATCAAATCAGGGATTCTTTTTTAAACATAGCTGCTAGACAAATTTAAAATTCAGTGCATCTCTAGTTACAGGTTGGAGTCATGGATTCACTCTGAATGATTAGGCTCATAATTTTTGTCAATTTTTAATTCATCATTTCTCACTCCACATTTCTCACTCTCATTCTTTGTTGCTTGTAGGTGAAACAGTAAATTTCACATATGTTTGGGCCTCTTTCCTTTTGGATTAGTATTGTTACTCTTTAGGGTCATAAATTCCATCTAATGTAAAAGGAAAACTTCAGTATAATCAAAAAATGTTCTAATCACTGCATCAAATGATAAAAGAAGAGTTAATTACAAATACATTGTTTTAAAGTGACTTAGAAAAGAAAAGCCACCACCTGGAGAATCTGATGATGCAGGGCAGGATGAAAAGAATCAGCCTTTGCATTAATAAGCATTGGAAATCTGAGTTTTAACGCTTCAAACTACATTTTAAACAATTGTTTTGCTTAATTTTAGTAGTCAATTAACTTTTTTAATGTTGATTGATTTTAAATCATGGGATTTAGCTCTCAACCCCTTTGTGGTGCTCTAATTCCAAAACTTTCTAATGGGAAAGCCAATTATCTAACTTCTAATTTGCAACATCAAAAGTTAGACAGTATTATTTCTAATGTAGCCCTGCTATGAGAGACAACATTCCCATTCAGTGAACTGGGATAGTTCCATGCATGGACATGGGATAGAGACAACAATGCCTAGCACAGTGGAGGTGACCGTTTCCTAGCTTTAAACAGGAAGTGAAACTCTGTGCTGATACTGGTGGATGTCTTGGACACATTTGATGATACGGTGCTGGTGATATATACGAGACTGAGCCAGAGTAAATGGGTCTGCATTATGCTGGATCCACTCACTCCTCAGACAAATCCCAGAGGGTCACAGTGGGCACCTGCTCTTCCTCATCTACAGTGTCCCTATCCACATAGAAGCCCATCCTCCTAAGCATTTATATCGAATTCTTTGGAGAGATCTGCGAGGCCACAGACTCTAGTGCTACCAATACACGGATGACACTCTGCTATATCGCTTTGTCCACCTATCCAATTTCTGTGTCTCCAAAATGTCTCAATGCCTTGAAAGAAGCCAGCGGATGGATGAAGCGCAACTGGCTCAAACCCACTCTAAGAAAGACACCACTTATGAAACTGGAAGTAAGAAATGCTTTGAGGAACATGTTAGTACTCTAACCTCACCACTGAATAATAGCATCAAGACCAGAAGTTGTCAAAATGGTGGGAAGAATCTGGGTGAATGCTGGATAATGTAGCTTTTCCCATACCAATGACTTCCTAAAAGTAAATTGAAGTCAATGGGACTACTCACATCTTTAAAGTTAAGCATGTGCGTAAATGTTTACAGGATCAGGGCACAGATAAACATCTGAAACCAGGAAGAAGGGAAGGGAGAAGACTAAAGCCTGGTCTACACTACGACTTTAATTCGGATTTAGCTGCGTTAATCCGAATTAACCCTTCACCCGTCCACACTACAGAGCCAGTTAATTCGAATTAAAGGGCACTTAAAATCGATTTCTGTACTCCACCTCGACGAGCGGAGTAGAGCCTAAATCGATTTTGTTAATTCGAATTAGGGTTAGTGTGGCCGCACACCACCGAATTACTGTGTTTAAATTAATGGGGTAGTGTGGCCGCACACCACCGAATTAATGTGGTTAAAAACCGAATTAAGGTGCTTAGTGTGGCCGCGCACAATCGAATTTATACAACCTGTTTCCCAAATTCGAATTATCTAAATTCGGATTAATCCTGTAGTGTAGACATACCCTAAGTTTCTATGCCTTTACATAATTTTGTTCAGAGTTTAGATATGAAGATGATGGGTATCCAAGAAATATCTTGGGTGGTGGTGGTTATATATAATTTACACACCATCTAGTGTGCTAGGTGTGTCAGACAGATATAAAGATAAGATCTGTATTGCTAAAGAACTATAGAAATAGACAACATACAAATATGGGAATGCATTAAAGGGGTAATGATGAAAAATGATGTGATCTGAATAGTAAGGTTTAGTATATGCCTGGGTTAGTTCCATGATTTTGTCATGGAATTTTTGGAGGGGCAATCTTTTCGGTGAATTGAGCAGGATGGAGATGGTAATCCAGGGTTTTAAAGGGCTTTTATGGGTTTCATAAGCCTGCTGTCCTATTATATCAACACTGGAAGAGATCATGGTCTTTATATAACAGTGTAAAGGGGCAACAGTTCTATTACATTTGAATATTTTTAAACTAGGTACAATAAAGCATTTTGAAGTGCAGCGGTGAAAGACAGCAGATCACAGGATTGCAGAAAAATTCTAAGGAGGTGAAATAGTTTTATTTTTGTCTTTAAATTTCATTTCAGGGATCCTCATCATGATGTCCATGTGTAACGAAGTGCACGTGTATGAATACATCCCTTCAGTCCGACAAACCGATCTTTGTCACTACCATGAACTATACTATGATGCAGCTTGTACCTTAGGGGCTTACCATCCACTACTGTATGAGAAACTGCTGGTGCAGAGGATGAACAAAGGTTTGCAGGATGATCTGTATCGGAAGGGGAAAGTAATCTTGCCAGGGTTCAGGTCTGTAAAGTGCCCGGGACAGAATCACTTCCCACACTTATAAAAGTGAATCGTTCAGAAACAATGTGCAATAAGGTACTACTGTCGTACTATAAACAACAAAGGAATACTTGAAAATGTATCTTAGACCAACCTAGTCTTGAGTCTATAAACTGTAATTAAGTAGCAGGCATGAGAGTTCCTTCCTTCCTAAGCCTGAGTATGTATAACTGCTTTGCAAATAGTTAAAGAAAAAAAGCTTCGCTCACGAAAGGTGCAAAGGCACTGTTAGGTAGAAATACAATGTATTGTTGTGGGCATGACCTGTCAGAAAACATCAGAGGTTTCTTATGCCACATGTACTAGATGCCAAACTTAAAAAAAACAAAATTTAACAGTTAAATCTGACACTATGAAGCAGCCTGTATCATTCATACACAGAGCTGTCTGCTGAGAGATGGATGATTTTTCATCATACCACAGGATTTTCACATTCCCCCACCCCCAAAATAAAATAATCATGGTTTTGAACTGGGCATGCTATGAGTATAATGGGCCTGATTCTCATTTATACATTTATACTCCATTCTGGAAAGGTAAACGGGCTTTAAAGTGAATATAAACTACCAAAGTGAAGGGACCTTCACAAATGAGAATCAGGCCCAATAGCTAGTCATTGTATTCAGGTAGTTTCTGCAGCCAGAAATTAACAAGTGATATTTACTCACTTTTAAATGGATATTACTGTACACGCAGCCAGGTTATTTAAATAAAGATATTACGACTGCACATATCTGTCATGGTGCATGCAAATGCTGCATTCAGGCAAAGGGTGAAGAGAAGAGAATCTTCTCCTTTCTTCAGAAAGCACTCATTCTGCCCTCATTCAGCTTGAGCAGAAGACCAGCAAGAGGGCATAAATGAGACTGAAATGGTGCATGGGCTTTCTGCCTGGGGGCAGTTTCCCCCTCTGTGCACATATGTAGATACACTCCAGGGGAATGGAAACAATGTGCTCTGCTTGCACACATACATTTGAAAGCAAGTTGTAAAAAACAGATTTCTTACAAGGACATTATTCAAAAATATAGGCCTGCCTTTTCCAAGGAAATAAGCATTTTGGATGGGGAGAGTTCAGAAATTAGTTGTTTGCCTATTTTGTTGTAAGCCAAGTTAAATTCATTTATTATTGCTTTAAAAAAAGCATGGCATTTTGTTTTTTGTTTTTGTGAGGAAAAACAAGATGTCAGTATTTTTTAATTCAAAATTATGAAGTCTATATCCTGGAGACATTGTAAAGCCTTCAACAATCTTACTATGGCTTACACACTGAGACAATCTCATAATTTCATTGTAAAAACACAGCATGGATATTCTCTAAATCACTTCTAAAATCCACCTGGATGTTAATGCATTTAAAAAATGTTTTCTCTGACAAGAGTTCAGTTTTCAGGCTGGAGGTAGGTTAATGTTCTTGTTTGCTTTTTAAAATTTGGTTTTTCAGTGAGCAAAATTCAGCAGGAGTGATTACGTACAAGAAATCATACATGTCCTATCCATATCCATTCAGCAAAAAGGTGATTGGCTGGTAGAAACACTGTTATTAAAAACAGTGGAGGAGAAAAGCATATTTCACATATTTAGCAATTGGCTACTTCGAGATAGCTGGCGATGGAGAAAACCATGTTCATGTATTTTCTGTCATCTTTGTTTATAAAAATCAGTGATTTTCAATCTTTCTTTCTTTTTTGGATCCCCTAAAAATTTCACCTTGAGGTGTGATCCCTTTGGAAATCTTAGACATAGTCTGTGGACCCCCAGGGCTCCGTCCACCACAGGTTGAAAAACACTGATATAAATATAAATCAGAAGAATTTTGTAATTCTCCCATCCAACCTTTCCTGCTGTTTTCCCCCCCTATAAGAGCAGAATTAGTTTACTGCACACATTTAGCCTTCTTTTTTCAAGTTGTCATTCTCTTGGGCTTTGCAGTCCTTCTAAAATTCTTCCTACCTGACAGAAAGTATGTTCATGTGATCCAGATATGCCTTGTGTTGATTGGATAGGTATGTTCATAAAGCATTTTTTCATACTGCCAAATGTACAGCTTTCATTAATTTCAGCCTTAGTATCTGGATGCATTACATACTGATTTTGGAAAACACATTATAATAATATTTTATGTTCATTTTTGTTCTTAACAGTATCCTGTCTTAGTAGTGCTATATAACCTACAAAGGAAAAAAATACTTTTCCCATATACACCTGTACCTCGATATAATGCTGTCCTTGGGAGCCAAAAAATCTTACTGTGTTATAGGTGAAACCGCGTTATATCAAACTTGGTTTGATCCGCTGGAGTGCGCAACCCCCCCCCCCTCAGGAGTGCTGCTTTACCACGTTATATCCGAATTTATGTTATATCGGGTCGCGTTATATCAGGGTAGAGGGTATAATAAAATAATACCCTTCCTTCTTTTTTAATTCAACTGTTCACCAGTTCGTAGTGAAACACATTAAATAGGATTTTTTTCTGCATGGGCAGAGTGGCACGTTGTCATACAGTGATCTTAGCATCAGATCAGGGTTTCCCATGTGCCAAGTTCAAACTGGATTAGCTCCTACACCTTTCAATAAATGGAGTTGATCATATTTCCAGTACAAATGAGTAAGTCACTGTGCCATATGCAGAAGTCTCTCAGACTCCACAAAATAGCATGCCGGTTTCCCACTCATTTGCCCATGCTAAACTTAAACTCTTGTTTCCATCAGGAATAAAAAAAAGTTAACCAGCAACACTCACAATTGTCCACAACAATAGGATTGCGTTGTATTACATTCTAGATAGTCTGTCATCACTAGGGTGACCAGATGTCCCAATTTTATAGGGACAGTCCCGATTTTTGGGTCTTTTTCTTATATAGGCTCCTATTACCCCCCCACCCCCGTCCCGATTTTTCACACTTGCTGTCTGATCACCCTAGTAATCACGGTGCAGCTTGTACGCAGCCCTATGGACTCTAAAGATTCCCATAAAGAAAAATGTGAGGCAGCATTCTTAGCACTCCTGTTTAAATGAAGTGCTGTCTTTTAAAATTCTCACACGAAATTGGGTACACATTCATAAAATGTATTTTATACTTTTATCTTACCTGCATATCCTTTTTTGTGTAGTAATAGTGTGCACTCGAGGCACCTGAGCAGAAAATCTTTCTTGGCCAAGTGCAAATGCCAAGAAACATTCACCTTTCCCTAGATTATATAATTATTTAAATTAGTATGGATCTTTCATACACCATGTCATCTGTCCTAATTCTAACCCTGTGTATATTATAATTCACCAACCACATGGGTGTTATATCTTCACCCCCTAGCTTAGCTTTGCTTTAGAGCTGTGCTAAGTGCACCAGCCTCTTTCTGAAAAGGAGGCTAGCGTCAACTCTGTGAAGCACAGGGTCTCAATCATCCCAAGGAGGGAGGGCCTTAACATGGCTTCCAAATCCTTGTTTCCCCTGTGATATTTCACTGTTCTACAAACACAGGCATCTTGACAATTTAAGATTTTCTCCTCCCACTCCTTCTATCTTATTTAAAAAAAAAATTCAGTACAAGTTCAAGTACTGAGTCTGATTTGCTAACTGAGAATTCAACTGCAATTTTACTTCTGATCGACAGGAGGCCAGCAGGGGGAAGCAAAGGGCAACATGAAGAGAACTATAGAACTGCTGCTTTCACCAGCCTTCCCTCCCTTCATGGTGCCTCCCTCCTGAGCTTTGGTATTCTTTGCTTTTATGGGAGGCCACTGAGGTTTTTTTGTGCGTTGGTTTTTTTTTAAACTTTGAGAGCAGAAATCGTGTATCAAAAATCCATACAAATCAATTGCATTTAAAAGAGTGAATGAATGTGTATTAGATGTTCAATAGACATCTAGATAGCTTTTTAATAATGGTAACTGGTGACTGATGTTTTATATATACATAAGTGACGTGTAATACATTTCCCCATCCAAATCGTTCATCAATATTTTAGGATGCGATCTTGTCACCCTTGTATGTATGTAACTCCCACTTGAAGTGAATGGGAGATTTGCCTGGGCAAGGCCTGCACGCTCCTGACACATAATACACATGACGAAAATACTCAAGTTAGACTCATCCCCCTGGTATGCCTCTAGAGTTACAAAAGCCTAGTTGATGTGCACTGATGGTGTATGATTAAGATTGCACTTAAAAAAAAAAAAAACACCCACAAAGCTTGGGTAAATCTGCTGAATTTATGTTAATTTTTGGTTTGCTGTATTTTCCACTGTGAATTATGCAGCTTTTTCAACTTGTGGTGGCTATATTGCTTTATGCATGACTCCTTTAGATGGTTAAATCAAGGGTATTCTTCTGTTAATTCCAGAGAAATTATGAAAGTTTTGACTCATTTTGAGTCACACATTTTTAAGGGGGAAAATACTTCTGATATTCCATTCCTTCTATGGTTCCAAGGCTTACCTAGCCCTCATTCTCCACACTGTTACACCATTTAATGCCAGTGTAACTGTTAGTCAGTGAAGTTACACCAATGTAACAGATTTGTATGTGGTAAAGAGAGAGAGATCAATGTATAATTATATTGATCTACACACACGGGGCTGGTCTACACGCTGAGCACAAATATTTAGCTAAATCAATGCAACCTACTGGTGTTTCAGATTAAGAATTCCTTCTTGATTCTGTTTGCATCAATTTCTTGCCAAATTAAGCAAAATTGAAATAGTTCATTTTTAACTGGAAGTGAGTGCCACATTAAGAGGTTGCACAGTTGTAACTCAATCTGTTTAGAAATAGTTTGAATTAAATGGGTGCTCAAATTGTGTCTAGACAAAGCCGTACGTGGTGGCTTTTGTGTTGGTCTTCCTCTTCAGTAATGCTCTCATAAACCGGGAAATGCTATTCAGACAGTGATACAAACTTATGATGAAAGTAATGTTAAATATGTTGTCTGTGAAAGTGTCACTTTGAGTTCTTTCCCTTCATCTACAATCCATAGATATGCTAGATTGTTTTTTGAAGCAGACTGTGAAATGTCATTCGAGAGCATATACAGATTTCCTGAATGCCATCCTCTCCAGTGCAAAGAGGATACCTGATTTAACTGTTTGAACTTTAAAGTAGCCCATGTCTGGGCATGCCTCTCACAGACTTATTTAATTAAATGTATTTTGACACTCTGAATTTCTTCTCTTCAACTTGGCAATCAAATCCAGAGTTTTGTTCGTGAAATATCAGCTATGTAAAAGTCTTACATGTATCCATATCATCTCATCCTCTGTGAAATGTAGTCATTGAACTATTCAAATATGGAAGACTGTGTACTTTTTTAATAGCTTTGAGAATTATTTTGTATGATGATTTTTTTAAATGAATGTGTACTCTTCAACAAATTAAATCTTGAGATTTTACAGGAGTCACATTTTTAAACAGTGTTTGTATACATTTTAACACTTTTCTATTTTCTATTTTGATTTTGTATATTTTTATGTATGCACAGTGTACAGATTTTTGCTGTAAATAAAACATTTGTTTTCATTTATTTAGCAGTGCTGGTCCTTAACTTGAATGGATGAAATTGCATGTGACATGAAATGAGGATGTTACTGGTCAGTTCTACATAGTGAGGAGACCAAGATCTTGAATTGAAAGAGAGGTAGAGGCTGACAAGTAGCTTGTTTAATTAAAAATGGAAAACATACAATATAAGTGGATTGGGATATAGAGCAGTAAAAGGGATTATGGACTAAATGGTTGCTATAAACCACTGATCAATAAAAGGATGTGGGATGACTGGACAGACTTCGTTCAGTGACAAGAATAGGGAGAATACACAGACGCTGAGGGCTTATGTACACAGGGAAGTTGGCTGACATATCTATAGTGGAATAATTATTTCAGAATCAAGTCACTGTTATCATAGACTAGAGCATCCGCAGGAGCCATTATGCTAGCATAGCTATAGAAGAATAGTTTATTTCACTATAGCTATGCTGGTCAATTTCTCTGCTTAGACAAGTCCTAAGAAAAGGCTGCACTCTAGTGACTAGATGTTCTATTCAGAATGTTGGCAAATTTCTGTTGAAGTGAATGTTTTGCCTTCTCAAGAAATCATGTCCTAAAGTTAGTAAAGCAAAAATTTCTTTACACAGACCATAATTTAAAGTGAAGAATGAACTACAAAAGGGAAAACATAACTGCACAGACACTTAGGGGATAAAATACAACATTGTGCACCCACGAGAGGCCTGAGCCAAAGCCCATTGAAGTCTATGGGAGTCTTTCAGCTCATTGTAGAGAGCTTTGGATCAGGCCCCTAATTTAGAGAGGTGGACTAATCTAGAGAGCCTGCATTTTTTCATCTCAGAAAGTTCCTATTTAGTAGGCATGGTCAAGTTGCAAGGAAGTCAATTAAACAGAAGTGAGGTGTTAGATGTTGAATTGTTGTTTAGATAACCACAAAGCCATTACAAAGTCAGAATCCCACCTTTTATTATACCATTGACTTGAGAGGAGTGTGCACAGGTGGAAACCAGCCAATTTCACTTTTTCAGAAAGGAAACATAGTCATTTACACTTACCACACAACATGAAAGTAAGATACTTTTTTGTTTCATACTCCTCTGATCGGCTAGGGGCTGAACAGAAAAAAATATTTCTTTTGAAAAACTTGATTTGAAGAAGGCTTCCCCTTTCAGGCCCTTCAGGTTAACTTGACTTGTGTTTTTTACCTGTATTTTTTCACAAGATCACTGCATTCTTCATGGTAAAATGAACCTAGCAAATAGGGGGCATTGGAGGGGGAGATTCCCTGCTGAAGAAGGAGTGAGCACTAATTCTTGGGGTGAATGGGCAAGCTTGTTTGGTTGGTTTTTCTTTTGGCTTGCTTAAAATTGACAGTGTGGCCTGTTGGGAATTGTGTGTAAGGGGACAGTCAGAGTGGGGGCCAGGGGTTTACTAGCTGCTACCTGAGAAGGCACTAGCGAGGCTCTAGCCTCCTGTCCTCTGATCCTTCATCACCCTTGATCATCCTGGTGGTTACCCTGCCAGTGTGTTAATGAGGGGGCAGGTCTGACCTAGGA
The DNA here is from genome assembly GCF_002925995.2 of Terrapene triunguis. Classification (NCBI taxonomy): domain Eukaryota; kingdom Metazoa; phylum Chordata; order Testudines; family Emydidae; genus Terrapene; species Terrapene triunguis. The sequence goes on from NW_020664372.1 coordinate 37,525,596, forward strand.
GAATGGCTTAAAAGCTAGATGCTAAGTGAACAGGATAGCACACAGGGGAGTTTGAGAAGGAGTTTGTAGAAGGGGAAAGAATAAAATCATCAGGGTTTGGAACAGCTGTGATGCCAGTGCCAACACTGCTCCTGGCTCCTCCACCAGTGTCCAGACAGAAAACCTGACCATGGATGCCTCTACCCATGGTGTGGATTTACAGAGACGACGGCCTGCATTTCCCCATCAAAGAAAGCCAGGCTGGGGAGACCATCCAGTGTGAAAGGTGCCTGCTGGTGGAATCTCTCAGGAAGCAGGTGGGAGAGCTATGGGAGGAGGTGTCTAGGCTGAGGAGCATCCGTGCACATGAGGAATTCACTGAAAACATGAAGGTTGAGGAAGCAATCCAGCTAGAATGGACTGCAGTAGTACCACCAGGGGAGGAGGAAATGGCTCCTTCACAGGGAGAAAACTGGCTGGTGGCAACTTCTGGCAGCAGGCAGTGCTCCACCCCTGCTCCCAACCCACCGTGCACAGAGATAAAAAATGGTATGCTGCCCTGGCCATGAGGGATGAGGAATCTCCCCCAAAGGTGGAGGAGCAGAAGCCATGTATCCTCACAGCTGGAAGGATCCTGGCCGCTACTCCCAAGAGGAAATTAAGAATAGTGATGGCCAGTGACTCCCTTCTAAGGGAGGCAGAAGCATCAAGCTGCTGACGTGACCTGGCATCCCAAGAGGCGTGCTGCCTGCCAGGGGCCCATATTCGAGATCTTATGGAAGGATTGTTGAGGATCATCTCTGGCCTTCTGACTCCTATCCGATGCTGCCCACCCACGTGGGCACTAATGATACTGCGAGGTCTGGCCCCGAGCAGACCAGAAGTGACTACAGGGCTCTGGGAGTAAGGGTGAGGGAGTTCGGAATCAGGTGGTGGTCTCATCAATCCTTCCAGTCAAGAGTAAGGGCCCAGGCAGAGACAGATACATTCTGGAGGTGAATGCCTGGCTGCGAGGATGGTGTTGCCAGGAGGTCTTCAGCTTCCTTGACCAGGGGATGCTGTTCAGAGAAGAAGGGCTGCTGAGCAGAGATGGGGTCCATCTATCAAGAAAGGGCAAGAGTATCTTCAGATACAGGCTGATTAACAGAGTGAGGCGGGCTTTAAACTAGGTTTGACAGGCAGGAGACAAAAGCCCATAGGAAAGACCAAAACATGGAGACTTGGGTGAAGGATTGGAATATGGGGGGAACATGGGCAATCACGGCTGGGACAAAGGAGAGACAAGAGGGAATATAGAGGGGAAAATCTAATAAATCATATTATATGTCTGTATACTAATGCAAGAAGTATGGGAAACTAACAGGAAGAACTAGTAAATGATCACAATTATGACATAACTAACTCCATGGTATAATTCACATGCCTGGAATATTGGCATAGAAGGATACAGCTTGTTCAGGAAGGACAGGCAGGAAAAAAGTGAGAAGGTGTCTTGTATATCAAATATGTATAAACTTGCACTGAGATTGAGATAGAAGTGGGAGGCAGAACTGTTGAAAGTCTCTGGATAAGAATGAAAGGGGTTAAAAAAAAGTGATGTCAGAGTCTAATACAGACCACCTAACCAGGAAAAATAAGTGGATGAGGCTTTTTTAAACAGGAGTCGGTGGTGATGGGGGACTTCAACTACCCAGATATCTGTTGGGAAAATAATACAGAAGGGCACAGATTATCCAACAAGTTCTTGAAATGCATTGGAGACAATTTCTTGTTACAGAAGGCGGAGAAAGCAACTCGGGGAAAGGCTATTCTAGATTTGATTCTGGCAAACTGGGAGGAACTGGTTGAGAATTTGAAGGTGAAAGGCAGCTTGGGTGAAAGCGATCATGAAATGATCAAGTCCATGATTTTAAGTAATGGTAGGAGGGAAAACAGCAGAATAAAAACAATGAACTTCAAAAAGACAGACTTCAGTAAATTCAAAGAATTGGTAGGGTGAGATCCGATGGGAAGCAAGTATAAGGGAAAAAAGAGTTCAAGAGAGTTGGCAGTTTTTTAAAGAGACATTATTAAGGTCGCAAGAGCAAACTATCCCAATGGATAGGAAAGATAAGAAGTACGGTAAGAGACTACCCTGGCTTAATCAGGAGATCTTCAATGACCTGAAACTCAGGACAGGATTGGAATTCAAAATGGTCTTGACAAACCATAGAAATGGTCTTAAATAAACACGATGAAATTCAATACGGACATGCAAAGTACTTCATTTAGGAAGGAATAATCAATTGTACACGTACAAAATGGGAAATGAGTAGGAAGGAGTACTACAGAAAACAATCTGGGAGTTATAGTATATCACAAACTAAATATGAGTTAACAATGTAACACTGTTGCAAAAAAGTGAGCATTATTCTGAGATGTATTATCAGGAGTGTTGTAAACAGCAAGACATACAAAGTAATTCTTCCACTCTACTCAGCTGGAATATTGTGTCTAGTTCCGGGCATCACACTTCTGGAAAGATGTGGACAAATTAGAGACAGTCCAGAGGAAAGCAACAAAAGTGATTAAAAGTCTAGAAAACATTACTTACAAAGAAAGACTGAAAAAAACAGGTTTGTTTAGTCTGGATAAGAGAAGACTGAGGGGGAACGTGAAAACAGTCTTCAAGTATGTGAAATGTTGTTACAAAGAGGAGGGTGATAAAGTGTTCTCCTTAACCGCTGAGGTCACGAAAAGCAGCAATGGACTTAAATTGCAGCAAGGGAGATTTAGGTTAGACATTAGGAAAAACTTTCTAACTGAAAAGGTAGTTGAGCACTGCAACAATTTGCCTAGGGATGTTGTGGAATCTCATCACTGAAGGTTTTAAAGAGCAGGTTAGACAAACACCTGTCGGGGATGGTCTAGATAATACTTAGTCCTGCCTCGGTGCAGAGGACTGGACTAAATGACCTATCGAGGTCACTTCCAGTCCTACATTTCTGATTCTATTATTTAAATTCCACTGTTTCATAAGGTGATAGGTGGTGATCTTATCTTATTGTGTGCTTAACCTGCAAACCTGCTGGTCAACTTTTGAGAATCCAAAATCTTGTGGATTTATGCAGCTTTGGCACTGGTCACAGAGTAGGCCCTTTAGCTCATATGTGAAAATTCCATTTCCCTTAGTCTGCAGGGGACCTGCCCTAATCAGCTGTCTGCATGGTGGGCTGAGGGCCTCCTGGGAGGTGCTGAACATTGTCCACTCAGGTAGACTTCATTGGGAGTTGAAGGTCCTCGGCTCCTCACATGCTTGGCCCGACAGAGCCTGGGATCACTTGAGTACTATTTGCTTTTATCAGGTAGAGTAAATGCAGTGATGTGGAGCTATCCAGCATTTCAGCAGAAGGTTGAGACCCATCAAGAAAGATGACATGTTGTCTTAACCCACTCTGTGCTCAGTGATGATGGCTGCAGAAGGTGAGCCACTACCTTTCTGATGACATTGCAAGGAAAGGGAGGTAACTGGTATAGATGTCCTGTATAGATTTCATCAGAGTCAACTGAATTACTGTATGCTGTAGAATGGCTTGTAGTTTGTCTTCTTTGAAGAAGGCACTGATGATCTAACTTATTAATGGAAGTCAGAAGTTTTTTACTAGACTTTAGTAGCTATGAAGAGCTAGTTCTGTTTTACAGGTGGTGACGGACATTCCTTAGAACTTCCAGGATCTCTTGTTTAGTAATTAGTCCAAATTTCATCATAACAGATGGTAGCAGACATTCCTCATACTGGGGTGGTTACTTTTATCCCAGCAGGGTCCTGTCTGGATTTGATAATTTTTGTCTGTGGAGTAGACCAAGAACTTCTTGTGGTAAGTAGGACTTGGATCTGGGGTCATGTGTACGTATTTTGCATCAATAATCCAAGAGTTTTAAAAGGAGCTTGCTGGACAGTTGATGATTATTTTCAATAAGTTGTGGAGCACTGGGGAAGTTCCAGAAGACTGAAAGTTAATTTTGTGCCAATTTTTAAAAAGGGTAAATAGGATGATCCAGGTAATTATACGCCTGTCAACCAGACATCGATACTTGGGCAAGATAATGGAGCGGCTGATAAGGGCGTAGATTAATAAAGAATTAAAGCAGGGTATTATAATAAATTAATGCAAATCAACATGGCTTTATGGAAAATAGATCCTGTCATACTTACTTTCTATCTTTTTTTATGAGATTACAAATTTGGTTGATAAACGTAACAGTGTTGATGTAGTATACATAGACTTCTGTAAGGCATTAGACTTGCTTCTGCCCAACATCTTGATTAAAAAACTTGAACAAAATAAAATAGCATAAGGCCAAAAACCAATATGGCACACAGAGATTGGTTTTTGGCCTTATGCTATTTAACGTTTTTATCAATTAGCTGGAAGAAAACATAAAATCATCACTGATAGAGTTAGCAGATGACACAAAATTGTGGGAGTGGTAAATAATGAAGAAGACAGGCCATTGATTCTGAGTGATCTGGATCACTTGGCAAATTGGGATCAAGCAAACAATATGCATTTTAATATGGCTAAATGTAAATGTACAGATCTAGGAACAAAGAATGTAGGCCATACTTACAGGATAGGGGACCATCCTGTGAGGCAGTGATTCTGCAAAAGATTTGGAGGTAATGGTGGATAATCAGCTGAGCATGAGCTCCCACTATGATGCTGTGACCAAGAGATCTAATGTGATCCTTGGATGCATAAAGAGGGGAACCTTGAGTAGGAGTAGAGAGGTTATTTTACCTCTGTATTTTGAAGTGGTGTGACTGCTGCTGGAATACTCTGTCTAGTTCTAGTGCCAACAATTCAAAAAGGGTGTTGATAAATTGGAGAAGGTTCAGAGAAGAGCCTGAGAATGATTGAAGGATTAGAAAACATGTCTTACAGTGACAAACTCAAAGAGCTCAATCTATTTAGATTAACAAAGAGAAGGTTAAGGGGTGACTTGATTACAGTCTATAAGTACCTATAAGGGGAACAAATATTAAATATGGGTTCTTCAAAATAGAAGCAAAAGGTATACCATGATCCAATGGCGGAAAGCTGAGGCTAGACAAATTCAGACTGGAAATAAGACATCAATTTTAGACAGTGAGGTTAATTAACCATTGGAACAATTTACCAAGGGTTGTGCTGGATCCCCCAACACTGACAACTTTTAAATTCAAGATTGGATGTTCTTTTAAAAGATCTGCTCTAGAAATTATTTTGGGGAAGTTCTATGGCCTGTGTTATGTAGGAGGTCAGACCAGAATTGATGATCACTATGGTCCCTTCTGGCCTTGGAACTTATGAATAAGCAAGTTTACTGCATGGAACAGTTCTGCTGGTTGTGATTTGGCTGATTTAAGGAAGGTCACTATATCTTCCTTTATAGCTTCAGGGGCTCCTTGAGCTATTAGTGAATTGTGGATGAGCAAGTCTTGTGCCATGGGCATTCCAACCACCTTATGCAAGTTTTCTGAGACTCGTGGTCCCTGCGGCAGTGATGTAAGGGAAAGGGTCACTTGGGGGCTATTTTGTCAACGGTTTTGTTAAGAGGTTAGTTGGAGTGTTCTTCTTCAACACATTAATCTTTTGATTTGGTGCTTTTTTAATCCAGGATCTTCTGGGACCAAAAATCTATTGAGGACTAGCTGATTTGCTTGGTTCACTGGAGTGGCAATGATGGATCTCTTTAAAACATAGCATACATCAATCATGTCTATTACAGACCTGGGTATATTTCCTTATTTAAATTCTATTTCACAATAACAATAAGTCACTCCACACAATGCACTTCAAAGCAATAATTGCACATCTTTGGAAGTTAAATTCAGTCAGTCTCTGGCTTTGTGCCTTGTTGCTCAAGGCAAGCTACAAATGCACTTCTTGTCATTTCTTGTTATTAAGAAATGTATTAGTGCTCAATTAAATGCTTATCAAGATTGATGGAAATGTTAATTAGATTCATTAAAACATTTGAATCCAATTTTAATGTTTTAATGTAGATTTTATAGATTTTTCGGGGGGGGACAAATCAAAGATATGTCCACCAAAAAGATTGTCGATGCAACAGCAAGTACAAATAAGATATAATGGAAGATATCAAAGAAGCTATGAATGATATAACCAGATGTACATTCACAAAAAAATTTCTCATTCAGTCAATGCTGCTGCTAAGATTTTTATTTTATTGGCAAAACATTAGAGATGGTTGATGTAAATTCATGAAAGCAAAATTTCACCAGTAGCACTGGCTGACTAAAAAAAGAGTGGCTGGGACAGAATCTGAATTAGTTTGTCAAGATCAGGAGTGTCCCTGGTGTATTCAGTTGGACTGTGCCTCCAAATGAATGATGTATTGCTATGTGAGGATAAGCACAGAATATAGGCAATTAATATCTATAGAACTGTAAATGTACATGACACTTTACAAACCACAATAGGGGAAGACATTTTCCTGCCCCTAAGAACTCACTCCCTGAGATGCAGGACCTGAGTTCCATTAAGGGGGGAGGGAGTGGAGAGAAGAATTGGGGAGAAGGTAAGAATGATTTACATACGTAGTTCACGGTTATCAGATTTCCTAATTCAGTCCCCTAGCCCACCCAACCCAGCTCTTAAAGCCAACCTTTATAGCAAAGTTACAGATGCAGCTTGCTGTCTTCTGTCGGGCTTTTCCCAAGACCTCTTCCACTCAGTTCCCCAAGAACTCAGTTCAACTCCAGTCTCATCACTTAGGTTCTTTTATTTGGCTTACAATAAAGCTATGCTGAGTTGATCAGACTCAGGCGTAGGGTGTGAGGGTTGGACATACCACACATCCAAAGTTACACAGCAAATCTCTTCCTTCATATCCATTGACACATTACATTGCATTTACTATACATTGCTTTACACATTTTGGGATTGCTTGGTTACTTTGTAGGAAACAATTCCTGTATGACATGCTCTGTTTATGCACTGTCCACACTTCACGTACTTTTTACCTCATTTTTACATTTCCAACTTATTTTGTCCATTGTTATTTTGCTCATAGTAAATGGTTCCCTGGGTGTTTTCCCTCTTATCTTGGCTAGCTCAGACATTGTCTCTTAGTTTACTGACCCACTCACTTATCTTAGTTGGCACAAATATTGTGCTTTCAGCCTGCTAATTAATCTTCCCTACTCCTGTCTTCTAGGAAATGAGGCCTCCCCCATGTCTCCATGTTTCATTACTTATGTCAGGCCAGGCCTACGTTGTTCTAACATGCCATAGGCTTTTCACCTTGGAAACTTGCGCCTGATAGGGGTACCTGCCCCATCCACACGCCCCCGCTTCCGGTCCCCTGACTGCCCCTGGACCCCCACTGCCCCATCCAACCCCTCCTCTCATTCCTGACGGACCCTCTGGGACCCCTGCCCCATCCAACCACCCCTTCTCCCTGTCCCCTGACTGACCCTGGAACCCCTGCCCCTGACTGCCCCCCACTGGCCAATCCAACCCCCCCTCCTTCCTGACTGCCCCCTGGAACCTCTGCCCCCATTCAACCCCCTGTTTCCCCCCGACCACCAGCCACACCCCCGGCCCCTGACCACCACCCCGAAGTCCCGTGCCCTCTATCCAACCCCCCTGCTCCCTGCCCCCTTACCGCGCTGCCTGGAGCACTGGTGGCGCTACAGCCGCGCTGCCCGGCTGGAGCTGGGCCACGCTGTCACCGCCGCCACCACACAGCACAGAGACCGGGTCAGGCCGGCTCTGCAGCTGCGCTGCCCCAGGAGCTCACAGCCCCACCACCCAGAGCATTGTGCCGGCGGCAGAGAGTGAGTGAGCTGAGGCTGCGTGGGAGGGGGGACAGCAGGGGAGGGGCCGGGGGCTAGCCTCCCAGGCCAGGAGCTCGGGGGCGGGCAGGATGGTCCCACGGGCAGGATGTGGCCCGCGGGCCATAGTTTGCCCACCCCTGGACTAGACTCTACCTAAACTGTCTGGAAGTGCAGTGTGGGGCCAGATTATAACTCTTATCAAAGACTTCCTCCTCCACCTTCTCAGCACTTTGTTCCAATATAACTCTAAAAGGAGAAAGTCCGGGCTTCTGGGATTTTGTGCCTGAGTTTATGAAAATGTATGCAAGTGCACAGTGTACTGCCCTTTCTATTAAAGGATGTTGGCAGGGTTAATCATGGCAGAGGGAAGAAATCCCTTGTGCTGTAGCAAGGGGACTCCAGAATCCCAGCATGGTGGAAAGTCAGGAGGATAGGCACTGCAGTTGTCCTGATTTTATAGAAGTAGTTGGAGGGGGAAATTGCCAGCAATGCTGCCTGCAGAGATATGACTTGAGACTGTTTCTGCTACATTGATTCCTATTGGTCCTGGACTTTGGTCTTTCTAAGTGTGTTGTACCAATCGGTTGCAGTGTTTACTCACAGAGGGATTCCTGATTACTGTGTAATAGCTGGCAATTTATTGAAATCACCCCTTTTCTCAACATAATCTGCAGCTGCTGATACAAACATAAACACAACACACAGCCAAGCTGTCAAACTTGTTGCCAGGAGATGTTGTGAAGGCCAAAAGTATAACTGGGTTCAAAAAAGAATTCGATAAATTCATGGATGATCGGTGTCATAAGAATGGCCATACTGGGTCAGACCAGTGGTCCTGTTTCCTAACAGTGGTCAATGCCAGCTGCTTCAGAGGAAATGAACAGACCAGAGAAATTATCAAGTGATCCATCCCCTATTGTCCAGTTCCAGCATCTGGCAGTCAGAGGCTTAGGGACACCCAGAGCATGGGTTGCATCCCTAACCATCTTGGCTAATAGCCATTGATGGACCTGTCTTCCATGAACTTATCTAGTTCTTTTTTGAACCCAGTTATATTTTTGGCCTTCACAACACCCCCTGGCAATGAGTTCCACAAGTTGACTGCATTGTGTGAAGAAGTACTTCCTTATGTTAGCTTTAAACCTGCTGCCTATTAGTTTCATTGCGTAACCCCTGGTTCTTGTGTTATGAGAAGGAGTAAATAACACTTCCCTATTTACTTTCTCCCCACCATTCTTGATTTTATAGCCCTCTATCATATCCCCCCTTAGTTGTCTCTTTTCCAAGATGAAAAGTCCCAGTCTTATTAATCTCTCCACATCTGGCAGCCATCCCATACCCCTAATCATTTTTGTTGCCCTTTTCTGAACCTTTTCCAATTCCAATATATCTTTTTTGAGATGGGATGACCAGATCTGCATGCAGTATTCATGATGTCAGCATACCATGGATTTATATAGAGGCAATATGATATTTTCTGTCCTATTATCTATCCCTTTCTTAATGATTCCCAACATTCTGTTAGCTTTTTTGACTGCCACTGCACATTGAGTGGATGTTTTCAGAGAACTATCCACGATGACTCCAAGATCTCTTTCTTGAACGGTAATAGCTAATTTAGACTCCACCATTTTGTATGTATCGTTTGGATAATGTTTTCCAAAGTGCATTAGTTTGTCCCTAAACCTCTGACTGCCAGAAGCTAGGACTGGACAATAGGAGAGAGATCAATCAATAAATTGCCCTGTTCTTTTCATTCCCTCTGAAGTATCTGGCAACAGCTACTGTCAGAATACAGGATACTGTCCTAGATGGACCAATCCATCTGACCCAGTATGGCCATTCTTGTGTTTTTATACATTTAGTATGCTTATTAAGTCCTACATTACAGGAAGCTGCCATACACTGCTGCTGAGAGGGATAGGAGTTTGGATAAAGAAGAGATTTTTGATCTCTATAGCACTTTCACTTGGTGATCTGTATAATAAGAATCCAACCAGTCTCCTTTTCATATTTTATGCATTATCCTGCCATTTTTATTGGCTAAAACAAACTTGGTGTGAATGTATCTAAAACTCACTGGGAAAAATTATCATATATTACTTTTATGTGGCCTGGTGCTTTATAGATAAATACAAGATGATGGCCCTGCCCTGAGGTACTTACAATCTACAAGTAAGACTAGGGATGTTGGCAAACACCAGGGGCAGATAAGGCAAAACATGACATGTGAGGGTTTGCTGAAACCAAATATGGTCTTTCAAGCTTCTCTGTGATTTTAAACTGCCTCTTTCTCTCCCCCTCCTCCATACCCCAGATGAGATGGCCTTTTGGTGGCAGTAAGTGGCCCTCAAGCCACCTTCAGCTCTCACTTTCTATTACAAAACCTCAATTACAAGCTCTTCAATAGTCCTAATTTAGATTTTACAAATAAATTGGGCTGAAAATAGATATTAGGCCATTAGGCTAATGGGCAGCTGGGGCACATGGAGAAGAGAAAAGAGGATACAAAAAGGAAATACAGCAATGAAGTATGGCAAGAATTATATTAAGAACAACAGAGGTGCGCCAGGAGGAGGAGTCATTGAGAGCACAAGAGAGACAGGCTCCCTGCTCTCAGTTCCAGTGCCTGGCCCAGAGCAGCCATTACAGGGAAAGTTCAGCTTTGCCCCAGTAGCGCTGCGATGGAGGGAGCATATCCAGTTGCTCTGGGCGGATGGCACATGTGCAGTCTGGTTAGCACTAAGAGCTGTGAGAGGCTCGCACATGCTCAGTGAGGGTGGAATCTTCAGAGGTTTTAGCAGCTAAAATCCAAGAAGTCTCCACTGGACATGTGCGAACTAAGATTATTCAAAGGTTTATAACTTGGCCACATTTGGGAGGATTTTCATGAGAATAGCAAAAGGCACATTCCTGACACAAAGGCTATCCCCCTGCCAAAAGTCAAGTCCCTGTTCCAAAGCATGAGGGCCTGAGACCATTTCAAAGAAAAGGTCTTAAGAGTTTTTTACCATGGGCAAAACAATGTATTTTTCCCTAGCCTTGTTCTTGGAAACAGATAAAAAGTTTTAGGTTAAATTAAAAAAAAATCAGCCTGAGGCAGACAATCAGCATGGAAAATTTCAGCACAAACAGTTAAAGCCTGGCAAAGTTAAAAGCAACTGAAAAAATAGTCTTATAATCGGAAGTGACAGGCAACCTTAATAATAGGCAGTACTATCAGCCCCACCTATAATTCAGGAGACATGTCTAAAAGCAATAGGACACCACAGAGTTAATATTAGTCACCTACATGCACAACTCTGAGGCGGTATAAAATATTTGCCTTGTCTTTCATGATCACTAATAAACATCTTGTTGTGACTTATGAATGTAGCATCTTATTTTGCATAACAATCCTGTCTTCTTTCCTAGCATGCAAACCATCAAATTCCTACCTTAGCTGCTACTGGTGTGCATGTCACAGAAACACTTCAGTGGAATTGCCAGTGGAATTTGCTTTTGATCTTACGCAACTGATATAAAAGTAGCAAGTATTAATATGGCATTTAAAAATAATTCTATATAAGGACTATATAAGTTACAGGACTTGGTTTATAACTACAGAGTCAATTAAATGTTGTATGTATCTATCTAATACAAGCTACCCATCAGATTTAAATAGAGAAATTAAACCCAGTACATTACTTCAAAGTCCAGCACGTGCAATCTGAGAGAAAGTAATTTGTAGAACAAAAACCTCCCAAACACTGAACTGAACAATACTAAAGAGGCCATTGCATCTAGTTCCTAGTCCTACCTTTAAGTCAGAATCATTTAGAACAGTGAAATCTGATTGATGGATACCGACTGACAGTGCCAGAGGCAAATCTACCAGCAACTACTGCAACATTTGACTTAAAAATAAAAAATAAAGGGTCTATTACTGCCATAACACGCAACGAGCCTTTTCAAATTATTTTATTAGTCCCCATTTCTTGGAGAGTTCAAAGCATAGTGGAGATATTTTGATGGTTTTTAAATATATCTTGGATATTTTTTTGAAGTCAGGATTACATCCTGCCGACCTACATTTCCCTGGTAGTTTCAATTCTTCTGATTCAAAGTCCACTAAAGTCAATGGAAAGACTCCCACTGAAGTCAGTGGGCTTTGACTGAGCCCGTGCTGTCCTGGGCCCAGTGCAGTTACTACAGCAATGGAAGGACGCTGGAGGCTATGCAGGGCCAGTGCAAGGAAGTTTCGCGCCCTAGGCAAAACTTCCACCTTGCGTG